>NC_080378.1:106185941-106552718 GCF_014773155.1 Arachis stenosperma
TTTGCATCCATTTTCATCTTTCTTTTTTGCATAGCAATCTTCAAAACTTTTATCCAAAACTAGTAGAACAAATATTTTTTTTTGTTTCTGGTCATTTATTTAAAAGACAAAGTATATTTTTATAATTTAAAATTTTTTATTAATCTGTAATTAACCAGTTAATTAGTCTAAGTAATCTTTATTATTGAACTAAACGGCTCCTGTTATTAGACTATGCAGGGCAGGCTGCTATTTACAATTAATTGGAATTAACTGGAACGTTTGGAGTTTCGACCAATTATTTAAATGGTTAAAAATTGATTTAAGAAAAACATATTTATTCAAATGAATATTTTTTTTGTTTATCCAAACGGTATCTTTCAATTCGACAGGTTAAGGACTAATCTGTCGTGGACTGAGTTTTATTTAAGGGTCTGTCGCTGGCCAATGGGTTGCTGCATGCACAAGGCGGGGTTCAAATTCCCGACACTTGCTTAAGCGGACAAGTGAGCTGACCACTCGACCAACCCAAGTTGGTTACTCAAATGAAGATATCAGGCTTGTGCTGTAAATCTGAAGCCCAAATGAGACCCTTTTCACAATGGCCCAATAATCGTTGCAGCCCATTGAGCCTCACAAATAAAAAGTACACAAAACGCATAAACCCTAATTCCCATTGTTCTCACATTTCTTGTGGTGCACCTCACAATGGGACGTGTGATCCGTGCTCAGCGTAAGGGTGCAGGCTCTGTCTTCAAGTCCCACACACACCACCGCAAGGGTGCCGCCAGGTTCCGCAGCCTCGACTTCGGCGAACGAAACGGTTACCTCAAAGGCGTCGTCACTGACGTCATCCACGACCCCGGTCGCGGTGCGCCACTCGCCAAAGTCACTTTCCGCCACCCTTTCAGGTCTCTCTCGATGTTAATTTTGTTGCACGAGTTTGAAATATTCGATGCGATTGTCTAATTGGAATAATTTTGTTACGAAACGCGGTGCAGGTACAAGAAGCAGAATGAGCTTTTTGTTGCGGCGGAAGGAATGTACACTGGACAGTTTGTGTATTGTGGGAAGAAAGCGACGCTTGTTGTCGGTAATGTGTTGCCTTTGAAAGCTATTCCAGAAGGTGCTGTTATATGCAATGTTGAGCATCATGTTGGTGACCGTGGCGTTTTCGCTAGGGCTTCTGGGGATTATGCTATTGTTATTAGTCATAATCCTGATAACGATACCTCTAGGTACCTAACTGTTTTGTGTAGCTATGCTTTTTTTTTTTTTTTGTTGCTCTGGTTATGCCGTTGTCGTTGCGTTGCTCTATGATGGGGAAAATTGTATGAAATGGCTACCATTTAATTATTCGTTCTTTCAGATGGTCATTTTCTTAGGCGGTGGATGGAAAAGTAGTTATTTTTGCTGAAGTGGGGTTAAGTGATTGTGCATGCACATGTAAAATTGCTTTGCTTTACAGTCAGTTATGAAAATCAAATTCTATAAATAAACTTAAAAGTTAAAACCATCCTTAGAATATACTCCTAGGCAAGTTAGTTTGGACATAGCTTTGGGGTCTTAAATGCATTTTGTCTTGTTGATTGTAATGGTAGAAGATATCTTGACTTCATGGTCTTGTGTGCAATGGTTATTGATTGGTGTTATTCCACATTTAGGATTTCACTGAATTGTCTCTGTTTGATCATTTTATTTTCAAGTCATGGTGAATTATTCAATGTCCTTCTTTTGATGCAGTGAGTTGGAAATATCTTATTTATATAGCATTGAGAAACTTTTGATATGAGGTGCTGGAGAATTGTGACTGAAACTAAGGATGTGTTTGTTGTGGTGGACCTGTTGTTGGTTCTGTTTAATTCAATTCAATTATCCTGTGTGTTTTTCTAACAGGATCAAGCTTCCCTCTGGTTCAAAGAAAATTGTTCCAAGTGACTGCAGAGCTATGATTGGTCAAGTTGCCGGTGGTGGGAGAACTGAGAAGCCTCTACTCAAAGCTGGTAACGCATACCACAAGTTCAGAGTAAAGAGGAATTGCTGGCCTAAGGTTCGTGGTGTGGCTATGAACCCAGTTGAGCATCCTCATGGAGGTGGTAATCACCAGCATATTGGACATGCCAGTACCGTCAGACGTGATGCTCCCCCTGGGCAGAAGGTTGGTCTCATTGCTGCCCGGAGGACAGGACGGCTTAGGGGGCAAGCAGCTGCAACTGCCGCAAAGGCCGATAAGGGTGCTTAAAAGGATGGTTAGGATTATGTATTGTGTTATGTTTTCCAATTTTGTTTATTTGGTAGTATGTCTTGATATTTTGAACCATTTCCCCCAATATATTGGACCATGGATAGACAGTAGTGCTTTATATTTGCTTATGTTGTATGTTCAATTCTGTAGTTGGAATTGGTTATATTGATATTGCATTTTGAACGGACGCTATTCTATCATACATTAATTATTTCAATCATATGAAGTTGAACCAGCAAGCGTAATTTGTAACTAAGTATCCATAGATACATTTTTTGTTTCATTTAACAATTTGACACTAAAAGAAAATGATTGTGGTAGTCTGGTGTGGGATACCAGCAAAATCTAGAAATTTTAAAAAATGGTGTATATGTGTATATATATTAAACAATATTTAGGATTTAGAGCATATAAAATTTTAAGAAACATGATAATACTTAGTTCAAATCAGTTAGATATAACATTTACGAAGCTTTTTCTTGTCGGGGAAAAATAATGAAAGAAGGTAAAAGATAAACTTAGATTGAGTCGGTATAAAATTGGGCAATCCACAGTCAGTAAAGTTTCTCACGTATGAATAGTTGAATAGTGTTTTAACTTTTATGTATTCTAACTATTTCATAAATTATTAGCCACGCCCATTAGGGTTAAGTATGCTCTGCTAGGTTTATTTTCTTAGTAGATTCCCAAATACGGCTGATCTCACACATTGGCCGTCAAAACACACACCAAATTCCAGGTGCTCTTTATGGGGAGTCATGGCATATCAAGGAGGTGGGAGGAATGTCGGGAGGGAGGAGTATGAGGGGGAAGAAGATGGCGGGGTTATCTTTTTCTATATGAAAGAGGTTGAAGAAAGTCTCCAGAATTGTGCTAAAAAGTCTATTTGCCAGAATTCTGGCTCTTAGATCCTTTAGTCTGGAATGGCAAATGTTGGGGGCTGGTGTTGGGGAAGAAAATGACGGAGTTATCTTTTTCAGATGTGAAAGAGGTTGAAGAAAGCCTCCAGAATTGTGCTAAAAGTCTAATTGGCAGAATTCTGGCTGATAGATCCTTTAGTCCAACAATCACTTACCTAGTTCAGCTTTTACCCTCTAATTCCCCCTCCATTCCAATCTCAGGCATTGACCTCCACCTACCTCCCTTAGATACTGTCGCCACTAAATCAGACTTACCTTTAGTTCCACATTCTGTTCCTACTACAAATAGTCATTCTATGATTACAAGGTCCAAAGGCTAACAACAATAATCCTCATGTCTTTAATTCTAAAATAACAGTCACTATACCTCGGGAGTAGATCCTCTCTAGTGGAAAAAAAACTGGGATGGTGTCAATTGTTTAATCTCACCCTTCATTAGTGCCTCTCTTATATTTATTTTTGGTTGCACTTATAAAATTGTGAGAGATCACCCTTTATTCACTCAAATGTTAAAAAAGATTGAGAGGATCCATTTCCCTATACCTCATTAACAAAAGACATGATGGAAGAATATCAAATCCTTATTAATGCTAAGACCTAAACTGTTGTCTCATCATCATATAATGCTAAAATTATCTGCAGCAAATTGGTTTTTACCATCAAGAAACATCCCCAAAGCTATGTCCAAACTAACTTCCCTAGGAATCTCAAATGAGTCTCTCTTGTTGTACGGGAAATTAGTAGAAGGTTGAGAAATTTCTTTGATTTAATTCTCAAATTATAATGTGTAGAAGTTAGGTTGAGAAATCATTTTCTTGTTGCATCAAGAAATTAAATAAAAAGTATAGTGATTTTCTTTGTATTCAATTTCAATTTATCTTTTTTATTTTTATTTCAATTACAATTTATCTTTTCTATTCAATTTCAATTCTTGTCTTATTTAGCCATTCTTATGAGAGTTTATTCAAGGTGCAGCTAGGGGCAGGGTTAAATCTCTTTTTTAAGTTCAAAATTTCTTTTCTCGATAAAAAGAGGGACAAGAGTCCAAAAAGAAGAAAAAACTAACAAATAATCATTCTAACTCCTAAAGTACCCGCTAACGAAAAAGGAAAAAGAAAAGAAGCTCATCCCCATATCTTGAATCTATCCTTATCTTGCTAATCTGAAGATGTGCTCCACAATAACTTCCTCCATCCTTACCAACAGTATTTTAATGGAGTATACGAGAGAGGAGCCAACATAGAGGTATGCTTCCTGTTTCTAGACTAATTGGGTGGCGCATTTGGAATCGCTTTCAACAATTAGTTTGTGGATTTTCATCTCCCTTGCTATTTTCAAGCCAATGTAAAACTCCCAAAGCTCAGCTATAGTAATGGAACAATACCCAACATATTGAATCCTGCAAACACTCTACCAGAGAATTTCTAAGTAAATCGGTACACACTCTATTACTCCCAAATTGAAGAACTGAGCCATGGAAGTTGAGTTTGATGCAGCTACCCTCAGGTAGTTCTGAACTTCTTGGTACTTGTTTCTATCACCTTTTGACATTGCTCATCGTTCTTTGCAAGAGCCATAGCTAATTGAGGAACTTATTCACTTGCAGATTCTGGTTGTTAAAGATGAGTTCGTTTTTTGCATTTTCAGGCTGTATTACATGTTAATAATTTTCCCTCTTGCAAGATTATTGTGATAAAGTGATTAACTGCCAATCAATTAGTTCTGTGAAGATAAATATAAGATATAATTATGACTGCATAATCAAAACCAGCTTATCTATTATATTAAATTTTACTTGCCGTATATATTTTTCACATAGTATATAATTTGTGAATGGAAAATTCTAGTGAAGTATGCAAACTGACATTATCATATAGAAGTGTTATGGAGAAGAATGAAAGGTTGTAGATCATATGAATTATCTTTTGTACAGTATAATTATCTTTTGTACAGTATGTATTTAGGTGTTATGATTTTTGTTAATTGCATTTGTTACGAGGTAGCAACAATCCAATGTAATTTTTGTAATGAACATATTTATACTGTACTACTAACTATCAATATGTACATATTGTTGGTTTCTCTTATTTTTAGACTGTTATATAATTAATTTATTTGCAATATGAATGCAAGTTATTTTTATTTAAGATCCCTACTTTTCCATCACATGATCATACTATGTATTGTATCATATATTTTGTCTTGATATTCATGTACATTTAAATATTCACCTTTCATCACATGATTATGTTATGTATTTAATCATGTATTTTTTTTCTTTTTATTCCCATGTGTAGCATAGATTTATTCACTAGTATTATAAAAGAATAAGCATAACGAATAAATTTTTAATTAGTTAATATTAGTTATTTTTTATTATAAATTTTTTTTAACTCATTTATTGGAGAATTTAAGATTTATTTGGAATTTAAAATTTACTAGTTTACGATAAAAAAATATTTTCAAAAGGTTTGCTCCTTAGTTGAATTCATTGTAAAAATAATAAATAATGAAAATTGTTGATGTCAAATTATAAAATAATATTACTAACTAAAAATAAATAAATCTATATTTTCTTCATTCAACCATGAATCGACTAACCTAGTGCAAGACTATCAGATAGTCAAAAAATCATTCATCTTCTCAAGCATGAATTTTAAGTGGTCTATTACTCTTGCTGAGATTTTAGTCAGTAGAATGTGTCAAAGACACAAGAACACGACACAAGTAACACATTGGAGTTGATTTAGAAAACAAATGGACTCAAAATAAGAGCAACATTCTCTAAGACTCATGGTCGATCCTGATGTTTCGGATGTTTTTCCTCCATTATCATGTAAAGGTAAATATAGCTTTGTCTTTGACTCATTGTGAGCTTGTGTAACAACAAACAAAAATCACTTGTTTCTTGTCTTTACAAGCCTACCAACAAAAGTGGACTCATTCAAGATCCACACATGGTAAATTTAAAGTGCTAATTTTATATTGACCATTTTTTAAATTGACAAAAATGAAAAATTTATGGAGTAAATTAAGGAACTAAACACGTTTATTTTTTTTTAACAAAAGGAAGGAAATTCAGTCAAAAGTATGGACCAAACACAACCTTTGGACGTTAGAAATTGTAATTTCAATAAATATTATAAAAAAGACAAACTATATATATGAACTAACAGACAAAAAAAGAGAAGCATGCATATTTTTCTCCTTGTTAGAATAGATATGGTGGTTAGAAGTTAGAACTACTTTGCTTTCTACTCACTTCCTTACATAGCTAGACAACGAAAATTAATCATTTGTACATTTATAATTCTCATATTGATAAAACTATGGTACATCTAAACTTTAATTACGAAATTTAATTTTGGTAAACAGTTCACAAGTATATCTAATCAATAAAAATAACTATATCTATATTGAGGAAGTGAATAATTATTTAAAAAACAAGTAAATGACGATACAAAAAATATTTGTCTCTTCAATCAAACAATTTTAAATTAATAGGAAATTTTAATACATAACCCTAATCTATAATACTTAATTTAAAGTAACTACTCACATTATGTAAAGTGATAGCAAAAAATTATAAATAATTTGATATATTTAACTAAATTTATATATAATATGTATTAATCTTTTTTGTATTATATCATACAAAGATATATTTATTTAAGTAATCATCTTAATTTAAAACACTATTCCCTTTAAAGAAGAGAAATGTTAGAAGATTATTATAATTTATTATTTTTTTTATCAATTAATTATTAATATTTAAAAATATGAGTTAAAAATATGTTGTTAAATTATTAGACTAAAAGAATTAAATTAATGAATAAAAATAATGATAAAACAATAAATTTTGATAATTTTTTAGCATTTTTTTTAAATGACCTTAATAAAGAAGTATTTCATGGCATAACAATAATCAAAGTTATATCGATAGGGTTTAGCTTGATCCAAATTTATTAACAAAAATATCTGAGAGAGAATTTACGGATAAATTTTATTAATTTGGAGGTGATTATGAAGCAATAATTAAAAGAGCACGATGAGAAACAAATAAAGTCACGTTTTTCTATTTTTTGGTCTACCCTCTCAAAAAACACACACAAAAAACAAGAGAAATTAAAACACAAGTTTGACAAGGGGTGACACTTACCATAACAAAGTCGTAGAAAAGGTCCACAACCACAAGCCTCTCACCCTCCTTCCATTTGTCACCTTAGTGACCACACTCTCATGCTGTCAAATTACTCTTAAAACATTTCTCTCTCATCCACAAAACAATCCAACCCATGACTCCAACTATAAACTAGGACTACTTACCCTTAATTTTCACCGTACAACCCCACAACAACTATCACTACAAGAACAAATTAACTCCACCCCTATTCCTTTCATTCATTCTTAACCCACTTTCCCCCCTTCAATCCTATCTGTCTCTTTCTCTTCTTCTCTCTCTTCCTTCTATTTTTTTCTTTTTTAATTTTTTTTATGGCTTTGATTGTGGATCAACAATCAAACTTCAAACACTTCTGTAAAATTTGCAAAAAAGGATTTGGTTGTGGAAGAGCGTTAGGAGGACACATGAGGGCTCATGGAATAGGAGATGAATCAGGTCACATGGATGATGATGACCCAGCAAGTGATTGGGAAGATAGGCTTGGTGGAAATGTTCCACCAAGCAACAAGCGCATGTATGCTCTTAGAACAAACCCTAATAGGTTAAAGAGTTGTAGGGTGTGTGAAAATTGTGGCAAGGAGTTTTTGTCTTGGAAATCCTTTCTTGAGCACGGTAAATGCACCTCCGAGGACGCAGAGTCCCTCGTATCCTCTCCAGGGTCCGATGCTGCTGATGATGGCATCGGACCTACCAGGAGAGGATGCGGGTGGTCCAAAAGAAAGAGGTCGTTAAGAGCAAAAGTGGGTAGCTTCAATTACAATTGCCCCTCAAGCGAAGAGGAAGACCTAGCGAATTGCTTAATGATGTTGTCCAATGCGATTGTGGACCCTCTGACGTCAGCCGTGGCCGAGCCGGAGGAGTCTTGCGCCTCGGCGAGCAGAGACGAGGAGCAAAGAAGAAACCCTATGAACTTTGTTGCACCATTCTCTTCTTATAAAGTTCCAAACAACGATAACAACAATAACAATAACAACAAAGCGAAAGGTGTTGCTAAGGGCTTGTTTGAATGCAAAGCGTGCAAGAAGGTTTTCAACTCGCACCAAGCGTTGGGTGGCCACAGAGCTAGCCACAAGAAGGTTAAGGGCTGCTTTGCGGCGAGGCTGGACAATCTCGACGACAGCCTCGCAGACGATGACGTCATGACACACGAAGAATTCTTCCCTACAAAATCAAACTCAACATTCCAATTTGATCAAAACCCTCACCATAACTCAGCCACATTGGCCTCATCATCAAAGAGGAAATCAAAGGTTCATGAATGCTCCATTTGCCATAGAAGCTTCTCCTCAGGACAAGCATTGGGAGGCCACAAAAGGTGCCATTGGATCACATCAAATGCACCGGACACTTCCACATTGGCTAGGTTTCAACAATTTCAGGAACATTTGGATCAAATACCAAAGTTTGATGGATCTTCTGAACCTCTTGATCTCAAACTTGACCTCAACCTTCCTGCACCAACCAATGATCTTTCTAGAAGGAATAACAATGTTAATGTTTCCACAGAAATCTTCTTGCAGCCATGGGTAGGAGGAGCAGGAGGAGGAACCGCCACAAAGGAAAACAATACAAACATGAAAGATGATAGCAACAATAATAACAACAATAGCCAGAGTCAAATTAGTCACCAGCACCCCACCAACCATAACCAAATTGATCATAATGAAAATGTTGGTGTTGATGGGGACAAGAATAATAGTAACCCCAACAACAACAACAATAACAATGATTTGATGCAAAGTGTGGATAATGAAGCTGATAGTAAGATCAAGCTAGCAAAACTTAGTGAGCTAAAGGACATGAACATTGGTGGCACTTCTTCACCATGGCTGCAGGTTGGAATTGGTTCAACAACTGCTGATGTTGGCACCGATCAGTAATACATACTTTTTTTTTTCTTTTTTGGTGGGGATAAATCATATAAATACATATATATATATATACTTGCTGATTACTATTGAGTAATCATTTTTTTGTTATAAGATTTTTTTTAAAAAAAAAAAGCTCCTATACTGTAATTACTGATACAAACATACAAAAGTTCAATGTTTTAATTTGAACTTACAGGTTTTTTTTTTAATCTTTTTAAAAACTTTTGTCCTTTGTACAATTTTATGATAAGAAGTTACATTATGAATAAATCAGAAGATTAATTTTTGCATAGCGTTTTGTTACTTTTGGTATAGAAATTACAAGCAGTTAATTTGTTCCTCTAATGGAGATAATCTTTAATTTGCTTAAACAACCGGGTAGCATTATTAGCACAATCCCTGATATTGTTTATTTTCTATATAAATTAAAGTTTGGTATGTTAGATTTGGAAAAATTAATAAATTAGAGTAATGCTAGCTAGATAGCCTTTAAAGCATAGGATGGGAGAAAAACATGTAAGTCCATAAAACTGCATCCACTTGTAAATAGTTACTATTATATATATATTACTAATACTAATTACTATGCATCTTCGCATTAAATCTATAAATTCTCATTCATTTTAATTAATAGTTTTTTATGTGTTATTTTAAATAAAATATTGAAAGTTGAAACTCTTCGCTCACTTGTTGAATATTAGACCAGCGTTAGTTGTTAATCTTTCAATTAATTAAGTCTATATTATAACTATTCTTTTGGTTATGTAGGTATTTGTGCGACGTAACTAAGCTAACTTATGAAGTACTGTTAGTGAAGGAGTTGAGAAGATTTATGAGTGTCACATGTTATAAACTATATGGATAATTGATATGTTTGGTATTAATCGGAATTGTAATGGCTTGATTTGTTTCTTAGTTTGGAACCAATAAAATTGAGAATTGATTTTGTTTGTAAATTTGTCGATTTATTTTACAATTGATTTCAAAATTTTAATTTTAATCGAATTTTATTACAATTGAAATGATTTAGTCCTACAAAAGTAGTAGATGATTGTGTAATATTTCTTTTTTTAAAATAACAGTGATATTTTATTTAATAAAAAATATAATATCTAAAAGTCAGGATAAGAAAAATAGAATTTTTTTTAAATATTCACGATTAGGTAAAATTATAAGAAGAAAATAACATAGAAAGGCAAATAGAAAAAGAAATCTTAAAACACTATAAATAAAGTAAAATAGATAGTTTTTAGTTCAGGATAAATATCTTGATTTGCCTTCTACAGTTTCTAAATCGAAAAAGGCTTTTTTTAGTATGATCAAAGAAAAGGTTCGAAAAAGAATTCAAGGGTGGAAGCGCAATCTTCTTTCGTCAGGTGGTAGACATGTATTGCTTAAGGCAGTGGGAGAAGCTATTCCTATTTATACATTGTCTTGCTTGAAGTTGCCTGATGGTTTAATTTCAAAAATTCACTATCTACTTTCTCAGTTCTGGTGAGGACAAAAAGGTTCTGAAAGGCAGATGGCTTGGATTAGCTGGGACACTATGACTCGCCCACGAAAAGAAGGAGGCATTGGATTTAAAGATCTCAGAATCCAAAATCTGTCGCTTTTAGGCAAACAGTTTTGGCGACTTGTAACACAACCTACTTCCTTATTATCCCAAATTCTAAGAGGTAAACACTTTAGCAATGGTAATGCTATAACGACAGAAATTTGAGTCTTACCTTCTTGGGGATGGAGGAGCATACTGGAAGGCCGAAAGATTGTTGAAAAAGGTCTTAATTGGGCTGTGGGTACTGGTGAGAATATCCGAACCTTTGAGGATCCTTGGCTGCCTCTTCCGTATCCTTTAATGATTTCTGACATGCCAAATAGACAGGCTATTTCTGAGTTGGTTCCAAGAGTTAAAGATCTAATTACTGAAGATAGAAATTGGAATCAGAATCTCATTCAAGAATTATTTACCCAAGACATTGCAAACAGAATTTTGTCAGTTAAAATTCGTAGAGTAGGGACAAATTGCAATGGAATTTGAACAAATCCAAGCAATATGATACAGCTTCAGGTTACAGAATTGGCTATTTATTTTACCATCCGCCTCTGGAGTTTTGCCTTAATTATATGCAGCAGAAAAAGCCATGGATTGATCTATGGAAGTTGAACTTGCCTCACAAAATTAAGCTATTTATCTGGAAAGCTCTCCATGGCCGACTTCCGGTGCTTGCTCAGATTCATCACCGCATCTCATCTATATCACAAATATGCCCCTGCTGTCATGAAGCAACGGAAACAGTCACTCATTGTTTGATCGATTGCTCTAGAATTAAAGACGTATGGTCTCAGAGTTATCTTTGTGATTGTCTTTCCCCTCAGAGTTCTAACGACTTTTGGACATAGTGGACTGCATCAATAGAGATACTTGACCCGTTGAAGAATGCTTATCGTAATCCTCAATTGCTTGCCATCATTTGCTGGAACTGCTGGTTGATTTTTGAAGGTTTTACTTCTATGCTATCTGCCATTCTAGCAAATTCTGTCAAGTTGTTCCGTGAAATCTAAAGAACTCCCAATTTAGGTCGTCATCTTCATGAGGCAAGCTCTTAGTTGCATTCAATTTGATTTATCATTCTTTCTTCTTTAAGATTTTTCTTCGTTTTTCGACCACACACTATTGGATGAATACCTTCCGTGTAGTATTTTTGAGAAATTCCCACATTTTATTATGATATTCTGCTTTTGGACATCTTTATATTTTATTTTTTAATAATTAATAAAATATAACCTACTATCTTTAAAAAAAAAGCGATATTGCTAGTATTTTTTTTGAAAATAAAATTTATTAAAACTCTAAAAGAAAAAGCACACTATCTTCCTTTTTTTTTTTTTTTTGCGAAGGAAACACACTATCTTAGGAGAGGAAGCATCAGAATTCATAACACAAAATTGAGGTATTCCCTTGTTTGAAAGCTTTCATGCTAATTGTTACTTAAATTATTTTTTTAATTTAATATTAATGATAATTAATTATAATATAATAAAATTTTTAAAATGAATAAAAATAAAAATAAAAATTTTGTATTTAATTTTATGTATTTTTTATATATTCTTATTATAATTAATTACTATCAATATCAAACAAATAAAAAAATAATCTAAATAACACTAACACTTTGTTTCTTGCTCTCTTCTCCTGCTTCTATTCTCACCATTTCTTATTATTCTCATGTACCTAATCTTGATGATAACACCGTGTTTGGATTCAATCCTAATGTTGATGATGCTGTTTTCTCCTTCAATCGCTCATCAATCGGCGCCATCCTCTTCTCATGTTAAAATTAGTAAGCTTTTTAAATCTTTTGTTAGAGAAAAACACTTTCACGGCTGTTTCATTTTATTTTTTTTTCACAATTAGAGTACAGGGATATTGCTCCTAACTTCATTATTATAAACATGTTGATCGATTGTTTTTGTTAAATGAGTCATGTGGATTTTTTTTATTCGGCAAGATTTTTGTTAGTCAGATTATTTTTTTATTAATTTAATATTAATGATAATTAATTCTAATAGGAGTAGTATTAAGGTTAGTTACAATTTTTTTTTATTTTTATTCATTTAAATTTTTAAAATAAGTGAAAAAAAAAACTAAAATTTTTTTTATAATAACTTTATGTACTTTTATTATAATTAATTATTTTCAACATCGAATTAATAAAAAATAATTTAAATAACCGTTTTTAAGATGGGTTATCAATTGAATATCATAACTTTGACAACACTCATGACAGGCTTGTGCATTACTAGTTAAGTCGGATTTGGAATTTTATGATAAGGTCAGAGCAAAAAAATATCAGCTTAACGAGGTTACATATGGCACCTTAATCAACAGACTTTGTAAGATAGGATAAATCAGAGCTGCAATTAGAGATGGATTTAGAGAAGGACGATTAGTGGTTTCGACCCTTTAAAATTTTAAAAAATTATACGTATATATAATAGATGTATTTTAAAAAAAATATTATGTATTTTAATAATTTTATACGTATTATTTTTTATTATGAGATAAATTTATATTTGTTGATTAAAAATTTTAAATCAACTTGTATGAACTAAAATCTTCATGAAACATGGTTAAAAAATTGAAGAAGCAAAGTTTGAGTTGAAAACAATAATCATCTATTTACTAGAAGATAGATGTTGGAAGCTTGAAGATTTTTGAAGAACATTCAAGAGAGTAGCATAACTACAACATTCTACAACATTGAAGAATTTAAAATCAAATTGAATTGAAATTAGAAGATTATAGAAACTACATGAATACAAGTTGAAAGATGATTCATGAAGCCAACTCATGAAATGGTAGTCATTACAAAATTGATTTGTGATTTATAAATTATTATTTTAGTAGGAAACATTGCCTATACAAAGGCACACATGCCTTGTGTATTGTATGTTCCATGAAATGAAAAAAGATATGATTATGTGAAGTCCTTCTTTGTTCTATTATTTCATATGAGTGTTGGTGAAGTTGAGAGATGAAAAATATGATAGCGTCATTTATATGAGTGAGTGATCCTAGGGCCAATTGAAGTGTGGGTATTATACTTACATTTGGTATCAGAGCTGGTTAATCCAGCGCCAGGTGTTTTAAAGTTTGTGAGGTGTGAGAGAGTTCTCACATAGTTGTTTATTCATAGAGTCGGTATGGCAAACACTTTCAATATTGTGTGGTCCGGTCCTAAGTTAGATTGAAAACTTGATTATAGTTATTGGGAGACTTTGATGTCTACCCATTTGAAGGCCCAGAACCTATGGAATTTCATTGAACCGGGTTTGCAAGAAGGAGCAGATGCTGCCCAATAGAGGATAGATCAATTGGCACTATCTCAAATTCATCAAGGAGTATATTATACGGTGTTTGGCAAAATAGCAAATGCTAAAAGTGCAAAAGAAGCATGGAAAACGTTGAAGCTGTCATATAAAGGTGTAGAAAAAGCTCAGAAAGCAAAGCTACAGTCTTTGAGAAGAGAATATGAAAGGTACAAGATGTCTAGTTCAGAAACTGTTAAGCAATATTTTACTCGTGTTACAGACCTTGTCAATAAGATGAGAGTCTATGGAGAAGATATACCCGATAGCAAAGTGGAGGAGAAAATTCTTCGCACCATGCCGATGAAGTATGACCATGTGGTGACTACAATACTAGAGTCCCACGATATGAATACCATGACGATTGCAGAGTTGCAAGGAACCATGGAAAGCCACATCAGTAGAATACTAGAAAAATCAGAAAAGTCAACCGAGGAAGCCTTGAAAAGTCGAGTGAATTTAAACAATGTTGCAGCATCAAGTCATACAAAAGAAGGACGAGGTCGTGGTTTTAATTTTCAAAGTAGAGGCAGAGGAAGTTTCAGAGGTAGAGGTCGTGGCAATTACAACCAAGGAAGTTACAATAATTTTACACCACCTAATCAAGAAAGAGGTGGAACGAATTTCAGGCCTGTCAACCGAGGAAGAGGTCGAGGCAATTTTTATCAAGAAAGAACCAATTTCAATTGCTTTCATTGTGGAAAGTATGGACACAAAGCAGCAGATTGTAGATTCAAAATGGTAAATAATAATCAAGCACACGTTGCAGAAAATCAGCATCAAAATACTGATGACAATCTGGGTACTCAGACTTTATTTTTTACAAGTAATTCATGTGCTGAAGATGAAAATATATGGTACTTGGATAATGCTTGCAGTAATCATATGTCTGGTAGAAAGGAGTTATTTTCTTCATTAGATGATTCAGTTAAACTATTATTGAAGTTTGGTAATAGTACAAAGATCCCTATTGAAGGAAAAGGGAACATACCAATTAGATTGAAATTAAAGATGGTTCTCTGAGTTATATTTCTGATGTTTTCTATACTCCTGAACTTGATTATAATTTACTGAGTATGGGGCAATTATCTGAGAAGGGATATAAGATGATAACTTATCATGGATATTGTACTGTATTTGACAACAATGGAAGGTCCATTGATAAAGAAAAGATGACTTCAAACAGAATATTTTCATTAAAAATTCAACATGTTAATCCCTCTTGCATGAGTTCCGTGATACTTGATGATAACTGGTTGTGGCATATGCGGTTTGGGCACTTTCATTTTTCTGGCTTAAACTACCTTTCAAGAAAAAGACTTGTTTCTGGTCTACCACAGATTCATATTCCCAATTGTGTTTGTGAGATTTGTCAACTGGAAAAGAAGCACAGAGATCCATTCCCTACAGAAAAGTCTTGGAGAGCTAGAAGATTACTTGAAATTGTGCATTCAGATCTCTGTTCTATAGAAGTTTCAAGTAATGGTGGTAGCAGGTACTTTATCACTTTTATTGATGATTTTAGTAGATATACATGGGTATACTTTTTGAAGCAAAAATCAGAAGCATGTGATGTCTTTAAGACATTCAAGGCGTTTGTCAAAAAACAAAGTGGCTGTAAAATCAAAATTCTCAGAACAGACAGAGGAACATAATATCTTGTATGTTCAGAATACTTTAAGCAACACGGAATTCAACACCAACTAACAACTAGATACACTCCTCAACAAAATGGAGTTGCTGAAAGAAAGAATAGAACCATCATGGATATGGTCAGATGCATGCTCAAGTCAAAACAAATGCCTAAAGAGTTTTGAGCAGAAGCAGTCGCAACAACAGTTCATATTTTAAATAGGTGTCCAACAAAGAGTGTTCGTGATAAAACTCCAGAGGAAGTTTGGAGTAGAAAGCGACCTTCCATTCATCATTTCAGAATCTTTGGGTGTATCGCTTATGCCCATGTACCAGATCAATTAAGGAAGAAGTTAGATGACAAAGGTGAGAAGTGTATCTTTATTGGCTATAGCACAAACTCAAAAGCATACAAGTTGTACAATCCAGAAACAAAGAAAGTAATCATCAGCAGAGACGTGACGTTTGACGAGAAAGCCATGTGGGACTGGGACACAAAGACAGAAAAGCATCCGATTGTAATTTCAAATACATGTGATGATGAAGAAGAAAGACAACCGGACGCAATCGAATAACCAGAATCATCTAGAAGACCTCAAAGAGAGAGGAGACTGCCTGCTAGATTAGCAAATTATGAAGTTGGCAATGACAACGATCCGTCCGATGAAGAAATCATAAATTTTGCTTTATTTTCAGATTGTGAGCCGTTGAACTTTGAAGAAGCCTTTAAAGACAACAATTGGAAGAAAGCAATGGATGAGAAGATTCATGCCATTGAGAAAAATGACACATGGGAGCTGACAGATTTACCAGCAAATAAGAAGTCGATTGGAGTAAAGTGGGTTTACAAGACTAAGTACAAACCCAATGGTGAAGTTGATCGTTTCAAAGCAAGATTAGTTGCTAAGGGATATAAACAAAAGGCAGGTATCGATTATTTTGAAGTATTTGCTCCTGTTGCTAGATTAGACACTATTCATATGATTATTTCACTCTCGGCTCAAAATAAGTGGAAGATACATCAAATGGATGTTAAGTCTGTATTTCTAAATGGCACTTTAGAAGACGAAGTATATGTTGAGCAACCTGCAGGATATGAAGTTTTTGGAAAAGAAAATAAAGTTTACAAATTGAAGAAAGCTTTGTACGGGTTAAAGCAAGCACCAAGAGCGTGGTACACAAATATTGATTCTTATTTTACTCAGAATGGTTTCAAAAGATGTCCATTTGAACATACTATTTATATCAAGTTCGTTGAACCTGGAGATATCTTGATCGTGTGTCTTTATGTTGATGATTTAATCTTTACTGGCAACAATTTGAAGATAATTGCAGAATTCAGGGAGGCTATGATAAAGCACTTTGAAATGACAGATATGGGTTTGATGTCTTACTTTCTTGGCATTGAAGTGGTTCAAAGAGATGATGGAATTTTTATTTCTCAGAAGAAATATGCAAATGATATTTTGAAGAAATTTCAGATGGAACATTCAAAGCCAGTTCCTACTCCATTCGAAGAGAAGTTCAAGTTGTTGAGAGAAGATAAAGAAAGAACAGTAAATTCTACATATTACAAAAGCTTAATTGGAAGTCTAAGGTATTTGACTACGACTAGACCAGATATTGTGTTTGGAGTTGGTTTGCTTAGCATATTTATGGAGGAGCCTTGTACCAACCATTTGCAAGCAGCAAAGAGAATTCTTCGATATATCAAAGGTACTTTAAATGATGAAATTTATTATGAGAATACTAATGAAGTAAACCTTGTTGGCTACACTGATAGTGATTGGGCCGGAGATATAGAAACAAGAAAAAGTACTTCAGGGTTTATATTTCACCTTGGTTCTGGTGCAATTTCATGGTTGTCAAAGAAATAACCAGTAGTAGCACTATCTACAGCAGAAGCAGAATATATAGCAGCAGCAAGTTGTGCAACACAAGCAGTTTGGCTAAGAAGAATTCTTGAGGAATTGAACGAGAAACAAAGTACTCCAACAACAATATTTTGCGATAACAAGTCAGCTATTGCACTTTGCAAAAATCCAGTATTCCATGGAAGATCGAAGCATATTGATATTCGGGTTCATAAAATCAGAGAGTTGGTAAATGAGAAAGAAGTTGTGATCGAGTATTGTCCAACTGAAGAACAAGTTGCTGATATATTTACAAAGCCATTAAAGACCGAGTTATTTTCCAAATTGAAGAAGATGCTTGGAATGATTAATTCTGCAAGTTTGATTTAAGGGAGGCAATGTTGATTAAAAATTTTAAATTAACTTGCATGAACTAGAATCTTCATAAAACATAGTTAAAGAATTGAAGAAGTAAAGTTTGAGTTGAAAACAATAATCATCTATTTACTAGAAGATGTTGGAAGCTTGAAGATTTTTGAAGAACATTCAAGAGAGTAGTATAACTACAATATTCTACAATATTGAAGAATTCAAAATCAAATTGAATTGAAATTAGAAGATTATAGAAACTATATGAATACAAGTTGAAAGATGATTCATGAAGCCAACTCATGAAATGGTAGTCATTACAAAATTGATTTGTGATTTATAAATTATTATTTTAGTAGGAAACATTACCTATATAAAGGCACATATGCCTTGTGTATTGTATGTTCCATGAAATGAAAAATCCTTCTTTGTTCTATTATTTTATATGAGTGTTGATGAAGTTGAGAGATGAAAAATATGATAGCGTCATTTATATGAGTGAGTGATCTTAAGGCCAATTGAAGTGTGGGTATTATATTTACAATATCTTAATTGTTTAACTCACTAATATTATATCCTTAATGTTGACGATGCTATTTTCTCTTTCAATTGCCTCATGAATCGGCCACATACCCTTCTCATATTTCACCTTTTTTTTTTCTTTTCCTTTTTCATGGTTAGAGTTCAGGGTATTGCTCCTAACTCCATTACTATAAGCATGTTGATGGATTGTTTCCGTCAAATGGGTCATAATATGAGTTATTCTTTTTCTTTATTCAAAACGATTTATGTTAGATTATTCTTTTATTAATTTAATGTTTATGGTAATTAATTATAATAAAAGTACATAAAGAATATTTTATGATCACTTTTTTTTTTAAATTTAATTTGTAACACTAAATTTCTCCCCAACATCTAAAATCTGAGATGAATTAAGCTAAAAGACTCTTTTTCTGTATGATTATGTAATATAATTAAAGATAAATAACAAAAATATAACATCATATACCCAAATTACTTCCATTCTTATTAATTTTGGATCTAGTCATAAAAGTTGATTATATTTGCAAACCAATTCGCATTATCATTTAGTCCAAACTTAATATTTATTTACAAAGTTGTCACATTTAATCCAATTCAATTCATCTTCATTCAAATAAGCTTAGTTCCAAAAATTATTACTTCTAGACATACTCTATCATTTTCTTCTATTTTTCTTTAATTTTTCATCTTATTTTTTTAGAAGCGTATTAGTTTACTTTACAAAATATGAAAACATATTTAATTTGATTTTTTATATTGTGATTATCGCTCACAGTCTTTGCAAAAGAATATATGGTTATTCTGGATTTTTATTTTTTAGAATAGATGTAATTTTTTAAATCAAAATTGAGATATTTTAAGATATATCCAGGAAAAAAAGACACAAAGGTGAAAGATGCAACTTGACACTCATGTATCTTGTCATGTAGTAATTCATTAAAATGGCGTGCTAAGTTAGTTATATATATATATATATATATATATATATATATATATATATATATATATATATATATATATATCACTTACTGAGATATTTTTCCTTATTATTTCTATTCTTCATGTTTGGTTTGGTTTTGGTTGGATTTTGAGACAGAAATGAAAATGCAATTTCTCAAGGTTCAGGTATGAATATGATAAATCAAGCTTTCAATTTAAGTAACTATATGTAACATCTATATATCTTGATTCTATAATAGACTATGAGATGTATAATGATTAAGTTGGATTACCTAGTGTATGTCATACTTTTTTTTTCTTTTAACTTCTAAAAATCTTGTTATTGGATTTTAGACATAATAGTTTGTGTATCAATCGAGACTCTAGTGCAAAACAATAAATGTAGAGTGCAAAAATAAAATAAAGTAAAATAGTTCATAACATGTGTCACTTTATTAATTTTATTAATTAAGTTTATTTTATTCAATAATAAAACTAATTAAAGAGTAATGCTACCT
Source organism: Arachis stenosperma (assembly GCF_014773155.1). Classification (NCBI taxonomy): domain Eukaryota; kingdom Viridiplantae; phylum Streptophyta; class Magnoliopsida; order Fabales; family Fabaceae; genus Arachis; species Arachis stenosperma. Next base: position 106,205,863 of record NC_080378.1, read on the forward strand.
AAACTAATAAAGAAAATATTCATGAAAATTTATAAACATGTTGAAAAAAACTTTTAAAGTGAAAAAATTTGTTAAAATGAGAAAGTGTAAGCTTAATTAATATTGAATAGTTTATAGGTCTTATCATATGGCTAAGTCTATTATTTTTATTTAATGGTTATTAAAAATTCATCTTTTTATTTTATCTACTTAGAATCATTTTGAAATAAATAATTTTATGATAAGATATAAGAATTTATATTTTGAGAAACGAGTTTAACGATTTTTATTTTAAAAAAAAATAGCATAAGACAAGATAGAAATAGACCTCTATCTATACTTTAAGTCGAGCCTAGCTAATCCAAAAGTATCACACTTAAGTTGCAAACTCTAACAAAATCATGTGATGCAAGCTTAAGTTAGCAAGTTGATTGTAGTGTATTTAGTCTATTAATTAAGTGATTAATATGAGCTATAATTAAATAGGATTCATTATTTTAAAAGCAATTAATAAAATTGCTTAGCATCATCTTCTAATGTTAATTATATCTTCTTGGAATGCCTTAATTGAAGGTTGCAATGTTAGGAGGGAAGAAGGGAAGCTAAATACAAAGGGATCTAACTAAGATTGCCCAAGCTGCTGATACCTCTTCTCCAGAAGGTGTCAGCAACCTATTACTAGGTATATATATGTCATTAATATTTATTTTCTGTAAATTATTGTAGTATGATTCACTTTCTTTATAGTTTGTACATCTCAAAACTTTAATTTAAATATGATAGAATTGCATTGTATGCTCCATCAAATTCGAAAACAAATATTTTAAAAAAAATTGTGTTTTTTAACAAAAATATCAGAAAAAATCTAAATAAAAATTTAATTATAAATTTTTAAATTATAAGAATCTAATTAAAATTTGATAAAACTATAAAAACTAATAAAATAATTAAATATTTTTTACAAAAATATTATTCCTATACCAAAATTAGTTTACTAAAATCAGTCACCAATGTATTTGTATATAAATACATGTGTGGTTTAATTTATTTATTAGAGATATAACCATTAATGTTATATTTTCCTATTAGCTTATGTTTTAGAATGAGTAATTTCATGACATTATTTTTAACATATATTTTATATTGATTGCTAATTTTAATACACACTTAGCATAATCATATTTTTTTATATCCATCATTCTTTGTAATTCTAACCCCAAAGATATACAGAATATAGTCATTGTTAAGATCATTACATTGTTCATACAAGTTTTCATTTATGATGCATTAATTTGTGACACTAATCTCTTTCAGAGACAGTATTAGCTTTGCATCAGAATCCTGTATTGCAGGATATTCATATGTAAGCAATAATTCATTTAATTTCTTCTCGTTTCCAAAGTAAAAAAATATCATTTTCTAGATATCAATTATCATTGTATCAAACAATATCTTTTGTAGGTGGATCTGAAGCTGAGTAGGGAAGATGGAGAGAAGTGCGATACTCAATTATCACATGAAGAGAGAGCTAAATTTGATAGACATTAGTCCACTTTAATAGCAAAGAGAAGATTAGTACAAGTAGAGTGCAATTAAATTAAATAAACTATTTGTTGCTCTATCAAATTTTTAAAATAATAAATTATTTATAAGGAGAGAGTATAAATACTAAATAGAAGCAAAGTCATTGTTACCCAAGATATTGGTTAGATAGATTATTTTTAGTTGTATTTACATTTTGGGAAGAAACAAATCAAATTTTTAGGTCCAAGCTCCAAGCAGTAAAGGTGACATTTTTGGATTGGGAAGTAAAAGGGTCCCATGTTTATGTTAAAGTGCTATTCAATCGTTTGTTTGGGTGAGCTTTTAAGAAAAGATTTTTTTTCGAGTTATCTTTTTTTAAAAAATCTTATAGAGAAATAAAAATAATTTTATGTTTGGATATCTCATGTAAAAAAATCTTTTATCTATCAATTATGTTTGGGTATAACAATATAAAAGTACTTTTTTTATTTATTTATTACATGAAAAATGTATTTTTTTTAAGGAAAAAAGATCTTTTAAAAAAAGATGTAAATTACAGCTTCTAAAAAAAGATTTTTTTTTTACTAGTGCTTTTACTTTTACTACTAAAAATTTGTCAAACACGTTAAAAAATAAAAAAAAAAGTTTTTTTCATTGAAAAAGATTTTTTTTTAACAAAATAATGACACCCAAACATGCATAATATATCACAAAAAAAAAGTGGTATTTGAAGTAAAACCGTAAAAGATATACTTTTTTTTCCTTCTACTTTTTGGCCGAACAATTTTGACGATGATAATCAAAGGGCAAACTTAGCTACCAATATACTAATACAAATATTGACTGCCCACCTCTAACAATTTATAATGAAAATCGCCTAGAGTAAGATTCTTACTAAATTAATAAATATGTACGTTGCACTTAATCTTTTTCTTCTTGACCTTTATTCTTATAAAATGAATTATCTATTTATCTTCATTCTTCATTCAAAATCACTATTCACTATAGTATAACCCATTCATAATTGGCACTTAGCTAGGTTTCTTGAGCATTTAATTAAAAAATTATTAATAACAATATCTTTGCTTTTATAGTTTGCAGGAATTAAATGATGTGGGGAGCATGTATGTGGGAAAATGACAAAATGTTCTAGCCCCTTTTGCAGAATTAAAATAGTGCACTTGAGACTTGTTTATGTTCTTATTATGACCTGACCTGTGTTGTCTCCAATCCAGTGCCCCTTTTGTGTCTCCTACAAATGCGCCAAACTATTACAGATAAAAAACTGCTACATATCAAAGATTCACAAATCACAATATGCTTAGTTTCTTACTGTTAAATATACACTTTCTAAGCCATCAAATTTCTTGAATAATACTACAGAAGCCGACAAAGGCAAATAGTTATACTCATTGCAAACACATTTGAAATGTTTTTGAGCAACCTATGACCATTGATAATTAATTCTTAACCACCAGCAGTGTTTCGATCTCTCTTTAAATTAGCAACACCTACTCATGTTTATTGTTCAACACAGAGACAGATATACATATACTTCCATGCCTTTCCCACATAAATAACTTCAGGTGCCATAATCTTGAAAACAAAGCAAGGAATTCACGGTACTTGTCACCAAAGAGTGAAGAGTGCAGCAAAGCTTCTTTGGAAAGCATGGATCAAAATCAACAAAATGCCTTTGCATTCTTCATTGTCAAAATATTGTAACTCCAGATTTTTAAAATATTGCCATGGTAACATGTTGGAGTTAACTCATGCTCATTAACTTTCATCCATTTATTCTACTATAGTAGAGCATAGCTTCTCATAAACTGGTTTACTCAAGTTAACAATCAAAGTTTTTGCCTTTTGTATTTCTATTTTCTAGGACTTATGTTGGAAATGGATGATCAAAAATAAACTAGGAATCTTAACAAACCTTTATCGCTCAAGAAGATAATGAGCCATGCCTTTGCTATTTTTCCTCTTCTCCAATGTCGTCATTGTCGTTGCTGCTGCTTTCATCCTGCAAATTCGAATTAATAGAAGAACGACCACGACGTCCCATAGCAACAAGATCAAGAAGCCTTCTCCTTGCAACATATACAGGATTTGGTTCAATTAAACAACCTCGTTCATAAGCTTCCCTCAAGAAAACGGTATGCCGTTTCCCCTTTGTTGATAGATAGAAGATCCCGGGATGATCCAAGAACAGGTCCCTTATGTTGAAGTCAATCCCAAACCATTTTCTGAATTGGCTGATCTTTTCAACTTCTACCATCTTCTCCACAGTTAAACTTAGGAACTCGTGAACAATTGACACTGCTCGTTTCTCCATGGCCATCAATGCTGCCTTAGACTTCTTTTTCTCCCCCACAACCACCTCATAAGGCCCAACATATGGCAAAGTCTGCCATTCTTTCACCTTGGCCTTGAAATTCTTGCCTAGTTTCATCCCTGGAGGATACCCGTGCTTGAAACTGAACCGCAATTCTGTCCTTACATTGCAATCCTCCTTGCAGCACTCAACAACCCTCCAATCCTCAATGGCTGCTCTAAAACCATTTCGAGGAACACCTTCAACCAGCTTCAACAAATGAGTGTTAGGTTCATGAGCATCACACAGCTTGAAAACACTAGGATTTGCAGATATAACTGAGTCCTCGAAATTATCAGGCAGCCCAAGCTCCCTCCAGACCTTGAAAATCGCACGAAGAGGAACCGTTTTGGACGCAGACATGGACAATATCCGAACCAATCGATCAACCACCATTGGCAAAGAAGCATTAATAGCCTTCTCTTCCTGCTTGGAAACATCAAGAGCAGCATCTGTGAGCCTGCAAAAAGGCTGCAACTTGGAGGGGTCATAATAAATTTGGAAGATGTGAGGAAACTTGCGGAGGAAGGAAGTGGCACCGCGGTTGAGATGGAGTTTCTGGGAGAGCCTGGAGAGGAAGTCAATGGACACGGACGGATTCCTGGGGTTTGCGAGGATGAGATCTTGAATGGCAATGACTTTGAAGAGGCTCTTGTACTTGTCCATGAGCTTCTCAAATGTAGGGTCTCGAACTCTCGAGGCAACATACTGAGCCGACGTAGTTTTTGATCGAATGGAGATTGAGAAACCAAATGAGTGCTTGTGTTTGATCAAAATTTTCATAATGTGGATTCCCATTGTTTGTCTCTATGCCTTGCAAATTCTTTTTGGCATTTCATCAAACACTTGGGGGTGAATTACCAGAAGAAGAAAACAATGTGCCACTTGAATGATCATAGAGAGCTTGATTGGAAATAAAGTTGATGACAACAGCGACTTGAAGTCCTGTAAATCCATTGGATTTCTTATGTATATATTTGACAGCAGAAACTCATCGAATTTGAACTATTATATGTAGTCTAGCACAGTAGCAGAAGCTCTAACCACGAGACAACCTCTAATCATTGCAAATAATTTATACTTGCAATTTGAGAAGGCTAATGATGTGTCTCCTATGTATGCCAATTTGGTTTATTAGTAAATAAGGTTTAGTGATAAAATTTTCAGTGGTTATTCTAAATCTATAAGACATCTTTGTGTGAAGATATAGTAAATTGTTAGATAATTTGATATGTTTGATATATATATTTAAATAAATTATCTAATAATTTATAATATGGTCTTCACATAAAAATACTTTCGTAAAAATAATTACCAAAATCTTAAATAAACAAATAAAAATATTCAACTTACTCATTTACAAATCAATTGCATTTTTAATTTCTTTATTTTTTTATTGCTATAATACTACATACATAACATTTATCTTCTAGTAAAACTTCTAAGTAGTTTTTTTGAAAGATGTAGAAAGAAAAATTCATAGAATAATGGTGAAATCATTTTATAATTGTATAGCTATTCCCCTTATTTTAGATACTTATAATTAATTATTAAAAATGAAAGTGTCTAGGTTACAACCAATTCAATTATTGTATTCATTATTTATTAAATAAAAATGAACAATTTTAGTTTTTTTTAATCTATATATCAAAATGTTATTACAGTTAACAAGTCTGAGCATAATAAAATTTAATTTTTTTTCTTTTTTTTTTGAAAAGTTAATACCTTTGTACTTATCTTCTAATATTTGGAGAAAAGAAAGTACATGTAATGTATTGTTAAAAAATATATTATTAATTTTTAATATTATTTTATATGTTAAACTAATATTAATTAATTGTTTTTTTATACTAAAATATTAGTTTGGACATTTTTCTATTTTACTAAAATTTTTTTGTGTGGAACATTTTTCAATTTCTTCTAACACCTATAATGTGAACTATGAGTCTATGGCGGGACGGTTCTACCAAGAGGCTCTTGATATATTGTAGCCTCTTTCTTTTTTGGGACACACTCTTAATAATTAGCTATTAGCAAACTTAAAAGGACGGTGTGAATGTGAATCGAGACGCTCCGAGGTGTAGCTCATCCTGCTGAAGTTTAGACCGGCTTTTGTTGGAGCGGCAGGGTGAAACGTCATCTCTTTGTGAGGGCGGCGACGTCGGACACATGCAAAGAGACTTCGACGCTCAAGTGAGTATGAATGTGAGAGTATTCAAAGTAGAATAGAATGAATTGCGTACCTGTGACTAAGTGAGTCACTTGTATATAATGGAGTTACTGAAGGCAGTTATCCGTATCGTTTGTTACCGGTTTGGGCGGGGTCTTCGTAATTCTGTGGAGAGATTTGCGGGGGAGTTGTGTGCTGATCCTGGTTCCAAGATTATTGGTATGGACCGGTTTAGGCTAACGAATCATAGCCCCCAAGGTTGACCTGTTTCGGAAGTCAGGCTATAAACAGGTTAAGCTTTTATGAGTTATAACTCGGAACGAGGATCTGAGGTAGGTTGTTTGTCACTAGCGACTTTGGAGTGTGGTGGTTTTGATGTTTTGATGTGCCGAGCTATAGCTCGGAGCCCCCAAACTTAACTCTTTCATTGTCGAATTTGAAAAGAAGAAAAGGTCAATCTTTTGAATTTTTGTGGTAATCCTTTCGGGAGTGTTTTTAGAAGAGAGAGAGAGAGAATGTTGGAAAAGACAGTTTCCTTTAATACATGTTAGTAATTGGAACAGTGGTGAAATATCGCCATTGATTTGCGTTTTTGGTTTTATCATCAACGGCTGGGGTTTGCTTTTGAAGGTGTAACGTTTACAGAAGGTGTGGGGTAGTGGGATGGTGGGTGGTTTTTGCTGGATTCTTTGAGTATCCGCTTTTGGGATTTTTTCCTTTTCAGTTGTGTTTGCGGAAGATGAGTAAGAAAGGTTAGTTTCTCTTCTCTTGTTGTCTTTTTGTTTTCTGTGTGCATGTTTGTTTTCGAAATGGAAAAGGGAAAAAAGGTTGAGATAAGGACTGCTGTTAGTGGTAAGAAGGAGGTTAAAATTGTGGAAGATGTGTAGGTTTGGGATCCTGCAAATTCGTTTTCTTGGGTGGCGGAGTCGGTCAAGGGGTATGCTTTTATGTTTGACGACGAGCAGAGTGTATCGCAGTTAGGGTTAGTTTCTTCGTGGGTTAGAGAATGTAGTGATATCAAACTTAAGTTTGTGCCATGCAGTGCTAATGATCGCGTCTTTCATCGCGAGGAGGGGTTTGAGTTCTTCTTCATGTATAGTTGTGTTTTTGTTGACTTAGGTGTGAAGTTCCCTTTTTCTGAGTTTGAACATGGCATGTTGATGCAGCTTAAGTGTGCACCGTCGTAGTTGCACCCTAATTCTTGGGTGTTTGTTAGAGCTTTTGAGATTCTGATGGGGTATTTAGAGATCGAGACTTCGTTGGAAGTCTTTTTTGCATTGTTTCAGTGTAAGGGGGTTAAACGAGTTTGTTAGTTGAATCTGGCCAGTGCCCATGGTCGTGCCATTTTTAGTTTGTATGATCTTCTTATAAGGGTTTTAAGTCTATGTTTTTGAAGATTGGTGTCGCTGAGGGTGAATTTCCTTGGTTCGTTGACGAGTGTCTGTTGGAGAGGTTTCCTTTGTTCTAGGTTCCGAGGCCTAGGCAGATATTTGGTATGGATGAAATGGAATATAGGAATGAGATAATTGTGGAGTTTTTAGTTAATCATATATCCTCTTCCGGTTAATTGTCTGTCGTTGAACTTCTTGAGTTGGAGACGGATAAGGATGCATTGGCTGGATATATAGGTAATTATTGTGTGTTCTTTGTTTGCATATGATTTGTTTTGTTTTGTAATTCCTTTGTTGCTTATTTGTTTTATTTTCAGACTAAAAACGTTGATAAGCAGGGTTCGAGTAGTCATATTATGGCAGAGAAAGGTGCCGAGGTTGATAAGCTATCGCCTACTAAGAAAATTAGTTTTAAGTGAAAAAAGGGTGAAGGAAAAAAGGAGAGGCCAGTGTAGTTGGCCGGGGATAAGCTCGACGGGAAAGATATTGATTTAGAGGTCGTGAAAAAGTTTACGGCAAATTAGAAGGCGCTGCATGGCTATACAAGGGATGAGGACTTGACCTCGCTGTGGAGTGAACATTTTCCATTTACTATAGTCGCTGATGAGTATTGTCAGAGCCTTGCCGACATCAAGCTTGTTCACGGTGTTGGGGATGTTGGTGTTTGTTAGTATCTGCAGGTAAGTGTTGTTTTGTAGGTTTTCTTGTTTGCATTTGTGTTATTTTTGTCTGATTTGCTTTTATTGTTTGTAGGTGATGGGAGCTCGGCTGATTTCCATTGGTCAAACTCAAGAGCTAAAACATGCTAGGGACACTTTTGACAGAGCCACGGTTGATCATCTAATGCAGGATAATTTGGAGAAGGGGGATAAGCTTCGTACTGATCTGGATTTGGTGGATTCTTTGCAAGGGAAACTGACAGTCACCGAGGATGTTGGGAAAAAGCTTGGTGAGGAGAAGACTGCTTTGGAGGCTAGGTTGATAGTTCTTGGTGTTGAGAAGAAACAGCTTGAGACTTAGAAGGAGGATCATGGGCTCGAGATGTTCGCTGCTGGCTTTGAGAGAGCGGTTGAGCAAGCAAAACTTCTAGTGCCTGCTGTAACACCCTACCACGCTAAGCTTTACGCTTAAGCCGTAAAACAGAGGTGGTGTGGTATTACGACCTCTAAAATAAAATAAGTACATATAATAGCAGAAGAATTATAATATGCTAGGAGCCGTGAAGAAAAGAGGAAACAAAATCGCAAAATAAAAGCGCAACGCTCAAGGAACGGGTTAACCTGCGTGCTAAGGAAACCATAACTATTAAACATATGATAACAGAAGTAGGAATAGAGTGCCAAAGATACAAAATAACAAGCTCCTAACTCAGCCTGCGAAGTCAAGACTGGCCGGAGAATATTTACATATATATACATACATATCCAAAATCCAAAAGTACATATACACAATCCTGCCTCTCCATAAACCTCTAGGAGGATCAAAAGAACAAGTTATGCGGAGAGAAAACCAAGTACATATATACACATCATAGCATAACAAAATAACCCTGTAACCACTCCGCTTCAAGGGTCCAGACGCCTAACGAGATGCCTCTCGACCTGCATCTGAAAAACAACAACATAGTATGGTATGAGAACCAGAGGTTCTCAGTATGGTAAAGGTGCCACACACATAATATATAAGGTCCTGGGAATGCCAGAGGCAATCCTAGAACGCCGACACTCAGATTGTAGAGCTTAAAGTATTAAACAGAAACCATAAAATGTGGTTTAATAAGGATATTTAAACCTAACTTAACTTAACCTTAAATCTAAATCCCATTCTGCCATTCCTCCATATCTCCGACTCCATCATGCATTTTCACAGACAACTAAACAGACAAAGGCAAGCACAAGAAGGTTACAAGTACTGTAGATAACAAATATACATTTAACATGGCAAGTACATTTAGGCACACCCAGTTAATACACAAGCAAGTAATTCAAGTAATATGCATATGATGCATGCCTGTCCTATGGTTGATGAGGCTCATCTGTCGGTTATCCAGCCAACCCGACAAGTCTGAATTGTCCTTAGACTGTCCCCCGACGTGCATCCCCAAGAGTCTATGCATAGATTTTTTTCTCAAATAATCAATATTGCTCAATGGGGGTAACATTCCCGGGAATTTATATAGTGCCCGGTCACACTTACGTCGTAGGGTCAACAGAGTATCGAGTTTTCTACCTGGTACACGTGGTGGCAAGCCACGGCACTTAATCCAGGGAATCTCGTATCTCAGATTATTCAAATTCATAAGCCATATAAATAATTCAATTATAATTCATCAACTTCAACATCATTCTCAATCGCATTTCATTCATCATCATACATCAATCATATTCAATCCTTATCCTTCATTATCACACCTCCCATTCCGTCCATCAATAGTTCCAATTCAAAACATAACTCATTCTTTTCTAAATGAATCAAACTTAAAACATGCTCATTTTCTTAATAACTCTAAATCAAACCATATAACTCTTGAATCTAAATCTTTTTAAATAATCATATAAACAAAATCTCTAATTTTTATAAAATTTCGGCAGCATCTCCTCTAAAACTCGGACTTTGCCACCCTTTTCGGGTCCAAACCTGCTTTCTTTTCAATTCAACATACCCTTCCTCATTATCATATCAGTCACCACAATAAATCTACCTCAGATCAACAATTATACTCATACAATATTCAAATCCAACAACCAAAATTTAACTAAGGATCATAGTTCACAAATCCTAGGCTTCTAACACAAAATGCCTCAAATCAATAATTCACCAAATTATTAGTTAATCAACAAGTACCTAACCAACCATGTTCATCAACAATAACATTCAACCATAATTCTCTCCAAATTAACATAACAACATTCACCATCCAAAATTAATAACTAATTATCCAATAAACTTCAACTAATTATATTCATTGACAAATTACTAAACATTAAACATACACCTGCATTCCAACTTATCCTATGGTCATCTAGCCTAAGTTTTCACAGAACATTATATATTAAATGCAAGAAATCTAAACCATACCTTGGCCGATTTCCACGTAACGACCAAAGCAAATTATTTAAAACCAAGGCAGCCCCTCAAAATTCAACTAATCAGCTTCCTCCAAGTTCCAATATTCACAATTTCAAGCTCCAATTATTTATTCACAACCTAATACACATTTATAACACATATATATCCAATTTAATACTCAAAGCTCAAATTTAATGAAATTAAAATAAAATTATCGTATCCTCACCTTACCCAAGCTTCACATAAGCAAGAGTAAACATTTTTCTCAAACTAATTGGATCCTAAAACATCAGAAATCAAAGAAATTCAACATTCCCACTTAAAATTCGAAAATTGGGGGAAATGAAGGCTGAGTGTAAAATAATGAGTTACCTATGAAATTGTTCCGGTAGAAATGTAGAGCTCGACGCGGTGAACGCGTGGCCGCAAACGGTGCGGCAATTGGAACTCGGACGGAGAAGTTACGGGGATCGGAAGTTAACGTAACAATGTTGACGTTCTTCCTTTCTTCTCCCTGATGCTCTTCGACGCTGCCAAAAATGGGGAGAAGAAGAACGTGGGTTCACTTAAAGGGCTGGTCCGGTTGGGCCCACAGCCTGGTTTGGGCCCGGTTCAACCGGTTCGGTCCGTTCGGTCCAATCTTGGATCGATTTCTTCAAAATTGGTGTCAAAATTCTCGTTTCGTTGAGTTCTATCCTAATTTAATATAATATTCATATTTCTAATCTTTCTTATTAAAAATTAATTTATTGACTAATTATCTACTAATTTAACTGGGGTTTACACCTGCTGCTGATTTGTCTGCGATGGATCCGTGTAAATTTGTAGTTGGCGATGAGTTGGTTGATGATGATGATGGTGTTGAAGGGGAGGGTGAAAACCCAAATGTTTAGCTATAGTAGATTGTTGTTTTTGCGTATGTGGTTTGGAACTTTTAGGCTTATAGCCGTTAGCTTTGTTTAATGTTCTTATTTTGAACTGCTGGCTTTAGCCAAACAAATTTGATAATGTTAAGATTTGGTTGCATGTTTATATAACATGTTTATTTTTGTGGGAAAATGCTTTTGAGTATTCGTACTTTCGAGTTAGTATTGTTTGTTGGTAGTATTCGGCCGAGTAGCATAGAGAATTAAAAGTAAGTTATGTATGTTGTATTGTAATATGATTATTGAAAGAGTGCGGGGTGGTGTGCCTCATTAAAACCTCTCCAGCAAAATCCTCCTTAGGGATAAAATCTGGTAGTAGGAAAAAGAGTGCATCACCGTGTCCGACTTATAGACTAACTGAAATACATTCTTAAAGAAGATATGTTCCAACTGTTTGGTAGGATAGTTCCATCAAGCTTTTGTAGTTTGTAGGCTCCTTTGCCAATGACTTTTTGGATCCAGAACGGGCCTTCCCAATTGGCACTTAACTTGCTGTGTCCTTGTGGTTTTCGTACATCTTCAATTCTCTTTAGAACGAGGCCCCCTTCTAAGAATGTCCTCGATTTGAGTTTTTTGTTGTATTTCCGAGCTATAGCTCGTCTAGCAGCTAGTTGTTGTAGTGCTGACTTGTTTCACTTTCTTCGAAGAGGTCAAGCTTGGTTTTTCTATTTTCGATGTTGTCGCTTTCGTTGACATTTGTAGTTCTAAGATTTTGTAGGGAGATCTCAATGGGTAACATGGCGTCATATCTGTATACCAACCTGAAAGGGGTTTCCCTTGTTGATGATTATTCTATTGTGTTATAGCTCCACAGTACTTCAGAGATAAGCTCGGCCCATTCTTCTTTTGAGTCTTCGAGTTTCTTTTTAAGGCTCTGTAAAATGATCTTATTGGCAGCTTCGGCTATACCGTTAGTTTGTGGATGTTCAACAGACGAGAACTGTTGAACTATTTTGAAATTTCGTAAGAAGTTTGTGAATTTTTATCTATAAATTGTCTACCGTTATCGGTTATAATGGATTGAGGAATACCAAATCGGCAGAGTATATTTTTTTTTTACAAAAAAAAATCATCTTTTCGAAAGTTATTTTTGCCAATGGTATTGCTTCTATCCACTTTGTAATATAGTTAATAGCAACAATTAAAAATTTAACCTGGCCTGGAGCGGGAGGAAAAGGTCCGAGAATGTCTAGCCCCCACTTGTTGAATGGCCAGCTTACCTCGGACGAGTGTAACTGCTCAGCTGGGTTATGGATGATTGGAGCGTGACGTTGGTAGTGGTCACAATGTTTAACCATGCAGTCTTATTGTAACGTCAACCAATAATAACCCGATTGGAGAATTTTGGAGACTAAACTTCGGCCTCCTATATGTGTTCTGCATACTCCTTTGTAGACATCGTCCATTGCTAACTTGGCATCCTCCGTGTTTAGGCATTTAAGGAGAGGTCTTGCGAAGCCTCGTTTGTATAGCTCAGTACCGAGTAGTGTGTAAAAACCTACTCTTCTTTTGGATTTTCTTTTATTTTGAATGTTGTCGGGTATGTCACCTGTTTGCAAGTAACTTATGAAAGGTGTTCGCTAGTCATCTTCCTGCAAGATACTTGAAATTGTTGTTAGCGTAACACTTGGTTCATCGAGCGTTAGTTGGGATAATATAGGTGTCTTAGTTTGACTTCTTGTTGTTGCTAATTTTGAAAGGATATCTGCTCTATCATTTTGTTCCCGAGGTATATGTGATATATCAAAATTTTGGAAACCGTTGGCAAGGTTATTGACAATGGTGTTGTATTTTTCTAATAATCGATCCTTTACCTGAAAATTACCTGTTACCTGTTGTACTATGAGTAAGGAATCGCATTTGACGCTTAGCTGTGTTATGCCCATTGTGTAGGCCAGTTGTAGTCCTGCTATTAGCACTTTGTATTCTGCTTGGTTATTGCTCGCATGGAAAGTAAATTGTAGAGATTGCTCTAAGGTTGTAACTTGTTCGTCCTCAAGTAGTATTCCTGCTTCGGAGCCCTTACTGTTTGAAGCTCCATCGACATATAGTGTCCATTTGTTATCCGTAGGACCTGTTTCTTCTAAGGTTTGTTCTGCAATAAAATTAGCTAATGCTTGAGATTTGATGGCTCTTCGGGATTAGTACTGGATGTCGTATTCCGACAGCTCGATTGTCCATTTAACCAATTTATAATTTACTTTCTATTTTATATTATTATTATTGATTTTTAAGATACGATTTAGATTTATTATATTATTATTATTATTTATTTAAGATTTGATATTAAAATTTGTTATGCATATTTATTTTTTTTAAATTTATAAAATTATAAATTCAATCTAATTCAACCGTTTAAATTTGAATCAGATTGGTTTGTCAAAAAAAAAAACTGCAAATCCAATCTAATTTAACCGTTTGAATTTGAATCAGATTGAATTATCTAAAAAAATTATCCAATTCAAATATGATATTGCAAGGCAAAGAGAATTGAACCCTAGCCAAGTCTGTGAACCGAATCCTATTTAAGAAATTCAAAAACAAAACAACAAATTGAGATACGGAACCAATAACCTCTTCTATAGCCTTACTCACTTTATACACTCGGCCAAGTTTGTTGTTACTATATATGATGCCAACAACCATATATAATATAAATGAATTCATTAAAATTATCATATAATTTTATTATCATTCAATAACAATGTTCTATTATAATTTTATATGATATATATAGATATTATATTAAATTATAAATGCATTGATTTATTTTTACTATTTAATTTTTATTTTATAGATTTAACAAATTTGTGTCGTAAGAATACATTTTAAAAATATAATAATAAAAAATTTTAAATATTTTTACAATAATCGGATTAATTAGGAGTTTTTTTTTTTTGCACCAGAGTATCCATCAGACCAGAAGTTAATGACTAATTCCTCGGGTACTGCAGATAAGTATCGAATCTGAGAGAAATGATTAAGAGACACAGATCCTCATCCATCTGTGCCAACTTGCGTTAGTATTAGCCTATTAGAAGTTCGATTTTGATAACTATACTGCTATCTTAAGAGCATGTTGTTTACAAATTGGACTATAGCCCAACTAGCAATGGACCACTTCAAGAAGGCCCAAGGAAAAAAAAAATTATGCTAAATTACTAAGCATAGTGAAATAAAAATTTCCAAATAAGAGAATCTGCTTCTTAATGCCAGATTTCTAGTATGCACAAAAATGAAGATGAAGATTGCAAAAGAATAATGTTATATATACAATAGTGAAAAAAAAGAGGTTAATTGATATACATTTATGGTATAAGAAAATTTTAGGCCATCACTCAATTATATATTTATTTTATAAGATGTTCAAGATATTAGATCGTTAAGTAAAAAAAGTTGTCTATGTAATATATGAAAATTAATCCCAAAAAAAAAGCTTTCAATTTTTGTATTAAAATAAGAATAGTTATTAAACAACATATAAAGTAAAATAGTTTACTTATGCATTTTTAAAAAATAAATAGTTTAGATTTTCATAAATTAATATAAAATTATGAGTCTTATATATTTATGTATGTTTGAAAGGAAGGGGATAGGCTTAAACCTTTTAAAAGGGAGAATTTCGTTTTTTAATGTCAAATTTAAGAATGTTTTAAATTTAAACATGTTAAGTTTAGATGAATCTATATAGAATTATAGATCTATAATTAGGAGTTAAAATACCAACATAATTTTTAATAGAAAAAGTCTAGGGAGCCAATGGCCTAAGCGTACAATGTGTACAATGGAGGTTTAAGAAGTATTAGAGATATGACCATTAGTGTTATATTGTCCTGTCAGGTTACGCTTTTGGGATGAGTAGTTTCAGATATGGTATTAAAGTTCTAGATTCGAAAGGTCAAGAGTTCGATCCTTGGTGAACCCCAAAATCAGTTTAATTTTTTATTGAGATGTTTATTATCCTTGGTATCCGGATGGTTATTCTAGCTAGTATGGTGATGTTCATTTTATTCATGGACCAAAAATTTAGCCCATTGTACACATTGTACACTTAAGCCATTGACTCCCTAGCACTACCCTTTTTAATATAGATTAGTAGTAAAGCGTACTTGTAAAAGAAACTCATGTTTACCATGTGATTTTCATGTATTCACAATTCATACTTTACATATAAGTTTTATTTCAAGATTTTAATAACTTTCTTTATGATCGAGACATTTCTTTAATTCTTTCTTGTTTGGTTATTAAGTCGGTAATAATAACCATAAAAATCATCGGTTACATTGTTAAAAAATGAATATAATAATTATAGAATGAAGTCTACGTATAAAAATGAAATATACATCTTCTTTTAAAAGTGCATTTTGTTTTCATTTATATACAAATTGTTAAAATCAAGATAATTATTTCCAACCCACTTCTCAGTCGTTAGTCTTCTCAAAGTCCTAACTCCCAACTTTCTTCTTGACTTTAAAGTATTGAATGCATTTTCATGCCAAAGAAGTCTGAGGCAATAAATTAAATACACTATCAAAGTACTAGTGTAAACTAAATGACTACATTTACTTAAATGGTATTTGCACAAAGACAACGAGGTCCTATTTAGATGCAGATTTTTATTGACCTATTCATATTCAAAACAGTTTAACAATCATCTTGGCATGGTGCACACTTTTTTGGGTATATTACGTAATTTTTTACTTATAAAATTTATTTTTGTGACTTTTAGTTTTTACTATGCAGAATTTAAATTTATTTTTGAAGTTTTAAAATTGATATCTATTGTAAGTTTGTAACACTTTAATTTTGAATTCGAAGAGATTTTATCAATAATAATCAAGATAGAATAATGTGAACAATTAATTTTTGAGAAGTTATCAATTTTTAAAAATATTTTATTCAGTCATAAATTTTGAAGAAGATAAATTTATATTCAAATATTGAAATCAGTTTTTTTTTTTTAAAAACATTTTTAAAAACACTCAATTTAAACTAACCCTAATTTTAGCTTTTATGTTTAATGTAGCTAAAGTTCAAATGATTCAAGCGTTTATTAATCATTTTTTCTTTTGAAAAAAAAAACACAGGAAAATAGAGCAAAGAGGTTTGACACAATGCATACGGCATTCTTCACCATCATGACTTCATGACCAAGTTGATTTGTTTTTTCCTCTTTAGTTTTTATTAATTAACAAGGTGTAATTAATGAAATCAACAAATTACAATTAATTAAGTGCCAAAAATGAAGAAGGAAAAGACCGCGTCTATAGGTTGAAAAACA
The DNA here is from genome assembly GCF_014773155.1 of Arachis stenosperma. Lineage (NCBI taxonomy): Eukaryota > Viridiplantae > Streptophyta > Magnoliopsida > Fabales > Fabaceae > Arachis > Arachis stenosperma. The sequence goes on from NC_080378.1 coordinate 106,222,577, forward strand.
AAAAAAGAAAAATGAAAAAAAAAAAGCAATTTTGCTACGAAGCAAACTTTACAACATATAAAATTATATATAAATAACTGAGAGTAGCTATTAGCATATGAAGGAAGGGACTGAGTCTATTGAACCCTAACAAAACGGCATTTACTTCCACCAATCCCATACAATACTCCATTCTCAAAGATAGGGTAGTTAATTAGTTTCCCAACCTTTTCCCTCACCCTTCATTACCATCACACATTTCAAACTAAGATCCAAAATTAAGGGGCTAAAACACCATTATCATCCACCCCAAACTTTTTATTTAAGAAAAAGAAAGGGGTCCCCTAAAAAATTCCCTAACTATATCTTAACTTTTCATTATTTGATTGAGATTAGTAACTACTTAGGTAGGATAACAAATGAGACATAAACATGACCAAAATTTGAATCCCAATTTATTTTATGATATTAAATAAGAGTAAGATTTTATTTATAGCACTGAACTAACGCACATTTTTTTTGTGTTCTATATAAAGAATAAAGTATGAGTTTAAGCATTTCACATTTATGATCCAATGCTAAGTATGAGTTAAGCATGGTTGATTGTAAAAAAATGCTAAATTTTCAATTACCCGTTTTCATATTAAAAATTTGTTTAACTCAGCTATTTACTATTTTGAAAATCTTATAGAAAAAAAAGTCAAATGACATTGTAAATCTTAAAACTACTTTTTATTAATGTCAAAACAAAACATGTTTAAACTAAAATTCAAAAAAATTAATCACAAATAAAATATCATTTTCATTCTTTTTCCAATTTCATAAAACAATCATAACAAGTAGGGGCGAATAAATTCGAATCCAATCTGATCCGTAAATTCGCATATTCGACTAAATAATATAAAATATTATAAATAAATTATATATATATATATATATATATATATATATATATATATATATATATATATTGTGCAATTATGTTATAGTGTTTAAGTGTTTTTTTAATTTAGTTTGGTTTTCAATTTGCATTGCACTCTTGGAATTTCATATATTGAAACTTGTATTATTACTTGATTGTTGTTGTTTTAATGTTGAATAATTAGATTTGATTGTTTTATTTTTATTATTATTTATATATGTTTGGTTGTTTTATTTTTATTATTTAAGGAAATAGAGTTTAATAGTATTTTGGAAATAAATATATTTAAAAGAATAAAAAAATATTTTTTTATTTTTTTTAGAAAGATTAAAAATTATTTTATCCAGTTAGAAAGATTAGAAATTTATGGATTAAATCATATCAAAGTCTAAAATATCCAAATATTTGATTCTATTCCGTATTTTAAATTTAGATGGCATTGAGATTTTATCCATATCCAATCCTATCATTCTGGTTGGAACCACCTACATCCTTCTATACAACTAATTAACTGCGTCTTGTCACTAATTTTTAAATTTTTAAATTTTAAAAATTATTTAGAAATATAAATTTAATTTAGAAGAGATATTGAATCAATTTTAAAAATAAAATCTGGGTTAAAGAACAATCCAACAAGCAAAATCTACTAGGCTGACAATTGGCACTCTATAATTATCATCGCCAGAAAAATAACAGATTACAGAATCAAATTAAAACAGAGAAATAAAAATGCTACTCTGGTAACAATTACTGATTTAAAAACACACACGAACACGCTGATTCGGTTTTGGCTTCATTAATTAAGGTCAATTTTATAATTAAGAGTTAAAACCATGACATTAACCAGTGGGTTACCTACTGAAAAGCACAAAAGGCATATATGATGATAGTTACGTGTAACGCATCACAGCCAGGTAATGTTAATAATCAGTTGTAATCCTTCTCTTTCTGCTAAGTATTTTATTAAGGCTTTGTCGTTACAACAAACTATAAACAAAAATGCAGTTTTTTTTTTTTCTTGACTTGGACAAGCAAGCTGCACGCCACTGGTTTAAGCTGAAAAAAGTAGTGAATTTCTTAAAATACCCCTTTCCATTTTTTTTTTTGAAAAAAAAATCCCACTAAATTAAATTTTTAGTGTTTGAAATAACTATAAGAGGAAAAGTCCTTACGAATTTCCAAGATTTTATCCTGAAGAAGATCGAGATTTTGATATTTTTCTTTTTCTAAAAAGTCAGAATCTTAAAAAATAATAAAAGAAAAGAAAAACTTACCTTGAATTAGTACAAAAGGGCATTTGGAAATTGACCTTGAAAAAACATAAAGAAAGAATGAAAGTTGCTGCCTTGAAGGTGTAAAAGAGAGATTGAGTGAGAAGAATATAATTCTAAAAGGATAAATAAAATTAATTAAAACTAATAGAAAACGGGTAAGTCTCGCATGTTACATGTACTTAACAAAATTAAAAGAAAAAGCATCAATTTCATGGTGGCGTTTTTATTTATTTATTTATTTTGTTGAAACTACCTCCTAAAAGGGCGAAGAGGAATAAAAAATCACAAAATTACAAACTCAGGAGGGAGAAATGGAAGAATAATATTATATATTAAAATTAGCCATTAAAATTATATTTTATAAAAAATTAATTTTGATGTACGATATAAAGTAATTTGATACATATATCTAATTACATAATATTACATTAATAAAAATAATTAATTTTTATATTAATTACGTAAATAATCATTCAAACAATAAATGTGATTGTATAATATTTTATATTTTAACATATATTTCATATTAATAATTAATTTTAATATATGAGGTATAGTTAATAAAAATAAAGTATTGAGTACAAGTGTAAGGTTAATATTGCTAAAAGGAATTCTCGTCTCCTAACATTTCTAAAAAAGAAATCCATATTTTAATTTTGTTTTCTTTCTTATTAAACAAAAAGAAAAAAAAATTTATGAACCCTTTTTTCGTATATATATCTCCCTTAAGTGGAAGAATGCTTTGCACCTACTCTTTTTACGCACACAAAAAAAACACTCCCCACACAACATATAAACAGAACAAACACAGATCCAAAAAAGTGCTTATAAACAAAATAAAACTAAAAAGAAAAAAAAAAAAGAAACAGAACACAGAACAAAACGAACGCCTCTCTCTGTTTTGCTCTGTTTCTTATTCTTCTTCTTCGTTTGATTCGTTCATTCTTTCTTTCCTTCTTTCTTTTCTTCTTCAAATATGGAGAAGCACAAATGCAAGTTATGCTTCAGAAACTTCTCTAATGGAAGAGCTTTGGGGGGACACATGAGGTCTCACATGATGAACCTGCACGTCCCTCCAAAGCCGAACGAATCGCCGCCGCCGTCGCCGCCTGCAATTCAACTCAGCTTCGAGGCTGAGTCGTCAACTCCGCTCTCACCATCGGCGTCGTCGTCATCTTATTTCGGAAAAGAAGACGATACGAGCTTGTACTATGGCCTCAGGGAGAATCCAAAGAGAAGCTTCAGGATCGCGGATCCTGAGTTCTCGTTCGTGGCTGCCGGAGACACCGGATCGCTTATACTCCAAGAAGATCGAGAGAGCGAAACGGAGTCTTCAAAGAACGTAACGAAGAAAAGATCCAAAAGAGCGTGGAAACTCGGCGGCGGCGGTGATGATTTCAATAGCAAGAAGGTGAAACTGAGCCAACTCGGTAACGGCAACAACAAGAACGAGTCAGCGAGTTCGGCTTCCGATGCAACCACCGAAGAAGACATCGCATTATGGCTCATGATGCTGTCACGTGACACTGGTAACAATTGGAAGATTAATCACAAGATCAACATAAACATAGAAGAACAAGAACTGGAAGAAGAAGATTATGACGAAGAGGACGAAGATGAAGAGGAGGAAGAAGAGGACGAAGGCGAAGAGAGTGATGAGTATGAGGTTGTGAAGAACAAAGCGAAGTCGAATAAGGTGAGAGGAGGAAGGTACAAATGCGAGACGTGCAACAAAGTTTTTAGGTCTTATCAAGCATTGGGTGGCCATAGAGCGAGTCATAAGAAGATGAAGATGGATTACAACAATCATAATGATTCTGAATTCATGGTGGTAGAGGATCACGCTGATGAGAATGTTAACAACAATAATAATGAAGTTTTTGCTTCTTCTGCTTTGGCTTCCGTAGAAAACGGTAACAACAACAATGGTGGCAATAACAATAACAAGAAGATCCATGAATGTCCCGTTTGTTTTCGAGTTTTCGCCTCCGGTCAAGCTCTCGGTGGACACAAGAGAACTCATGTTACTACTGTCTCTACTCCCACTATCACTACCAGAGCAATAGCAGAAGTAAAAGCAGAAGCAGAAGCAATCGCGGCCTCGAAGGCCGCTGTTGCCACCGCTAGTTCCTCAAAGCTTGGAAGAGAGAGTTTCATAGATCTTAACCTCCCTGCCCCAGCCGAAGAAGATGATGCGAGCCAATTCGAGGATTCCGCGGTTTCGGATGCAGAGTTTGTGAATCCGGTGAAGGTTTTTCCTAGATGAAAGTTTTTTCTCACTATAATTATGATGATTATCTTGGTTGTTATTGATCCAAAAAGGTACTAAAAAATTTTGGTTCAGTATTTTTCTTTTTTTTTTTTTTCTATGTTCTCTTCTCAAGAACAATTTTTAGATTTGTTCAGTTACAGCTAATTGGGGTAATATGGTTTACTCTATAGTTGTTATTTACTTAATAATTTCAATATCAGTTATCATTCTTCTCTGATTCTAACTCTAATTCAGTTCTTCTAAAATTGCTATGGCTTTGTTCATGTAAGATAGACTTTGGAGTTAGAATATCCATCAACGAAGAACTGAACTGAACCTCTTTTCATACTTGTTCAGTTAGTCATATTTAACTAAATTTTTCTTCTTGTCTTTTGAATATAATTTAATAGTAGAATGGAATTCTGGGATATTCATGCTGAACAATGACTTATTTTAGAGATTTTGATTAAATTAATGATTAAATAAATATATGAAATGAATACAGATGACATATATTAAAGTTTTTTTTGTTTTATTTTACTTTTATTTTGTTGTATTATTCTTAGCTTTGGTATGGAGTTATGGAAAAGAATTGGCAAAAGCATGCGTGTTTTAGTGGACAGTGTTTTAGCCACCAAGCAAATACCAAGTAACTGTTCTACCCATTCATTGCTTGTAAATATTAAAATTAAATCAGATTTATATAACAATGTCATTGTCACAGGAAGTTTATAAAACCTGATTATCTTATTAATATAGAAAAGTAGTTTCCACTTCTGAGTTCTGACCACCGTCATTGTACAGTTCATGAACATGATTCTTATTTCTTTTTTTCTTTTTTTCTCTTTTTGCAAAATAAAATTTAAGTGTCTCTCATCATTTTTTCCCACTTCTAGCTGCTTTCAAACCTTTTCTCAGAGATTTTCATGAGTAGTAGATATTATTACTAAGTGAATCAGAAAGATTTAATGGGAGCAAGAGCATGGTGGTGATTGAGTCTGATTTTCATTAAATTTTCCATTTTTTCCATTTATGGGAAGATGGTGTTGTGAAAACAATAAAGCAAAGAGATCCCCTATTTTATTATTTGCTGTTTGATTTATTTTGGCTTAGTTGGGCGTGACTCAAGGTATCTAGCTGAGGCAGGCCTTTTGATTCTTTATGGCAAGCTTTCAGTCTCCCTCATTAAATTTGTAATAAATGACATATGATTCATTTCCTATACTCTTTTTTATTTTAATTACATATGAAATGTGTGTTATTCTTACTCCCTTTGATCTTAGCATCCTTTTCTAGTTAGACGTGGGGTGTGACAAAAAAAGTGAAAATTATTAGTTGGGAATTGAAATGATTGAAATAGATACTTTCAATTGCATTTTGATGAATGCAATTAACTAGTAAGAGATTTTTTATAAGCATTAGATTTCATTTCACTAACTACATTTACTTATGGTCCTCTATGGTGAAATTTGACACTCAATTTTTTCAATTAGAAGTTACAATTTAGTTGATTTGTTATCATACTCATCTAATAGTAAATAAGTGTATGTGATGATAAGTTAGTGTGTATATATATAATGTTGTACAAAACATTTACTATTAATTATTATTTTATTGGGATTTGGTCAATTAGTAGATAATGGGTTGCACTATTTTGATTTGGACTTTGGCAACTATAATATGCTGAGATTTCAATTAAAACAAAATCTGACTGGTTAACAACTAAACCAAATTAGAAAACAAAGTAGAAAGCAAAAAGTTGGGTGCTTAAATGGTACTAATATTAAGTAATTGCCCTTACAAAGTAGGATATTTTACCTACTTGTTAAATGTTCATTGCTATCTCAACTATGTCACCAATTTTTTTCTCCAATATATGATATACTATTATATACATTTCTCATACTTTGTCTTCTATAACACATTGGCTAAAATTAAATTTCTGTTTCTTTTGAATGATTTTGGTTACTCACACTCCTTGTCCTCCTAACATTAGGTGCATCTTGTTAAAAGATAATCAACAATTTCTTGATTTCCTTTTTTTGAATTGTGTTATGTGAATATTTAGAGTGTGAAATATTGTAGATTCATATTTTATTTATTAATAGATAAAATTAAATACGAATTCAATTTAAGTAGAATTTAGATATTAACATAGAGTTACTAACTTACTATGGTGCTTCTGTACTTAATACTTGACATATATATATGTATAACATTTCTCATGTTGAATTTTGACACTTTAATAAGGTGACGATTTCACTTTAGCACGATCGGATCAATATCAATAAATTAAAAGTTAAAAGTATTTGTTTATTAGTCCAAAAGTGAAATAATTTATTGGTTTAAAAAGTCTTTTTAGTTTTTATAAATACTTGTTTTTTTATTTTGTTCTCTATAATTTTTTTTTGGTCTAGTAAAATTTAAAATATTGTTATTTCGATCTCTACCGTTAATTTATATCATTACGTTCTAATATAGTTAGCTAAATATTGATGTGATAAACTAACATATTAAACTTATTTAAACTTAATTTATTTTATCCCTAAGGACAGCTGTTTTTTTTTTGGGAGGGGGGGGGGGGGGTGTTTAAAGGTGTGGGAAATAAAACTCTATTTACATGAGTTTTAACCTTTAACATTTAAGCACGGATTTACTATATGCAATACCGATCTTTTTATATAAAAAAATAAATTAAATATTTTATTTATTAATATATGTAGTTTGGAGAGTATCTATATTTTTAAATCGTAGTACATATCTCATTTACAAATGAAATATGAAGAATTCAAAAATAATATATTTCATTTATAATATAGACGATAGATATACAGGAACGGATACAATAACAAAGAAGAGAGGGCACTTACTCCCATAGTATTTTTAATTTTTTTTTAAAAAATTATAGTTATATATAATATGTCTCTACTTCAAATTTTAAATGACTTTACTATAAATAAATTAAATTCAATTAGTTAAAGTTTTAAATTCACTTTTTTTATTTCTCTATCATTTTGATTATTATTTAACCTAATCAAATTTAATTCTTGTGCCGTTACTTTTTTATTCTCTTAAACCCTCTTTTTATTTTTATATTTTCAACTTTTTTTTTCTATTCCTTATCTAGTGGTCATCTTCTTTTCATCAAAAAATAAATTTTAAATTTTTTATATTTTTTATATAGTTTTTCATGACCCTATGTATCTTTTAATTTCATTGTTTCTCTTTCTGATATTTTCAATTGCAAATTTTAATTCAAATACTTGTAGTTTAGGTATTAATCTAATATTTTATTTTTTTCGTGATTTTATATATTTTATTTTATTTTTAATTTATTCATTTTTATTACTTATTTTTTATCTTTTGTTCTATTATATGTACCTATGTTGCGTATAAAATTTTAAAATAAATTGATTAATTTACTAATTTAGAATATATTTTTTATTTTTAGAAATAGTAATAGAAAAATATTTTAATTACAATACATAATTAGACAGATGTATAAAATCTTTCATCTAACATTATATCAAAATTAAATTAAAAAATATATAACAAATTTAATTATTTTAAAAAGAAAGAAAGAAAAAATTGTGAATGATGTTTTTGTTATTTTGTATAAACATACTTTTCATATACATATTTAATTTTTTTAGTATTTATATATAATTTTAGTTTTAAATTATAAATATTAGTGTATCATTAGGCGCTAATGTACCAATTAATTTACATGTTATTTAAAAAATACAGTGGGAGTACGTACTCTTCATCTAGCGCCCGACGCTCTGCTAGGGTTTCACTGTGCCGCCTCCATGGTTACACCTTTCTTTGTCTTTTCTTCGTCAAACTCTTTTCCATCTTCTTCTATTTTTTATTTTTTTCTTAATTTCTTTTCCACTTAACTCCCTAATTTTCGTTTTCTCTCCCAATTCATTGCTCTTTTAATTCATTCCGTTTTCTAATTCACTCATTCCATATATCTTATGTCTCTTTGGAATCATTGAATACCAATTCTGATTTTCTCTACATCATGAGCAACAAATCAGAGACTCAGAACCCTCATATAATTGTTATGACGGTGGAGGGTGCCAGCCTTCAAGTGGCACCCAAAGAAATATGAAACTGCTCTCGTGGAATTGTCGGGGTTTGGGGAGACCCCTGACAATCCACAATCTTAAAGGGATTTGCAAATCCTACTCCCCCGAGGTTGGTTTTATCTGTGAAACAAAATTCAATCTCGACAAGTTGAAGGAAAACTAAGATCTTGTGGTTTCAAGGAATGGTTTATTGTAGATCCGAATGGATTATCAGGGGGTTTGGCAATGGCATGGAGGGATGGTTGCACTGTTCAGATTTTACAGCATGGTAGATTTTTCATTGCGGCATCAGTTCTGACAGCTGGTTCTAATGATTCCTATGGTGTTCTAGGTGTTTATCTCAGTTCAAATGATCAACATAGAATGGCTCAATTTGCTGAATTAACTTCAGTCACCCAACAGTTCGATAGTAAGGTTGTGTTAATGGGGGATTTTAATGCCATTTCTAATCAATTGGAGAAAGAAGGTGGGGGTGCTAAATCTCCTTCTTCTATTGAAACCTTTAATAGTTTTATTGATGATAATTCCCTGATTGATATTGGTATGGTCGGAAGACCATTCACTTGGTCAAATAGACGGAGGGGTGATGAGTTGATACAGGAAAGACTGGACCGATTCCTGGTAGGAGTTGATTGGTAGCAACTCTATCCCAATGCAACAGTTCTTAGACTGTCAGAATCAGGCTCGGATCATGCCCCTCTTCTCCTAGACTCTAATCCGAGAACTGAGAGATCTAAATGCCGATTCAAATTCCAAGAAAGATGGTGTTCCAATGATGAAATAAGGCAGATTGTTAGAGAGGTTTGGCATGAACAGATTGATGGTTCAGCCATGTATATCCTAGCTCAAAAAATAAAGCGTTGTCGGCATAAGATTGTCAAATGGCAGCAAGAACACAGATCTAATTCGAAGGTGGAGATTGATTTACTACAGTCGGAATTAGAGGAACTTCGTTTAGCAGGAATTCATGGAGGCGACATCATTTTAGAAATAGAGGACAAACTTGAAAAAGCATTGCAAAATGAGGAATCTTATTGGAAAGATAAGTCTAGAGTCAAATGGCTCAAATCTGGTGATCAGAATACAGCTTTCTTCCATCAGAAATTTAGAAATCGAACCCGAAGGAATAGAATTTGGCAATTAACTGGCAATGATGGTGAAGTGGCTACTTCAAATGCTGGTATTGCTTCTATGGCTGAATCTTATTTCAAGGACATCTTTTCCTCCACTTGTCATGAGAACCCTGAACCACTGTTTACTGATTTTGAACCTAAGGTTACAGCTCACATGAACCGTAGGCTTCAAAGACCAGTGACTATGGAGGAAGTGAAACGCGCAACATTTAGCATTCATCCTCAAAGTGCTCCAGGAGATGATGGTATGACAGCAAAATTTTTTCAAAGCTTCTGGAACATACTTAGTGGTGATGTATTTCGAGCAGTTAAGAGCTTCTTTTCTGGGGGCAGAATCTTGAAGGGTTTTAACCACACTCAGATCTGTCTTATTCCCAAGATTTCTGATGCTAAAGATATGACTCAGGTAAGACCAATAAGCCTATCTTCAGTCTTTTACAAGATTATCTCCAAAGTATTTGTACATAGGCTTCAGAGTATGATGAATAGACTAATTAGTCCTACGCAGAGTGCTTTTATTAAAGGCAGATTAATCTCTGATAATATGCTAATTGCTCACGAGTGTATGCATTACTTGAAGAACAAAAAAAGGGGTCTCGAAAATGAAATGGCGCTAAAATTAGATATGAGTAAGGCATATGATAGGGTGGAATGGCACTTTCTTTGGTTTATATTGGAGAAGTTTGGTTTTGACTCTCGATGGATCATGTGGATTCGAGAATTAGTGACAACTGTTTCTTATTCTGTTATTGTGGAAGGACAACCTTATGGTTTCTTCAAACCAAATAGAGGTATTCGACAAGGAGATCCTCTATCCCCCTATCTTTTTTTTTTGTGCAGAAGGTCTCTCCTTCTTGCTACACAAGGCAGAACAAAACAGACTAATTCAGGGTCTTCAGATACATAGGCGATGTCCCAAGGTCAACCACCTCCTGTTTGCTGATGATTCCATTTTATTCTGTAAGGCTAATCCTGAAGCATGTTCAAATATCCTGCATTTATTGAATTCTTATGAAAGCATCAGTGGCCAGAGGGTAAATCTTAATAAATCTGCTGTATTTTTTAGCCACAACACTCCGTCCACTACTCGTACACTACTGGCTAACTCTATGAATATTAATCATATTGGGGCTCAGGATAAATACCTTGGTTTGCCTTCTACAGTCTCTAAATAAAAAAAGGCTTCTTTTAGTATGATCAAAGAAAAGGTTCGGAAAAGAATCCAAGGGTGGAAGCGCAATCTTCTTTCGTCAGGTGGTAGACACGTATTGCTTAAGGCAGTGGGAGAAGCTATTCCTATTTATACATTGTCTTGCTTCAAGTTGCCTGATGGTTTAATTTCGGAAATTCACTCTCTACTTTCTCAGTTCTGGTGGGGACAAAAAGGTTCTGAAAGGAGGATGGCTTGGATTAGCTGGGACACCATGACTCGCCCACGAAAAGAATGAGGCCTTGGATTTAAAGATCTCAGAATCCAAAATCTGGCGCTTTTAGGCAAATAGTTTTGGCGAATTGTAACACAGCCTACTTCCTTATTATCCAAAATCTTAAGAGGTAAATACTTTAGCAATGGTAATGCTATAACGGCAGAAATTGGAGTCTTACCTTCTTGGGGATGGAGGAGCATACTGGAAGGCCGAAAGATTGTTGAAAAATGTCTTAATTGGGCTGTGGGTACTGGTGAGAATATCTGAACCTTTGAGGATCCTTGGCTGCCTCCTCCGTATCCTTTGATGATTTCTGACATGCCAAATAGACAGGCTATTTCTGAGTTGTTTCCAAGAGTTAAAGATCTAATTACTGAAGATAGAAATTGGAATCAGAATCTCATTCAAGAACTATTTCCCCAAGACGTTGCAAACAGGATTTTGTCAGTTAAAATTCAGCAGAGTAGGGACAAATTGCAATGGGATTTGAACAAATTCAAGCAATATGATAAAGCTTCAGGTTACAGAATTGGCTATTTATTTTACCATCCGCCTCTGGAGCTTTGCCTTAATTATATGCAACAGAAAAAGCCGTGGATTGATCTATGGAAGTTGAACTTGCCTCACAAAATTAAGCTATTTATCTGGAAAGCTCTCCATGGCCGACTTCCGGTGCTTGCTCAGATTCATCACCGCATCCCATCTATATCACCAATATGCCCTTGCTGTCATGAAGCAACGGAAACAATCACTCATTGTTTGATCGACTGCTCTAGAATTAAAGACGTATGGTCTCAGAGTTATCTTCGTGACTGTCTTCCCCCTCAGAGTTCTAACGACTTTTGGACATGGTGGACTGCATCAACAGAGATACTTAACCCGTTGAAGAATGCTGACCGTAATCCTCAATTGCTTGCCATCATTTGCTGGAACTGCTGGAAAGCTCGCAACCAGTTGATTTTTGAAGGTTCTACTTCTATGCCGTCTGCCATTCTAGCAAGCTCTGTCAAGTTGCTCCGTGAAATCCAAAGAACTCCCAATTTAGGTCGTCATCTCCATGAGACAAGCTCTTAGGTGCATTCAATTTGATTTATCATTATTTCTTCTTTAAGATTTTTCTTCGTTTTTCGACCACGCACCGTTGGATGAATACCTTCAGTGTAGTGTTTTTGGGAAATTCCCACCTTTTATTATGCTGTCCTGCTTTTGGACATCTTTGTATTTCATTTTTAATAATTAATGAAATATAACCTATTATCTTTGAAAAAAAATGTACCAATTAATTTAGTCTTTTATTATTAAATGTGTATAAAAAATTAGTTAGAATAATAAGGTATTTATAATTTAATTAAAATATTTTAAGTTCAAATTTTAGAAATAAAAAATATTTTTTATAAATTATATATATTGAATAGTATTTTAAGAATGAACGTGTTCACTAACTCTTTAATTTTTATATCTCTATATAATTAATAATATTTAACAAAATTTATTTTAGTATATATATTTTTGCCCCGCTCTTAAAATTTTCTAGGTCCGTCATTGACGATATATATATATATATATATATTAAATGAGAAATGTATGTTGTGTAAATAATGAGAAAAAAATTGTATTTATAATATGATTTGAATCAATTTAAAAAATAAAATTGATATAATTTATTATAATTTTAATTATTTTGGTCTAATTTTATTTTTGAATTTAGTCAAATTTATTTTAAACGATTATTATATATCGATTTAAACCTAGAACGAAAAGAAAAAATCGATTGTTATTTATTGATTTTAAACGATTGTTATATATCAAATTTAACTTGATTTAGTTTTAATCCAATTTTAAAACAATTTTGTTAAGGAACTAATAAAGGATGCATCTAACTCTCTTTTTTTTAATGGATTTGTTTTATTGTTTCTTTTAATAGGCTTGTTTTTTTAATTATTTTCTCTTTGAAGAGAACCTGAATTCAAACTATTATAAAAAAAATAAAGTATCATTTTTGTCCCCAATGTTTGGGATAAGTTTTAAAGTTGTCCTTAACATTTCAATCATCCTATTTAAGTCCCTAACGTTTCAAAACTGACTCAATGTTGTCTTGCCGTTAGAAATCCGTTAACAGAATTGACGGTGGGACAAAATTGAGACGATTTTAAAACGTTAGGGATTTAAATAGAAAGTAAACGTTGGGGACAAAAACGATACATAGAAATAAATTTTAATTTTATCCTTCAATAATATCAATTTTTTACTATACATAGTATTCAATTATTTTTTCATCACATCTAAGTAAATTACATTTAATCACATGAGAGGGAGCCAAATCGTGTAGCGACGCTCGTGTGGACTACGTCACGGGCGAGGTCTAAGAGAACTTTGAATGTTGTAGTGGTGGCGCAATGGGGTTGATCCTTCACAAGCGCTTATGTGTGAACGACAATGGAGGCAGTGCGATGGTGAGGATGATGCCGACGTCAATAGCACACTCACAACGTCGCAATGAAAAGGACGACCACGCGATGGATGCCGGGAGATGGAGAACGATTGCTAGGGAGGATGCGCGGGGAGAGGCGGTTGCACGCGACGGAGTGTCGGGGAGGGAGTCGATTCGTGCTAAAAGGGTGATGCATCAGAGACACGACGGGCGGGAGGAGGCATACGTCAAAGGTGCGATGGATGGGAGGAGGAGCGGGAGAGAGAGAAAGAGAGGAGACGAGAGCGCATAGAGTGAGTGGTTTGTGGCTTAGGGGATACGACGCAAATATAGGAAGAACAAAAAACTGAATAATTTCAAAATCAGGATTAGAGGAGAGTTAGGTGAGTTGGCTACAACTATAGTTGGTCCCTATACTTTCAAATTTGATAATTCACTACTCGCAAGGTATACACTTTCAAATCCGACATTGCAAAATCTCCCATCCCTCTAGCCGATTCACTTTTTTTAATTAAAAAATGTATAATTTAAATTTAATTCACATAATTTAAAAATAAGTACAATTCAAAATAATAGTTCAATGCAATTCAACAAATCAAAATAAACACTACAAGAAAATTATTGGATACTGGCAGATTGATAACCTGTTTATTGTCAAATTTAGTGACAGAGTATATTCGATAGTATAATTTCGCCAGTAACTGTTTATCGTCGGATTTTTCATCCGCTGTTAATTATCGGCGGATTTAGCGACGAATATAAACTTAATTGGAGAAATTTTGAAGTTTGTTACCGTTGGATTTTTTTCAGTAAATTTGACGGTAATATATTATTTATTATTAATAATTAAATTGATAGCTACCGGCGAATTTAACTGATAGTAAATCCGATGGAAAACTTAAGCTTTAATTTTTTTTAAAAAATTGTTTAAAATTTTAATATATAATTTTAAATATTTAAATTTAATAATTTTTGAATGAATAAAATTTAAAATTTTATAATTTCTTATAATTTGTCTATAATTTTTAGTTAAAAGTTCACAAATAACACTACAAATAGATCTATGGTCACGGTTTTGGACCTATGGTCACGGTTTTTTACTGTGGCCATGGGTCTATGGTCACGATTTCTATGGCCACGGTTACAATTTTCTAATTCTGACACTTTAGGAAACGGTTTTTAATCGTGACCATAGGGCAATCTATGGTCACGCATAAAAACCGTGACCATAGCCTTATTTATGGTCACGGTTTTGGCCGTGACCATAGCTTCTATGGTCACCCCTCCTCAAAACCGTGACCATAGCCTTATCTATGGTCACGGTTTTGGCCGTGACCATAACCTCTATGGTCACCCCTCCTCAAAATCGTGACCATAGCCTTATCTATGCCGTGACCATAGAGCCTATGGTCACCCCTCCTTAAAACTGTGACCATAGCCTTATCTATGGTTATGGTTTTGGCTATGACCATAGCCTCTATGGTCACCCCTCCTCAAAACCATGACCATAGCATCAAAGGTATTAAAACCACATATATTTTATGGACATTAGGTTGGACATATCCTATTGCTGAACTTGAAAATATTTAGACGAGAACCCAAACCCTATTGCTTCTGCTGAACTTGAAAAGAGTACACAGGGTGAACTCACGGTGACAGGGAGCTCGCGGTGAGGCAGAGACACGACGCGAAGCAGTGACGGCGACACACAACACGAAACAGGGAAGCAACAGCAAGCTTGGAGAGGAGGCAAAAAAGTAACAACGACCCATGGCTCACGCAGTGAAGAGGGACAGAATTGAGATACGCAGTGAATAGAGAGACTGAGTTAAGGTCCGCGATGGTGGAGTTTTTGCCTTCGGCAATGGTGGGAACTGGGAGAAAGGGAAATAGCGTAGTGGAGAGAGACTCAATTGAGCTCCGAAGGAGGTAGAAAAAGAAGAAGAACGAAATGGTGCACCAACACACACAGGGCTTTTGATGGCTAGCTAGGGATTTCTTCTTCTTTTTCTTTTTTTCCTAAGTTACGAGGGACTAATAGGGATTTTGGGAGGGAGGAAAAACGACCACGTTTTGGTTTTGGGGAGGGATTATAAAAATAAATGAAAAAATGGGATTTTAATTAAAGAGAAGAAATGACGCAGTTTTGGGGATAAATTTAAAAATAAAATTAAAAAAATTGTGACCATAAGTTACTTTAGGCCACCCTCAATAACCGTGACTATAGATACTCTATGGTCGCTCTTTTTCAGAAAATCGTGACCATAGATTATTTTAGGTCACCCCCCATAACCGTTACCATAGATACCTTTAGGTCACTCACCAAAACCGTGACCATAGACTTTTTTAGGTCACCCTTTCGAAAAACCGTGACTATAGACCTTTTTAGGCCACCCCCAAAACCGTGATCATAGACCCCTTTAGGCCACCCCCCAAAAACTGTGACCATAGACCCTTTTAGGTAACCCTTTTTTGAAAAATCGTGACCATAGACCTCTTTAGGTCACTCCAAAAAACCGTGACCATAGACCTCTTTAGGTCACCACAAAAAACCGTGACCATAGACCCTTTTAGGTAACCCTTTTTTAAAAAACCGTGACCATAGACCCCTTTAAGTCACCCCCAAAACCGTGACCATAGACCTTTTTAGGCTACCTTTTTTTAAAAAACCGTGACCATAACTTTTTTTGTCACGATAAAAAACCGTGACCATAGACCCAAAATGTTGTAGTGTAAGTTCAAATATCAAAATTTAAAATTAAAACTAAAAAAAAAAAGAATTCAATTAAGGGAGAAAATCAAATTTAGAGCACATCAAACCCTCAATTTAATATTTGTATAAGTCTAACATACTTCAAAACAAAAACTATAACTATCTATAATTCTATCTATGATTATAAGAGTTAAACATATATGGAATATGGATTAAATATAAATACAATTTTAGACAACTAACATGTATTTTATTAATAGAATAAAAAAAAAGATAAAATCACACAACAAAAGACCGAATACGAATATTTAACAAAAATCTTCGATATTCTTCGCTTGATTTGACTCCACGAGTAATAACTATATAGTTCAATACCTATTGTCAAAAATGTAACTGCATGCCACCCAGCATTGCTGGCAACCGCAACACCTGCCCTTGCTACGTTTCTCTCACTACCAAAGGAGAAAAATTGAAGTGTTCTTGAATGTGAATAATGAGTTAATGTGGTGGCTATTCAATATTCATCTACGTGCAAGATAAAAATTGAAGTCTCATTTGAGACAAAGACAGAACACCATTGCTAGCTAAGGTAAAAATTACCCATTCTTTTATATGTCCTTAAGACCATAACATCATTGCTTGACCATTTGAAGCATGCACAACTTGATAAAAGTACTCTAATACAAAATCATAATACATAAAGTAAAAATTTAATATTTCTCTTAAAATATTCTTATTCAAGATTTAACATTATCTATACATAAGATACAGAATCACCAATTTCACATTTAAAAATACATTCATAGTTTAGAGTGAATAAAACGTAGCAACTGCATTATATATTAGATATATTAAATATTAAAAAACACATGATACTAAAATTCAAATTAAAGTACCATAAAATACTAATATAATATATATTCATAACTCTCCATGAATTAAGAGAGCAAACAATTAATTTTTGTAGCTTTTTTCATAAGATTCCAATCTTCTTAAGCATGTTACCACATCTCTTTCTCTGGAAATCTTTTTAAATACAATTAAGATATTTAATGATATACAAAGTATTATTCCATCAAAATTTTGAAAACTTGAAAATCAATGATAATATGTATACTTTTATTATATTACAATTGTTTTGCTAGTTTTTTGTATCTTTTTTTTTTTGCTTCTATCAATGTACATTTCATCACTCTTTTTCTTTTTTTTTATAATAACTAAAATAAAATTAAATATCACAAATTTTATAAACACTACTAGATTGAGTGATAGACCCTAATTTAACTTAACACTTAGAGAAATTATCCTAATTATTAGGGTTAGGATTTACTAAATGCTAACAATGTCAAAAAAATAGAAGAAGAAAGAGAAGAAGATATACATGGATGAAAGAGGAAAGATAACATTGTAGCTAACGGAAGTAAACAGTGGGCGGTGGCGAACGACGGAAGTAGAAACTCGCAAGAGAAAAACAAGATCCTCCATAGTAGAAACAAGCTCCAGGTGAACGTTCTTTGATGGCGAAAACGGCAGGAGTCGTGGAAAGCAGTCGATGGTGAAATAGTAGCGATGGTGGCAATGGGGAGAGTGGCGAGAGAGAAAGAGAACGGGGGAGAGAAGTAATGTTGCAGAAATGGAGGGGAAATGTTTGCAAATTTGAATTTAGGGTCAATTTTATTGGCGAATTTACCATCGAAAAAATTTGCCGAAAATGCATAGTCTGTAACCAAAATAGTGCGTTTCATTTAATTACCTTACAGTAAAAAAATTTATCGGTAACTCACAACATGTGATCAAAACGGTGTATTTCATTTAATTACCTTACTGTTGAATTTTTCTCTCTAAATCTGATAGTAATGATTGCGCCAATTTTTTTTCCTCCAATAATCATTACCAATGAATTTATTGTTGAAAAATCAAATCCAACAATAATTTTTTTACCTAACAAATTTATTGTCAAATCTGCCAGTAAATTCGCCGCTAACTTCTGACGATATTTAGCATTTTTCTTGTAGTGAAATAAATAATAAAAAATAAAAATATCAAAATAGTTAAAATAATGAATAAATAAGTTAGTTACTTCCAATATGTTTAAAAAGAGAGTTTGAACACATTCAAAAAAAATGTTAATAGGAGACGTTATTATTTCAAAGGATTCCGCTAGGGAGACAATAGATTATTTGTACAATGTGTACAATGGACTATTGAGTTATAAAATGAACATCTCCTATATTATAATTAAACTAATTTTGGAGTTCACTAAGGATCGAGCTTTTGACCTTTTGGATCTAGCGCTTTATTACCATGTCATGATACCACTCATCCCAAAAACTTCAGCTGATGGAAAAATGTAACACTAATGATTATATCTCTAATACTCCATAAACCTCTATTGTACATATTGTATAAATATTTCATTGGCTCCTCATACTTTCCCTAATTTAAAATTTTAAAGTTTGGATTGGTTATAAATCATTAAATTCGATTTAAATAGTAACAAAATATATCGACTTTATTTTTTGATCAACCAAATCATATTATAAATACCTTTTTTATTATTTTGAGAAAGTATATGTATACCTACGAATACACATATTTCGCTTATATTATAAATAAGATAAATATACATGTATCTCGTTTAAAAGTTAAACATATATCTTGTTTGTATTCATGATACATAAAAACAAATTATGACTTATCTCATTTACATGACAAATAAAATACATGTATATATATTTTATTTGTACTGTAAACGAGATATATAAACAATATATATAAAATAATATAAAAATATAAATATTTTTTTAAATTACAATTTATTTATTTGTTTGGGTATTGGTATGCAATGCAATTTATCACCTTAATTTTTTGCAATCAAATTGTTTGGAAAACACGTGCTTCTAGAATTAAAATACGGCATATTAATGCACGTTTTATTATGGTATGTTAAAATATAGCATAATGATAATAATGTATTTTAAGTTTTACATAGGGTGTATTATGGGATGTGAGAACAAGGAAAGGGAATAATAGTGTATTATTACACTTGATGAAGGAATGGAAATATAATTATTTGATGACAGATAAGTCTCATTGACTTGTATGTATCGTAGATAATTTTTCATGCACAATGTATTTTATCCAAGGTTTTGAAAACTGGACTGGACTGGCTGGTTCGACCAGTTTAACTGCGAACCGGCATTGCAAACGGTCCGGTCTTCATTTAAAAACCGTGCAAGGAAGAATCACTCAAAAACTGGTGAATCGGTCAAAAATTGGTCGGTTGGACTGAACCGGTGATCGGCCGGTTATACTAAATGACGCCGTTTTATGATTTTTAAAAAAAATAAAAAATGAACCCGACCCGACCTGCTCGTGGAGCACCCCACCCCCTTTCTTCCCCCGACCCCATTCATTCATGATTCATCTGAATCATCTCCAATGGAGAATCCTAGCCTCCCTGAACCATAGCCGCCTTGTCGCCCTCCTTCGTCCCCGCGGTCACAGGTCGTCAGCGCCACCGCCGTCGCCTGGACCTCAGCCGCACTAACCCTCCATCGTCGCCTGGTTCCCTACCCAGTAGCCCTCCATCTAAATCGTTTTCATCTTCTCAACACCAGCAAGCAGTAGCCCTCTCATTGTCTTCATCGTCGCGCGATCCTCAACAGTCAACACTGGTAGCCCTCCATCGACCCCAGGTGAGTGACTCGTCCTCTGCTCATCTTCTTTGTTCTTCGCCTCTGCTCATCTTCTTTAGTATAAGAAACATGCATGAAATTGATACTCTGTGAACTTCCTCTGTGAACTGAACTTAGATTTCTGTTTAATTTTCTGTGAACTGTTCAATTTCTGTGAACTTGCTTTGTGAACTTCCTCTGCTTAGTGCTCATCTTCTTCCTTCTTCTTTACTCTGCTCAATTTCTGTTTGTTGGTTAGCATAAAAAATAAATAATCTGAAAATTAACTGGCTGGTCTTCTATTTTGCAGCTCAATTTCTGTTTGTTGCACAATTTCTATTTGTTGGTCAATTTGTGTTTGGTCCTCGGCTCAATTTCTGTTTGCTGCTCAGCATAAGAAATAAAAAATCTGAAAATTAACTGGCTAGTCTTCTATTTTGCAGCTCAATTTCTGTTTGTTGCACAATTTCTATTTGTTGGTCAATTTGTGTTTAGTCCTCGGCTCAATTTCTGTTTGCTGCTCAGCATAAGAAATAAAAAAATCTGAAAATTAAGCTGGCTGGTCTTCTATTTTGCAGCTCAACTTCATCTGTGAACTGAACTTAGATTTCTGTTTAATTTTTTGGAACTTCATCTGTGAACTGTTCAATTTCTGTGAACTTGCTCTGTGAAATTGCTCTGTGAATTGTTCAATTTCTGGAACTTCATCTGTGAAATGTTAAATTTCTGTGTATGTTCATTGTGTTGTGTTGTGTTGTGGGCTTGTGGCTGTTTCTACTTTTTAATTTCATATATGTTTTATTAATTTCAGTTATGGAAGATAGTATTAATCAAGAAGCAACTGCTGATAACAATGCTTCTATGAATAATAACATGCCTGCCGATACTCCTATTCCGAATGATGATGTTAATCCTAATTCCCGTAGTGCTAACGATAGTCAGTCACAAGGTTCTTCTAACCTTAGGGGAAAAATAGATTTAGCTTGGAAATATGTTGCTCTACAAATGGTGAATGGAAAACTACAATATCAATGTTTATTTTGTCTATAAGTTTTCAATGGAGGTGGAATTCACAGGATGAAAAAACATCTAGCAAAGATTACTGGAGACGTGAAAAAATGTCCTAAAGTTCCATATGATGTAGAAAAACAGATGGAAAGTTTGTTGAAAGATATTCAGACCAACAAAAAGAAAAGAAAAGTAAGTTTTGGTGAAGATGGTGGTGATGAGGTAGAGGATGCAATTGATGAGGCAATAGCTCAAGAAGAACAGGAACATCAGTGTACCTCGAGTCAGCAAGGAGTTGGAGGCGATCCAAAGAAAAAAGCCATAGTCATTCCTCCTATGTTTGCACCAAGAACAACTCCAGGAGCTCAACCAAGTATTAAAAGTGTTCTGCAAAACAAAGAGGCGATACACGAGGTTGATAAACGATTTGCTCGGTGACTTTTGGATTGTAAAATTCCATTTAATGCTGTGATGTCGCCATATTTCCAAGATATGTTGGATGGTGTTGCTGGTATTAGACCTGGTTACAAGGGGCCTTCTTATGATAAGTTAAGGGTTCATTTGTTGGCTGATCTTAAAAGAGAAAGTCAAATGCTAGTTGATAGTTATAGGAGTGCATGGAAGGAAACTGGATGTACCCTCATGGCTGATGGTTGGATAGATCAAAGACAAAGAACGTTAATCAATTTCTTGGTGTATTGTTCTAAAGGTTTGTGCTTCGTGAAATCAGTAGATGCTTCCAGTATGGTAAAAAATGCTTCACACTTGTGTAATTTGTTTTCTGAGGTGATTGAATGGATTGGCCCAAATAATATTGTGCATGTTGTGACTGACAATGCGGTCAATTATGTTGCTGCTGGTAGGCTTATCAATAGAAAATATGATAATATCTATTGGTCACCATGTGCTGCTCATTGCCTTAATCTTATTTTAAAAGATATAAGCAGCATGGCGCATATTTCCAACCTTGCAACTCGTGTTTCAAAGATCACAGTATTTGTGTACAATCATACGGTTTTCTTATCTTGGCTAAGACAAAGACCTCATTGGAGAGAAATTGTACGTCCTGGTGCAATCCGGTTTGCAACTGTGTTTATTACATTGAAGACCATCTTTGATCGTAAAAAGGAGTTACAACAATTGGTTGTAGATTCAATTTTCACTAATCACAAATTAGGAAGGAGTGCTACTGGTAGAGCTGTGAGTGCTATTATTCTGGACTGCAAATTTTAGAACGATTGCTTTACTGTATGTAAACTTGTGGGCCCTCTGATTTACTTGCTGAGGGTTGTTGATGTTGATGACAAACCATCTTTGGGACATGTTTATGAAGGAATGCTAAGGGCAGAAGATATAATTAAGGAGATGTTTAGGCAATCCAAGACAAGAAGCTATTCGAGCTGCATCTAAACTTAAGCCTGGTAAGAATATGGCTGAATATTTGTTTAATTAATAATAACTTGTTTTATGCTCCTATGTTCTTAATTGATATCTTGTAATATGTTATGGTTTTATAATTGGTAGATGAATGGTGGAGCTTATTCAGAGGCTCTGCTCCATGTCTACAAAAGATAGCTGTTCGCATTCTTAGCCAAGCATCTGCTTCTTCTAGGTGTGAGAGAAATTGGAGCCTTTTTGACCAGATTCATACAAAAAGAAGAAATAGATTGGAGCATGATAGACTGAATGACATTGTTTATGTTACCTATAATTTGCGTCTTAAATCCAGGTAATATATGTTTCATGAAATACCATATTGTTTTATTTGTAATCTTTATATAACAAATTTGTAAATTATTAAATCTTCATATATTGTATTTAACTTTTTAGGAAGAAAAAAGAAAAAAGAAAGCAAAAGACACAATATGATCCAATTGATTATGAAAGTATCAGTTAAGTTGACTTTTGGGTGACTGAAGAGGTTGTAGAGAAAGAGCCTGATCTTCCTAGTAATGTGGATGACTTATTGCGTGAGTATAGTATATTTAGTTTCTAATGATTTATTAGAATGTTGTTAGTTTATAATATAATGATAACATGTCTATTTTATTAGGTGAAATTGATGCTGATTTATATCAAAGTGGCGGTGGTAGTAGTGGTCTTTATGCTGCATCTCTTGATTCTTCTGCTGATCAGGGTGGGAATGAAGGTGAAGATCATCCCACCGAAGCAGATTTGCAACAAGTTCTTGCGAATTTTGATGATTGATAAACCATGATGTTGCGATTTAATATTTAGATATGCTTTTATTACTATTTAACTTTTGACTTTGGATTTTGATAAGATCATATGTATTTGGTTGATGATATTTTATATAGTGTTTTAAATTTCGAAGATATTTTAAGATTTATATCAGACTATAATTATATTTTAGGATGTGTATTTATAATTTATTTATTATTCTATTCTAAAACGGTTTTTCTGGTTGAACCACCGATTAAACCGGTTAGACCAGTAAACCAATAAACCAGTAACTAGAACGGTTTAATGACTGATCCGGTTTTCTAAACCTTGATTTTATCAAATCCATTCATTCAATCCTGTAATGTTATCATGACAATTAAGCGTACTAAACTTTATAGAATTCGGATATCAATAAATATATTTTCCCATAGTTATATTTTCTTGTAATTAAACTTATATACGTAAAAATAAAATATTATGATGACATTAAATTATTCCAAATTTCATAAATGTTATTATATTGATCTCTATAGTAATATAAAAACTGTTTAATGAAGAAGAGAAAAACAAAAAACAGAGCAGAAAGAATTAGAAAAGAGATTTTGTATTAATCTTTCATTGTGTCAATTATAAAGAGAATGAGTGTTTATATATTAGTTACAACTTATAATAATCACTCTTAAAATATTTTTTAAGGTTTAATTATTCTTCCTATATATTAGTTATAACTTATAATTACTCTAAAAATCCTTCGTATGTAAACTATGAATCTAGATTTTGGAACGGTTTTGGGACGTCTTTTGGTCTCTTATCTTCTACTATGATAAGATAGTGATCTGACAAATTCTGTGTGCCATTTCTTAAGAGAGTATCCAAAAACTCTTCAAGCCATTTCAAATTGATCAGAACTCTATAAATACAGCTATAGGAGCGTCTTTTAAACTATGTAAATTTTTTGTCAGTAATCGACAAGTCTATCAAACCTGTGTCATTTATCTAATTCTTGAAATTTTTCACTGACAAAGGTAACTATCAATGCCTTGCCTTTCCTCCACCTGTACAATCTCATTAAGTCCCCAAAGAAATAACAGGGACCCTAACAAATCAGCTACATAACTCAACTCCTTCCACATAATAATTTTTTTCATCTCGAGTATGCGTACTATAAACCAAGAAAAAAGTACAGTTAACATTATTCTCCGACAATACCCCTTCAACACACAACCATCTCTCACCTTTATAGCAATTTCTAATTTTAAACCATAAATCACCCCATATTAACAACAGCCCACCAAATTCACCATCAGACCTCACACCATTCCCCCAAATTTTCAACACATCAAACCTTATCACTATCTGTCTTTTAGTCTCAACTAGACCTAACATATTCAACCTGTGTTTCCTTCTGAGGTCCTTCACCATCCTACACTTCCCATCATCCTGTAACCCCCTAACATTCTACGAACTAAATCATTTTAAAATATTATTACATATTTTTTTGTGAGTTTTGGGCCTGCTCCATCTTGCTTTTGCCTTTTGTTTTGCCAATTTTTTTCTAAGCGATTTCTTCATTCTATTCTTGGAGAATAGCTATAATGTCATCTTCTTCTTTATATAGCGTTGCTCCTGATTCCTTAGCTAACTCCCAAGTCCTTTTGTTTTCCATCAGTTGCTCATCCAATCTTAAACACTCTTTACTACTAACCTCATCATCATTGGCATGCCTTTTTTCTCGCAAATGGTCCTCCCTGTCACCATAGCTCTCTCCGTCATTCTGAACCAGTAGATTTCTGTCACCAATCAAACTAATCTCTAGGCCTCTATTAACTAATTCTTCATTAGCTCCACCACTGGTTTTATAATTAGCTACTTCACCGTATTCGTCATTAGCCCATATGTTCGCATCCTTATCCCCTTGCAGCCCCTCAACCAACATCTTAGCCCCATCGACTCGTTCATTCTATTTTTCAGATCCACAATCTCTTGCCAACACGGCATAGCTCCCTCTTCCGACCTCCCTATCACCGTCAGCAACGTCCAACCCCGACGCACCAACAATGTATTGTGGCACAGCTTCTACCTGGACCAACGTCCATTGTGAGTTGGCTCCACCAACATACGCATCTTGACCTTCTCCAGTGCGGGTGGCACATTCACCCAGTGTCGAGTCAGTGCCCACCACACCGCCCAACTGATGCCGCAAATCTTCTCCATCTATCGGAGAGCACTATCCAGCAACCTCCAACGCAGGTTTCTCTCTCACCATGCTTGTCACCAATGCCCCCCAAGTCACGAGCATTCCCTGGCAGTGTTGAAGCATAGCGAGACCTGATACCAGTCCTATGAACCCTCCAACCCAACCCAGCTTCCACGGACCCAGCTCAATAAATCTATCAGCATCGCCTTTCCTAAATGTTAATGAGCTTGGGCCATCTTGGCCAAATAACACTTGTTATATTTGGTTATATTAAAGGCCCGAACAATAACTCTATTACTAATATTGTTTTTTACCTCCCTTACCAGCCCATTATGATTACAATTATAACTCCACGGAGTAGTAAGCTCAGAATCCTCTTCATTACTCTCTTCATATCCCACAAAATTTGCTAAGTCTTCAATATCACCATAAATTGATTGATGCGTTACCAATTTTTTTATGGAGCCTTGAATGGTTATAACTACACTCATTCAAAATTGATTTTAAATTTATCAATTTATCCTCATCTTCAACCTCCTCCCATAGCACCTCTGTAATTACTATCGCTGCTTGATCTCCATAATCTATCAAATTTCTTAGCCCTTTCGACCTTATAGCTACATCATCACACTCCCTTATTGTTTTGTCTTTACAATGATTGCATCTTACAACATCATTCGCCATATTTTGCAAGACACATTGCAAATCATATGGTTCTCGTCCCACCCTTTTTACCAATACGTCGAAGCCACTGGTACCTATTGTGATATGGACCCATTCATTGATCACATCCATGACACAGCCGTATAGGTATCAATAAGTCAGATCTGATACTAAATGAGATACACGATTTCGTCATTTTATCACACCCAACCACCTCCCCCTATTGACCTTCCATCATCTTGAAAGTATCCATTGTCGAAGCATGTAACGGAATTCCGAAACAATCTAACCACATTCTTCGAGATTTGCTTTTTTTCCGACTCGTCCCACCTCCAAACACTATGAAATATCTGTAGTCACTACAAGAAAATGGAACATTTGCAACAAAAATTTTGTATCAAATTTAAAATTGTTACAAAAAAATATTTTTTTGTAATAATAATTGGTGATTGTTACAAAAGAAGAATATTTTGTAACAACATTAAAAGTTGTTACAAAACATTTTAATATTTTGTAACAATCAATTTTTTGTTACAAATTATGTTAGTTTTTGTAACGAGCTGGTGTTTTATTATAAAATATTATAATATTTTGTATCAAAAAGTAAAGTAGTTGCAAAAATTCGGAATATTTTGTAATAAAATATTTTTTGTTTCAAAAATTCCAATTGTTATGTAACAAGATATCTTTTTGTTTCAAAAACTCCAATTATTTTGTAACAAAAGATTAATTTGTCACAAAATTCAACATTATTTGTAACAAGTTATTTTTTTGTCACAAAATATAAGTATATTTTATAACAATTTTTTTTCAAAATGTTAAATACTTTAAGAGTAAAAAAAATTGTTTATATAATTTTTTAAAAATAATTTTATTTTGTTTCAAACATAAAAAAATTGTTTATATAATTTTTTAAAAATATATTTTACATATTATTTTTTACATAGTCATTAATTTTAAAAAATTATAAATATTATTTTATATTCTTTTAAAAAATTAATATATAATTTTAAATAATAATCAGATTTTTAAAGTTAACTAAAAATTAATTTGTGAAACTTAAAGAAATTTTATTAAATTATAAATATAAATAACAATAATCAAACATACAAGGAAAAAAAACCAAGATACTAAAAGCAAAAGTGTAAAAAGTAAAAGTAAAGCTGTAAAAAAACCCTAAGCCCCCACCCCTCACTCTCAACTCTCATCTCTGCGCCATCTGCTCTGCGAAGCAAAAATAGAGTTGTTGTGGGAAGAAGAAGCACCGGCGTAGCCCCCGAGAAACGTCTGCCTCGTCATCGTGTCCTCTGCAATCACCGTCTCCTCCACCGTCGTGTCGTGTGCGGTGGTGTCGTGGTCTTCATTGGTCTTCGTTCCGTCATGTGCACTGTCGCCTTGTGGTCATCGTCGTGGGGGTCTTCGTGGTGGTCGTCGTCGTTATTCGTGGTCACTGTCAGCTCTGCTTCTCTGCTAAAGTTCGCATTGTGCTCTATCTCTGGTGGGTCGGTTCAGTTGTGCTTCGTTCGTCTGTTGCCGGTCTGGTCCGATTACGTCTCTGCTGAAGGTAAGTGCAGTTTATTTAAGTATTGTTAACTATGTCGTCAATTGATAATCTTAGCTAAAATATTGAACCCTATATTGTTAGTTGATTTTGCTGATATTGTGGTTGAAAATATTAGTGTGTAATATAGTTATAATCTTATTTTAGCTTATTTGGAGAGTTGATATTTGATTCTAATTTTTGTTTCTGTGTTTTATTATTTTGATTCTAGTTTTTGCTTTCTTTTTTAGTGATTTTGATTCTGTTTTGTTTTTGTGTTCTATTATTTTTTTTCTTTTTTATATATTTTTTAGTAATTTTTGTTTTTTATTCTAATTTTTGCTTTCTTTTCTTAGAGAATTATTCTATGAATTTTTACAAGTAATTAACATGTATTTCAGATTGACCTAGTAAAGTACAAGAACATATCATCAGGATTCGGAGTTCTAATGAAAGAGCAAGGAATGAAAGGATTCTTCAGGTGTTGGGTCCCAACATTGCTTGGGTACAATGTTCAGGGAACATGCAAGTTTGGATTCTATGAATTTTTCAAGAAATACTAATCAGATATTGCAAGCTTAGAGAATGCAGCCAAGTACAAAATGTTCATATTTCTAGCAGGATCAGCCTCTGTTGAAGTCATTGCTGATATTGTATTGTGCCCCCATGGAAGCTGTCAAAGTTCATGTGCAAACCCAGCCTGGCTTTGAGAGAGGTTTGCAGATGGATTACCCAAGTGCATTAAGGCTGAGGGTGCCGGAGAGTATACATACTTTTCTTTGCTCTTAGTTGAGATATATCATTTCATTACTTAGTAACCATCTATTATATTTTAATGGCTTCTTCATAGATATTGTTTGTTGGAATTTGAAGCTTCAAATTTGTTAAAGATTTGGATTTGATGTGCAGGTTGTATAAAGGACTTGTTCCACTCTAGGGCCGCCAGATTCCATGTAAATTTGCATATACTTCATCACATTTTTAGTCGGTCCAAATAACAAAATTGCAGCATGATTAACTTGGTTTCTCGTTGAACTCTTTTGTTTGCTCTTTAATCATGATCTGGAAATTAAAATTTGTTGTAATTAATAATCTGTCAAAATTAATTGGAAGAGGCAATGCAAGACCGTGAGGAGCTAACAAAGAAAATAGATATGCTAAAAAAAAATTTGAAGAGCAACGAACACGGCAAGAGGAGGAATTAGTTCGAGTGAAAGCTCAATTGGAAGCTTAACAAGCTGTTGCAAACTCTTTCATAGTGCACTTTGACAATGAAAGAAACTAGACAATTAAAGGTACTCCTAAAATTGCTTATAGTTTTAATACATATTCTTAGATTATTCATATATTATTGGTATAGTTTAATTTTAATATGGATCTATTTATTACATTTTACTTGTGTCATGGTTGAAAAATGACAAATGTCCTATTATTTAGTTTGATAAATTTAATTGTGTATTGGCTGAGAAATAAGTAGTGAATTGATTGTTTTTGACAGAATTTTAGACGTTGGAAATATCCAAGTTTTAGGGGATATTCTGCCAAAATTAGTGAATTGCTTTTTTTTTTTCTTATTTACAGGAGTGCTAAAATGGTGACAACATGCTACGTTAAGCACTCAAGAATATTTTGATTCATAGATACACTAATCTATGTTAGACTTGTAACTTTTGGTTGAACTTGTGCAAGAAATATAACTTGTAGAACTAATTAATGTACTCACTAATGTTATTTTGTTTTAAAACAATTTTAATTAAATGAAGCATGTTTGAATTATGTACGTTTTTACATATTATATAAATATTAACTTGTTTAGTAAAGTAGTTAATATATCAATTAATTAAAAAATTAATTTCATAAATTATGCATGCAATTTGTATTAAAAAAACTGTTACAAAATAAATATTTTCTCTTTGTAACTAAAGAAAAAAAATGTTACAAATTCAAATTATCTTTTGTAACAAAATTTTATGATAGGAAAAAATATATTGTCACAAAAAATATTTTGAAGATCAAAATTTGTTATCACTTTTATAACGATTTTTGGTTTTTTGTATCAGAGAAATTTGTTACAAAATATTATTCTGAATTGTAACAGTTTCATTTTTTGTTACAAAAACTTTTTGTAACGAGACATACTGCAACGACCCCTTTTTTTTGTTATAAATTCCTTTTGTTTCAAAAAATTTTTTTGTAACAATTTTTTTGTTACAAATGTTGCTTTTTCTTGTAGTGAGTAGGCTATTCATTTTGAACGTGTATGTCTTTTCAGCGTTCAAGAGTCTGTCAAAAGTCAAGAGATCTTTATATGCTCCCATTTCGCGTACTTGAGGCAAGTTCTTCGCAACCACATCCTTTAAGGACTTAAAGTTAATAGCCGTCGTCGTTCCTCCTATTAGACTTT
This sequence comes from Arachis stenosperma, assembly GCF_014773155.1. NCBI lineage: Eukaryota > Viridiplantae > Streptophyta > Magnoliopsida > Fabales > Fabaceae > Arachis > Arachis stenosperma. Next base: position 106,252,474 of record NC_080378.1, read on the forward strand.
TTTGCAGCTAGTCCAAGTTTTCTTTCGCCACAACCACTTTCAACTTCTTTGTCCACCCATTCCCATGTGGATCTTGGTCCTTTTTATCCTTTTTCACATATGAGAGCAGCTAGCTGAGGATTTCTGGGCGTCCGCTGGTTCTCGTTGCGGTTGATGTACCATTTCATTTCGGTTGCCACCTCCTAACTGTAACTTCTTCGGGTCCCTTGCATCTATTGGGACGCATTTTATTTGGCAGTTTTCTGGATGTTAAATACGATTGGCTGGGTTACTTTTTACTGGCATTGGAAACACATTACACTATGGCAGGGTAATATCTCACAGTTTAATGAATCTTCTACCTATTTGATGGGATGGTTAAGAGATTATCTATGGTTAAACTCTTCACAACTTATCAATGGATATAACCCCTTTGGTATGAATAGTTTATCCGTCTGGGCATGGATGTTCTTATTTGGACATCTTGTTTGGGCTACTGGATTTATGTTCTTAATCTCCTGGCGCGGATATTGGTAGGAATTGATTGAAACTTTAGCATGGACTCATGAACGCACACCTTTGGCTAATTTGATTCGCTGGAGAGATAAACCAGTGGCTCTTTCCATTGTGCAAGCGAGATTGGTTGGATTAGCCCACTTTTCTGTAGGTTATATATTTACTTACCGACATTCTCCTGTATTTTGTTTCTTTGACGAACACAACTTTACCTTTCAATCTCATACGATTCATTTCTGTTATAGCTTTCAACGCCCCTCCCTTCCTAGTATATCGTATGAACACAAAAAATGTACAAACTACCAGCTTTTTGTTTACGTGATAGATATATATCATTTATGCGTCCAATCCAATTGAACAACTGAAACAGTTCTATCTTTGAAATGTCTTCTGGAAAATTATCCAAAAAAAATCGAAAACGACTCATTCTCCAACAGTCGATATTCTTTTTGGTTCCAAACTCTAGGATTCTTGATCTGATTCCTAGTTCTACCCTTTTTTGTGTTTTCCACCCACTCTCTCTCTCTTACTCTTTCTCTCTCTCTCTCAAAAAAAGATCACCTCTCTTTATTTGGATTTTTTTTCTTTTACAATTTCTGTTTTGATCTTTTTTAAATTGTTAAATTGATTATTGAATTAGAATTGTTGTTGGCAGTAATTTAGATTAATGTTAAAAACTTAAAATATTAGTAGTGGTACCGGTAGAAAGCAATGATAGTAGTGATGACAGTGATAATCGATGAAATATTGATTATAGTGTAGAGGGTAACATTGATATTTAATTTATATTAGTATATCTTGTGTATCAATACCAAACATACTCTAAAATTTGTGTATGTTTATGTTTATGTTTTTCTATGTATTTATGTCTTGTGTTTGAAAGACACTAATCAAATAGACAAATACAACCTTAAAGAATATAATAAAAGCTGATTCGCACACATCAGACACAACAAATTCAAAAGGAGCATGGTAAATAGATTTAGATAATGAGTATAATTCATGTGACTTAGCTAAACAACAAAATTTGCACAAAGAATCACTTAATTTTTGATTTATTCACTGAAAGAGAGTATTTTAAAATGATATTTTTTATAATTGATATGGTTGGATGTCCAAATCTTTGGTGATACATATCTAAAATAATACATTGTACAAGTAAAACGAAAACTGACATGGAATTAATAACAGTTCTAAGAATCCCTACTTTTTTAAAATAATATTCTTTTGTTAGCACTGACCCAGTGAAAATTTTTTTTGATAGCCTCCGATTTCACTAAACAAAAATCAAGACAAATAAAAAAATAAACATTATTGTCTCAATTATAAATATTGAAATTCAACTGTTAGATTAATAAAATTCATCGCTCAAAAGAAATTACTCTACTGTATAAACCAACAAAACTTATACTAAACGAATCCCTCTCCTCTAATTATTTAGAAGATAAGATGAGTGCAAGGTAAGAAAGTTACGTATATTTCTCAATATGATGAAAAGTAAAAAGATATTACATATGTGCAGCTCAAATAAATTACATACTGATTTTAAGCTTTCATATTTGGTGTATATCCGTGCTTTCATTTCTGTATTTTATTTTTTGTTGGAAACTTTGATTGTTTTTATCTCTAAGTGCGACCCTCCAACTAGGTTGAAAGATTTTTGGCCAATAAGCCTTTTGTAATATTATTTATAAGCTAGTGACTAAAGTGCTGGTTAATAAATTATGACCATTCTTGGATGAGATTTTTAGCCCAACTCAAGGACAGTTTATTCATGGTAGAGGAGCGCCTGATAATATTATCGTCGCCCAAGAAGTTCTTCACTTTCTTAAGCGGACAAAGTCTAGAAAAGGAGCTATGGCTTTTAAGATTGATTTAGAAAAGGCTTATGATAGAGTTGATTGGATTTTTCTTGAGCACACTCTTGAATCTTTTGGCTTTCCTTCTCTAATTATTTGGCCTGTAATGAATTGTATTCAGGCCTTAAATCTTTCCATCCTTTGGAATGGGAATAGATTGGATAGCTTCCAACCTTGCAGAGGGCTCAAGCAATGACACTACAAGAAAAAAGGCCTGTCGGCACACTTTTTTCTTGCCACGCTTTTAAAGTGTGGCCAAAAGTAGTCAATGGCCACGCTTTTGTGAGGGTGGCCACTTATTTGTGATTTGGCCATGCTTTTTTTTTTGCCACGCTTTAGAGGGAAATTGGCACGCTTTTGTGAGGGTGGCCACTAATTTGTGATTTGGCCACGCTTTTTTTTGCCATGCTTTAAAAGCGTGGCCATAGAGGGAAATAGGTACGCTTTAAAAGCGTGGCTAGTTAATCTTCTAATAGTCATATTTTTAAAGCGTGCCCATATGGTGTGTTTATTTAAGCACTCTACAAAAGCGTACTGATAGAGTTCCCCCAAAATTTAATTTTCATATTTTTTTAGGTACCCTACAAAAGTGTACCGATAGAGTTTCTCCCCAAAATTTAATTTTCATATTTATTTAGGCACCCTACAAAAACGTACCGATAGAATTGCCTCCAAAATTTAATTTCTCACTCCTTTTTTTCCACACACAACTTTTTTCTAAGTTAACTTTAGATAATAGCTCTCATACGCTTCACTTTTATCCAAATTCACTTTAACCCTAGCTAGAAGCCTTGCACCCAACAACACTGTTCATCATTGCCGATCGCGATGACCGTCGCACCACCCAGCTTACCTTCATGTTCATCCCAGCCCTTCAACTAACCCTCACACCCAGCCCTCTCTCTGTCGCACCCTAGCTATTTCCTCTATCTCTCTCTCACACTCAAAGCACTCATGCCAAACACACACACAAATTTCTCTCTTACTCACGCAATCTCAGGTTCCATTATCCTCTTTCCATCACAGTCCTCTCTGCCGTCATCCGTCGAAGCCTCACGCCATCCAGCAGCCGCGTGTGGTTGGTTGCAGTTCGTCAACCTCCAGTTGTTCTCAGTGTCTTGGTGTTTTGTCATTCTCAGTGCTGTGGTGCTCCATCGCAGTTCCCATCGTCAGCCTCCAGCTGTTCTCAATGCCCTAGTGTTTTGTCATCCTCAACGCCTTGGTGTTTCGTTGTTCTCAGCGCCGTCGTGCTCCATCGCAGTTCGTCAGCTGTCTTGCAATGTCCAGCCTCTCCGCCATCGTCCAAGCCTCTTTGCCTCTATCGCTGCATCTTCCAGTCTTTTAGGGTTTTTTATTTTTTCTTAATTCTGATTTTAACTTCTTTTTATTTGTCATAATTTGTTGTTATGATTCTGATTTTTAAATTTTGTTTTAAAATTTTTCAAGTCTTAGGATTTTTTATTTTTTTAATTCTGTTTTTTTGTCGCAATTTGTAAATGAAAGTGCTGATCAATAATTCATTGAAGTTGAAAAAGTTCAATTTTTGATACTATGTTTTGATTCCCTGCATCTTCCACAGCACCATTCAACTCTTAATTGTATCTTCTTTTTGTCGGCGGCTTTTTCTTACTATTGATTGGATCTGGTTTTTTTTCTTTTTTTGGTGTGTCTTTCTATGTTTATTCTTGATTCATGTGTAGTAATTGAATTGTTCATTAGACACTATTAATATCGAATTGTAATTGTCTCAATATGTGATGCACACTACTATTTTGTGATTAAATTAATCTTAGTAATTCTTATCTGATTGAGAAATAGTTGTGATCGGCTTGTTTGTAGTATATATAACTATATAGCTCTTAATTCTATGGATTAATTTGGTTGTTGGAGAAATACTAAGTGTTAATTCTAGATGCTTCACATTAGATTATTTTGGGAGTGAAGTGTTTATGGGTTGACTTTAGTTATGTAGAGTGCATGGCTGTAAAATCATAGCTAGAGAATAAATTGAGATATGGATTATGAATATCGATTTCCATAATTGATGCATGAGTTACAGTGTGACAAAATGGTTACATTTTTTCAAAATGTCAGAAAATTCAATGATGCACATACATATCTTCTTGGAAAATTGTAATAGAAACCTGTGTTTTATTTTGTCACATGATGACTTATTAGGATTGTGTGTTCTGCTGACACAGATTTATGGTGAAGATGAATGGTCATTTGGATTCTGGGAGCAAGGTACTGGAATTTTTAGTTGCCCTTCTAGAAAAAATCCAATGTACACTCTCTATTTAGATTTCAGTTATTTTGTCACTTTTATGCTAAACAATTTATCCTAGCTTCATGCTCTAGCATTCGTTATTAATTAATATAGTTTGATGCAAGTGTATAGTTGAGCCTTAGTTGTATTTTACTTAATACACTCTCTGTGCTTTTCCTTCTTTTGTCATTGTCATTTCTTTTTTTTTTCATCTGTTACTTGGCCAGACAATGACTCAATGGAAACAATAAAAGATAGAAAGAAAGAATACTTTTAAGAAGAAAGGTAAGTTGGATATTTTACACGAGGTTAGTGTTATCTGTCATATTAAAATTAGAATTGTTATGTTGATAGATATAGAGGAGGTAGATGTAATTTCCTCTAACATTTATGAATGACTAATATTCCCATTCTATTTACTTCTATTGTAAGTCAACTATTTTTCTTCTTCTGCACTCTTTCTGTTTTCTATTTTATGTTTCTGTTCCTTCTTTCTCCTTTCATTATGCTTCTGGTTCTAGGTGTTCTTTGGCTAGTATAAGAAGGCTTTCAAAGAGAAAAGGAATGAATTCTCTCCATTTTTGTTCCTTAATTCTTTTTGTTTCTTCAGGATGAGTTTTTGGATCGGGCAGTGAAAGAAACCCTCAATGTTCTTCAATCGTGTGAAATCTCAGTCAGTGAAGCACGTTATTTTAACTTCTGCAATTAATGTTGTTACATTTAATGGAAGGCTTCTGACTCCTAAAACAGTAGTTGATGACACTTGGTTTTTCGATCACGAACTTTGTAAGGAGTTGAAGGTATGTTCCATGTCCATACAATTGTTATCATATTTGCCTAATTAGGCTAAATTAGTAGGAGTGGAATTAGCTTTATGTGTTGCTGATCTAATTTTGATTCATATGAATAAGCTCAATAATCCCTTGTAAATTTGAGACTTTGGTACCACCAATTTTGTTTCCCATTTTCTTTTTTTTTTCAGTCATGGTACTGGTATGTGCTTTCAAAGACATTGGCTGAAGATGCTGCTTGGAAATTTGCAAAAAAAAAAAAATTAACCCAGCAATGGTGATTGGACCTCTTATGCAACCAATACTTAACACAAGTGTTGCTGGTGTTTTGAATGTAACTAATGGTAATTTTTAAAATTCTATTTTTTGCATGTGGAAATGAAAATTGAAATAGTAAATAATAAAAGTACAATATATAATGTGTAAGTCTATAAAGCTTATCTTTTTCTTATGATGTGTTTGTCAATGTGATGTTGATTCAAGTGTCTTGATGTATGGTTCAAGAGAAGAAGCCTTATTCCGATAAAGTTGCTAATCTTAAAGCAGAATATGAGAAGGCTATGGAAAGTTATAATGCTGCTGAAGCAGGAAGAGAAAAGGTATAAGGAGAAGGAGAGCATGAAGAGGGCTGATGAAAAATATGATAAGGAAGAAGCTGCGGCCAGTGAAGACGAGGAGTTGACGATGAGGAGTAAAGTCTACTAGTTGCTATGCACAAGAGCTTAATTGTTTCTAGTGTAGTGTTGAAAATGTTTGAATGCACTTTACTGGGGGGTTTTATCATTTAGATGTTAGTACTGTTCAAATGCCTTTGCGCTGCAAAATCTTTGTGTTGGCTTCTTGGAATATTTTTCAAAGGCACTTGGTTTATACTTATTTCATTGTTCTCCACTTCTCCCCAATAGATGTGTTTGATTACTTTTATGATCTGTCTATGGCGACAAAGCAGAGTTGTATTATTGGCTTATTCTTCCTTTTTTTTTCAAATAAATTTTTCGTTGACCAATCCAATTAGCCTATTATAAATTCTGGGTTTGGTTGGTTAAGCGTAGCCATATCTTCCTCTTCGACCACCACATTTATTATTATGTAGTCATATTTTTTCCTATCGGCACGCTTTAAAACCGTAGCCATATCTTCTCCTATCGGCACGCTTCAAAAGCGTAGTGGTGCGCGAAATTGTGAACAATACTTTTCACAACTCTCATAATCCCCGGTCATGAACTCCAAGAACTTGGTAGTTCAATTCCATGGCATTACACAACTTCGCACAACTAACCAGCAAGTGCACTGGGTCGTCCAAGTAATACCTTACGTGAGTAAGGGTCGATCCCACGGAGATTGTTAGCATTGAAGCAAGCTATGGTCATCTTGTAAATCTTAGTCAGGCAAACTCAATTGTATATGATGATGAACGAAAATAACATAGAAGATAAAGATAGTGATACTTATGTATATCATTGGTGTAGGAGCTTCAGACAAGCGTATGAAGATGCCTTCCCTTCCGTCTCTCTGCTTTCCTACTGCCTTCATCCAATCCTTCTTACTCCTTTCCATGGCAAGCTCGTGTAGGGTTTCACCGTTGTCAGTGGCTACCTCCCATCCTCGCAGTGAAAGCTAATGCTCACGCACTCTGTCACAGTACGGCCAATCACCGGTTCGGTTCCCGCTCCTACTGGAATAGAATCCCTCTTTTGCGTCTGTCACTAACGCCTAGCAGGTTAGAGTTTGAAGCACGTCACAGTCATTCAATCATTGAATCCTACTCAGAATACCACAGACAAGGTTAGACCTTCCGGATTCTCTTGAATGCCGCCATCAGTTCTTGCCTATACCACGAAGATTCCGATTAAAGAATCCAAGAGATATTCACTAAGCCTCAGATGCGTGTAGAACAAAAGTGGTTGTCAGTCACCTTGTTCATGGGTGAGAATGGTGATGGGCATCAATCATCACCTTCATCAAGTTGAAGAACAAGTGATATCTTGGACAAAGAACAAGCGGAATTGAATAGAAGAACAATAGTAATTGTATTAATACTCGAGGTACAGCAGAGCTCCACACCTTAATCTATGGTGTGTAGAAACTCCACCGTTGAAAATACATAAGCATAAGGTCTAGGCATGGCCGAATGGCCAGCCTCCCAATGATCTAAGATAGCATATATCGAAGATAGCTACCAAAAGTCCTCTAATACAATAGTAAAAGGTCCTACTTATAGAAAACTAGTAGCCTAAGGTGTACATAGATAAGTAAATGACATAAAAATCTACTTCCGGGCCCACTTGGTGTGTGCTTGGGCTGAGCAATGAAGCAATTTCGTGTAGAGACTCTTCTTGGAGTTAAACGCCAGCTTTTATGCCAGTTTGGGCGTTTAACTCCCATTTGGGTGCCAGTTCCAGCGTTTAACGCTGGGATTTCTTGAGGTGACTTTGAACGCCGGTTTGGGCCATCAAATCTTGGGCAAAGTATGGACTATCATATATTGCTGGAAAGCCCAGGATGTCTACTTTCCAACGCCGTTGAGAGCGCGCCAATTGGGCTTCTGTAGCTCCAGAAAATCCACTTCGAGTGCAGGGAGGTCAGAATCCAACAGCATCTGCAGTCCTTTTGAGTCTCTGGATCAGATTTTTGCTCAGATCCCTCAATTTCAGCCAGAAAATACCTGAAATCACAGAAAAACACACAAACTCATAGTAAAGTCCAGAAAAGTGAATTTTAATTAAAAACTAATAAAAATATAATAAAAACTAACTAAAAGATACTAAAAACATACTAAAAACAATGCCAAAAAGTGTACAAATTATCCGCTCATCACAACACCAAACTTAAATTGTTGCTTGTCCCCAAGCAACTGAAAATCAAATAAGATAAAAAGAAGAGAATATGCAATGAATTCCAAAAACATCTATGAAGATCAGTATTAATTAGATGAGCGGGGCTTTCAGCTTTTTGCCTCTGAATAGTTTTGGCATCTCACTCTATCCTTTGAAATTCAGAATGATTGGCTTCTTTAGGAACTTAGAATCCAGATAATGTTATTGATTCTCCTAGTTAAGTATGATGATTCTTGAACACAGCTACTTTCTGAGTCTTGGCCGTGGCCCAAAGCACTCTGTCTTCCAGTATTACCACCGGATACATACATGCCACAGACACATAATTGGGTGAACCTTTTCAGATTGTGACTCAGCTTTGCTAAAGTTCCCAATTAGAGGTGTCCAGGGTTCTTAAGCACACTCTTTTTGCCTTGGATCACAACTTTATTTCTTTTCTTTTTCTTTCTCTTTTTTTTTTTTTTTCGCTTTTTCTTGCTTCAAGAATCATTTTTATGATTTTTCAGATCCTCAGTAACATGTCTCCTTTTTCATCATTCTGTCAAGAGCCAACATTCATGAACCACAAATTCAAAAGACATATGCACTGTTCAAGCATACATTCAGAAGACAAAAGTATTGCCACCACATCAAAATAATTAAACTATTATAAAATTCAAAATTCATGCAATTCTTTCCTTTTTTTCTCAATTAAGCACGTTTTTATTCAAGAAAGGTGATGGATTCATAGGACATTCATAACTTTAAGGCATAGACACTAAGACACTAATGATCACAAGACACAAACATAGATAAACATAAGCATAGAATTCGAAAAACAGAAGAATAAAGAACAAGGAAATTAAGGAACGGGTCCACCTTAGTGATGGCGGCTCTTCCTTCCTCTTGAAGATCCTATGGAGTGCTTGAGCTCCTCAATGTCTCTTCCTTGTCTTTGTTGCTCCTCTCTCATGATTCTTTGATCTTCTCTAATTTCATGGAGGAGAATGGAGTGTTCTTGGTGCTCCACCCTTAGTTGTCCCATGTTGGAACTTAGTTCTCCTAGGGAGGTGTTTACTTGCTCCCAATAGTCTTGTGGAGGAAAGTGCATCCCTTGAGGCATCTCAGGGATCTCTTGATGAGAGGGGTCTCTTGTGTACTCCATCCTTTTCTTGGTGATGGGCTTGTCCTCATCAATGGGGGTATCTCCTTCTATGTCAACTCCAACTGAATAACAGAGGTGACAAATGAGATGAGGAAAGGCTAACCTTGCCAAGGTGGAGGTCTTGTCCGCCACCTTATAGAGTTCTTGGGTTATAACCTCATGAACCTCTATTTCTTCTCCAATCATGATGCTATGAATCATGATGGCCCGGTCTAGAGTAACTTCGGACCGGTTGCTAGTGGGAATGATTGAGCGTTGAATGAACTCTAACCATCCTCTAGCCACGGGCTTGAGGTCATGCCTTCTCAATTGGACCGGCTTGCCTCTTGAATCTCTCTTCCATTGTGCGCCCTCTTCACATATGATTGTGAGGACTTGGTCCAACCTTTGATCAAAGTTGACCCTTCTAGTGTAAGGATGTTCATCTCCTTGCATCATAGGCAAGTTGAACGCCACCCTCACACTTTCCGGACTAAAATCCAAGTATTTCCCCCGAACCATAGTGAGATAATTCTTTGGATTCGGGTTCACACTTTGGTCATGGTTCTTGGTGATCCATGCATTGGCATAGAACTCTTGAACCATCAAGATTCCGACTTGTTGAATGGGGTTGGTAAGCACTTCCCAACCTCTTCTTCGGATCTCATGGCGGATCTCCGGATATTCACCCTTTTTGAGTGAAAAGGGGACCTCGGGGATCACCTTCTTCAAGGCCACAACTTCATAGAAGTGGACTTGATGCACCCTTGAGAGGAATCTATCCATCTCCCATGACTCGGAGGTGGAAGCTTTTTCCTTCCCTTTCCTCTTTTTAGAGGTTTCTCCGGCCTTGGATGCCATAAATGGTTATGGAAAACGAAAAAGCAACGCTTTTACCACACCAAACTTAAAATGTTTGCTCGTCCTCGAGCAAAAAGAAGAAAGAAGAGAGTAGAAGAAGAAGAAATGAGGAGGAGGGAGATGGTGGTGTATTCGGCCAAAGAGGGGGAGAAGTGGTGTTTAGGTTGTGTGAAAATGAAGAAGGGAAGAAGGGTATTTATAGGAGAGAGGGGAGAAGGAGTTCGGCCATGTATGGGTGGGTTTGGGAGGGAAAGTGGTTTAAATTTGAAGGGTGAGGTTGGTGGGGATTTATGAAGGATGGATGTGAGTGGTGAAGAGAAAGATGGGATTTGATAGGTGAAGGGTTTATGGGGAAGAGGTATTGAGGTGATTGGTGAATGGGGGAAGAAGAGAGAGAGTGGTGGTGGGGTCCTGTGGGGTCCACAGATTCTGTGGTGTCAAGGAAAAGTCATCCCTGCACCAAATGGCATCAAAATTCACGTTTTAAGCCATTTCTGGCGTTAAACGCCGGGCTGGTGCCCATTCCTGGCGTTTAACGCCAGGTTCTAGCCCTTTTCTGGCGTTTAACGCCAGTCTGGTGCCCCTTTCTGGCGTTAAACGCCCAGAATGGTGCCAGACTGGGCGTTAAACGCCCAACTGCTAGGCTTACTGGCGTTTGAACGCCAGCAGCATCTTCCTCCAGGGTGTGCTGTTTTTCTTCCTGTTTTTCATTCTGTTTTTGCTTTTTTCATTGTTTTTGTGACTTCTTATGATCATCAACCTACAAAAAAGATAAAATAACAAAAGAAAATAGTTAACTATAAAACATTGGGTTGCCTCCCAACAAGCGCTTCTTTAATGTCATTAGCTTGACAGAGGACTCTCATGGAGCCTCAGAAATACTCAGAACCGTGTTGGAACCTCCCAACACCAAACTTAGAGTTTGAATGTGGGGGTTCAACACCAAACTTAGAGTTTGGTTGTGGCCTCCCAACACCAAACTTAGAGTTTGACTGTGGGGGCTCTGCTTGGCTCTGTCTTGAGAGAAGCTCTTCATGCTTCCTCTCCATGATGACAGAGGGATATCCTTGAGCCTTAAACACAAAGGATTCTTCATTCACTTGAATGATTAGTTCACCTCTATCAACATCAATCACAGCCTTTGCTGTGGCTAGGAAGGGTCTGCCAAGGATGATGGATTCATCCATGCACTTCCCAGTCTCTAGGACTATGAAATCAGTAGGGATGTAATGGTCTTCAACTTTTACCAAAACATTCTCTACAAGTCCATGAGCTTGTTTTCTTGAGTTGTCTGCCATCTCCAATGAGATTCTTGCAGCTTGTACCTCAAAGATCCCTAGCTTCTCCATTACAGAGAGGGGCATGAGGTTTACACTTGACCCTAAGTCACACAAGGCCTTCTTGAAGGTCATGATGCCTATGGTACAAGGTATAGAAAACTTCCCAGGATCCTGCCTCTTTTGAGGTAATTTCTGCCTAGACAAGTCATCCAGTTCTTTGGTGAGCAAAGGAGGTTCATCTTCCCAAGTCTCATTTCCAAATAACTTGTCATTTAGCTTCATGATTGCTCCAAGGTATTTAGCAACTTGCTTTTCAGTGACATACTCATCCTCTTCAGAGGAAGAATACTCATCAGAGCTCATGAATGGCAGAAGTAATTCCAATGGAATCTCTATGGTCTCATTTTGAGCCTCAGATTCCCATGGTTCCTCATTGGGGAACTCAGAGGAGGTTGGTGCACGCCCATTGAGGTCTTCCTCAGTGGCGTCTACCTCCTCTCTTTCCTCTCCATATTCGGCCATGGTTATGGCTTTGCACTCTCCTTTTGGATTTTCTTCTGTGTTGCTTGGGAGAGTACTAGGAGGGAGTTCAGTAATTTTCTTGCTCAGCTGACCCACTTGTCCTTCCAAATTTCTGATGGAGGACCTTGTTTCATTCATGAAGCTTTGAGTGGTCTTTATTAGATCAGAGACCATTGTTGCTAAGTCAGAAGTACTCTGCTTAGAACTCTCTGTCTGTTGCTGAGAAGATGATGGGAAAGGCTTGTTATTGCCAAGCCTGTTTCTTCCACCATTATTATTGAAACCTTGTTGAGGTCTCTCTTGATTCTTCCATGAGAAATTTGGGTGATTTCTCCATGAAGAAGTATAGGTGTTTCCGTAGGGTTCTCCTAGGTAATTCACCTCTTCCATTGAAGGGTTCTCAGGATCATAAGCTTCTTCCTCAGATGAAGCTTCCTTAGTACTGCCAGGTGCATTTTGCATTCCAGACAGACTTTGAGAAATCAAATTGACTTGTTGAGTCAATATCTTATTCTGAGCCAGTATGGCATTCAGAGTGTCAATCTCAAGAACTCCTTTCTTCTGATTAGTCCCATTATTCACAGGATTCCTTTCAGAAGTGTACATGAATTGGTTATTTGCAACCATTTCAATTAGCTCTTGAGCCTCTGCAGGCGTCTTCTTCAGATGAAGAGATCCTCCAGCAGAGCTATCCAAAGACATCTTGGATAGTTCAGAGAGACCATCATAGAAAATACCTATGATGCTCCATTCAGAAAGCATGTCTGAGGGACACTTCCTGATTAATTGTTTGTATCTTTCCCTAGCTTCATAGAGGGATTCTCCATCCTTCTGCCTGAAGGTTTGGACTTCCACTCTAAGCTTACTCCATCTTTGTGGTGGAAAGAACTTTGCCAAGAAGGCATTGACTAGCTTTTCCCAAGAGTCCAGGCTTTCTTTAGGTTGAGAGTCCAACCATATTCTAGCTCTGTCTCTTACAGCAAAAGGGAATAGCATCAGTCTATAGACCTCAGGGTCTACCCCATTAGTCTTGACTGTGTCACAGATTTGCAAGAATTCAGCTAAGAACTGATGAGGATCTTCCATTGGAAGTCCATGGAACTTGCAATTCTGTTGCATTAGAGAAACTAATTGAGGCTTAAGCTCAAAGTTGTTTGCTCCAATGGTAGGGATAGAGATGCTTCTCCCATAGAAGTCGGGAGTAGGTGCAGTAAAGTCACCCAGCACCTTCCTTGCATTGTTGGCATTGTTGTTGTTTTCGGCTGCCATGTCTTCTTCTTCTTTGAAGAATTCGGTCAGGTCCTCTAAAGAGAGTTGTGCTTTGGCTTCTCTTAGCTTTCTCTTCAGGGTCCTTTCGGGTTCAGGGTCAGCTTCAACAAGAATGCCCTTGTCTCTGCTCCTGCTCATATGAAAGAGAAGAGAAAAAGAAAATGTGGTATCCTCTATGTCACAGTATAGAGATTCCTTGAGGTGTCAGAGGAAAAGAGAAATAGAAAGAAGAAGGAGAAGAAGAATTCGAACTTTAATTAGATAAGGTTCGAATTGTGCATTGAGAAGGAGTGGTGCTCCCTAAATAGAAGGATGTGAGAGGGAGGGAAGTAATTTTTTCGAAAATTAATTAGAAAATTTTGAAAACATTTTTGAAAAACACTTAATTGATTTTCGAAAATAAAAGTAAGAATGAAATCAAGTAATTTTTTGAAAAAGATTTGAAATTAGAAGTCAAAAGGATTTGATTGAAAACTTAATTTGAAAAAGATGTGATTAAAAAGATGTGATTGAGAAGATATGATTTGAAAACAATTTGAAAAGATATGATTTGAAAACAAATTGTAAAGATATGATTTAAAACTTAATGACTTGCCTAACAAGAAAAGATATGATTCAAACATAAAACCTTCCTTAACAGAAAAGGCAAAAAATGTTCAATCAAATCATTAATTGTTAGTAAGTATCTTTGAAAAAGGAAAGAAATTGATTTTGAAAACATTTGATTGAAAGGATATGATTTGAAAAAGATTTGATTTTGAAAAACTTTGAAAACTTTGAAAAAAAATGATTTGAAAACAAAATTCTCCCCCTAGCACCATCCTGGCGTTAAACGCCCAGAATGGTATACATTCTGGCGTTTAACGCCCAAAATGCACCCTTTTTGGGCGTTAAACGCCCAACCAGGTACCCTGGCTGGCGTTTAAACGCCAGTCTGCCTTCTTCACTGGGCATTTTTGAATGCCCAGCTTTTTCTGTATAATTCCTTTGCAGTATGTTCTGAATCTTCAATTCCTTGTATTATTGACTTGAGAAGACACAAATTAAAAATATTTTTGGATTTTTTAATAATCAAAATGCAGCAAGAATCAAATAACAATGCATGCAAGACACCAAACTTAGCAGTTTGTATACTACTAACACTATATGAGACACATAAACACTCAAGTCAATTGAATTCAAAGATTAGAACACGAAAATCATCAAGAATTACTTGAAGACCATTAAGACACATGAATGAATGCATGCAATTGACACCAAACTTAAGATGAGACACTAGACTTAAGCAAGAAACATCAAATATTTTTGGTTTTTATGATTTTGTAATTTTTTTTTTGTATTTTTTCGAAAATTAAGTGAAAAAAAAAACATCAAAATTCTTAATGAGATTCCAGGAATCAGTGCAATGCTAGTCTAAGACTCCGGTCCAGGAATTAGACATGGCTTCACAGCCAGCCAAGCTTTCAAAGAAAGCTTCGGTCCAAAACACTAGACATGACCAAAGGTCAGCCAAGCCTTAGCGGATCACTGCTCCAAAAGCAAAATTGATGAAAATCAACAAGCTCTTGTGGTGATAAGTTGAAACCTCGGTCCAATCAGATTAGACATGGCTTCTCAGCCAGCCAGATTTCAACAAATCATCATGAAACTCTAGAATTCATCTTCAAGAATTTCGAAAAAAATAAATACCTAATCTAAGCAACAAGATGAACCGTCAGTTGTCCAAACTAGAACAATCCCAGGCATTGTTACCAAAAGCTTGCTCAAAACTTGAACAATCCCCGGCAACGGCGCCAAAAACTTGGTGCGCGAAATTGTGAACAATACTTTTCACAACTCTCATAATCCCCGGTCATGAACTCCAAGAACTTGGTAGTTCAATTCCATGGCATTACACAACTTCGCACAACTAACCAGCAAGTGCACTGGGTCGTCCAAGTAATACCTTACGTGAGTAAGGGTCGATCCCACGGAGATTGTTAGCATTGAAGCAAGCTATGGTCATCTTGTAAATCTTAGTCAGGCAAACTCAATTGTATATGATGATGAACGAAAATAACATAGAAGATAAAGATAGTGATACTTATGTATATCATTGGTGTAGGAGCTTCAGACAAGCGTATGAAGATGCCTTCCCTTCCGTCTCTCTGCTTTCCTACTGCCTTCATCCAATCCTTCTTACTCCTTTCCATGGCAAGCTCGTGTAGGGTTTCACCGTTGTCAGTGGCTACCTCCCATCCTCGCAGTGAAAGCTAATGCTCACGCACTCTGTCACAGTACGGCCAATCACCGGTTCGGTTCCCGCTCCTACTGGAATAGAATCCCTCTTTTGCGTCTGTCACTAACGCCTAGCAGGTTAGAGTTTGAAGCACGTCACAGTCATTCAATCATTGAATCCTACTCAGAATACCACAGACAAGGTTAGACCTTCCGGATTCTCTTGAATGCCGCCATCAGTTCTTGCCTATACCACGAAGATTCCGATTAAAGAATCCAAGAGATATTCACTAAGCCTCAGATGCGTGTAGAACAAAAGTGGTTGTCAGTCACCTTGTTCATGGGTGAGAATGGTGATGGGCATCAATCATCACCTTCATCAAGTTGAAGAACAAGTGATATCTTGGACAAAGAACAAGCGGAATTGAATAGAAGAACAATAGTAATTGTATTAATACTCGAGGTACAGCAGAGCTCCACACCTTAATCTATGGTGTGTAGAAACTCCACCGTTGAAAATACATAAGCATAAGGTCTAGGCATGGCCGAATGGCCAGCCTCCCAATGATCTAAGATAGCATATATCGAAGATAGCTACCAAAAGTCCTCTAATACAATAGTAAAAGGTCCTACTTATAGAAAACTAGTAGCCTAAGGTGTACATAGATAAGTAAATGACATAAAAATCTACTTCCGGGCCCACTTGGTGTGTGCTTGGGCTGAGCAATGAAGCAATTTCGTGTAGAGACTCTTCTTGGAGTTAAACGCCAGCTTTTATGCCAGTTTGGGCGTTTAACTCCCATTTGGGTGCCAGTTCCAGCGTTTAACGCTGGGATTTCTTGAGGTGACTTTGAACGCCGGTTTGGGCCATCAAATCTTGGGCAAAGTATGGACTATCATATATTGCTGGAAAGCCCAGGATGTCTACTTTCCAACGCCGTTGAGAGCGCGCCAATTGGGCTTCTGTAGCTCCAAAAAATCCACTTCGAGTGCAGGGAGGTCAGAATCCAACAGCATCTGCAGTCCTTTTGAGTCTCTGGATCAGATTTTTGCTCAGATCCCTCAATTTCAGCCAGAAAATACCTGAAATCACAGAAAAATACACAAACTCATAGTAAAGTCCAGAAAAGTGAATTTTAATTAAAAACTAATAAAAATATAATAAAAACTAACTAAAAGATACTAAAAACATACTAAAAACAATGCCAAAAAGTGTACAAATTATCCGCTCATCACGTAGCTATATCTTCACCTATCGGCATATTTTTGAAGGGTAGCCAAAGCCAAACTAATGGGCATGCTTTAAAGGCTTCGCGATATGTCCACTTTTTGGCACGTTTTTAAAGCATAGTTATAGGTTAACACCTATAGCCACGCTTTTAAGCATGGCAAGAGATATAAGCGTGGTAAAAAAGAAAGCGTGCCGATAGATCCACAAAAGCGTGGCGATAGAGCAACCGGCACGCTGGCGGATGTGACCCTTTCAAATACGTACCGATAGCTCAAAAAGCGTGGTGAAAAGCTATCGGCATGCTTTTTTGCACTTTTCGGCTGGCTTTAAAAGCGTGTCAGAAAGCTTATTTTCTTATAGTGTGAGATCCAATTTCTCCTTATTTATTTGTTTTGTGCATGGAGAGATTGGCGTGCTTCATTTTCAAACAAGTTGATAAGGTTATTTGGGATGGTGTGGCTGTTTCTAGAGGGGGACCTAGAGTTTCTCACTTGATGGTTGCAGATGACCTCCTCCTTTTTTGTAAAGCAAAGAAAAATCAAGTTCAGAATGTCATCCACACCTTGAAGTTGTTCTGCAAAACTTCAGGTATGAAGGTTAACAATGAAAAATCTAAAACTATTTGTTCTAGAAATATCTCTAATAGAAGAAAGGAAATATTGTATGGTGTTTTTCATATTCCTTTTACTAGTGACCTAGGCAAATACTTGGGTGTGAATCTTAATCATCCTCGAGCTGCTAGGTCTTTTTTTTTCGAACTCTTTAGAGAAGATCAAGAATAGGCTGGCTAGTTGGAAAGGTCGACTCCTTAATAGAGCAGGCATTCTTTGCCTAATTAAATCTATTGCTTCTTCTCTTCCTATATACCAGATGCAAGTGACTCTTTTTCCTACTTTGGTCTGTCAAAAGATTGATTTGTACTTAGACAATTTTTATGGAAAGGAAAGATGGGAGAGCTTTGCTTAAGCTTAGTCAAGTGGAGCAAAGTTGTCACTCCAAGAAAATATGGAGGCTTGAAAATTAGAGATACTTAATGTATGTAAATTTTGTTTTATTAGAAAAGCTTGTTTGGCAATTACTGTATAATAAAGTTGAGCTTTGGATAAGGATTATGTTGGCAAAATATTTATCTGGGAGTTCTTGCTTTTCACCCAATTTTTCTAATAATATTTCAAGCACTTGGCGAGCAATTATGAGACAATAGAAATGCTTCGGGATGGTTTTGATTGGCATACAGGCAGGATATCTCAATCCTTTTGGTATCATGCTTGGCGAGCATTTGGAATGCTAGCTCATTTGGTTCCTTTTGTGCACGTTTTTTATTCTATCTTGAACTTAGAAGATGTCTGGCATCATGAACAGTGGTGGTGGGATATTATTTGCACAATGATTTCGAAAGAAATTAAACTTGATTTGATATTTTTTATCCTATCAAGTAGGCAGGAGATAAAACAGGTTGGTTTTGGACAAACTCAAATACTCTCACCTACTAGACAAAAAGCGAGCATAAGTGGCTATTAAAGAAGAAATTTGGCTGGAATGATAATGAAAATTGGCTTTGGCTTTGGTAATTGAGAATACCAGAGACGATAAAGTATTTGCTCTAACTTTTCTTCAACAATGGAGTTCCCACAGCTAGCAACCGGCTCAAAAGAGGTCTTGCTACTTCTGATTCTTGTCAGAGATGTTATCTGGCTCTAGAGGATATTAACTATTACTTTAGGACTTTCCAAAAAGCTCGTCAGATTTGGATTAGCTTAAACTTGGGGATGTCCGTTGTGGATACTGCTTTGGATTTTGTGTCTTGGATTCGTTTTATCCTAACAAAAATAAGTTTTTCTTTGCAACGGCCTTTTGGTGAATTTAGAGGGATATGAACAATGACATCTTCCATCAAGGTGATCCATGGAGTAGGGAGAAGATTGTTTCACTTGGCTAAACATGCTGCTTGAGATTTCTCCAATGTCATTACCACCCAAAAACATATTATTCTTCCTCATTGCAATATAATTGGGAACCACCTCCAATGAATGTCTGTAAAGTGAAATGTGATGCAAGCGTTTTTGAAAATGAGCAATTAGCTGGCTTTGGGTGCATTATTAGAGACAGCATGAAAATTTGGATAAAAGACTGTTCTATCAGTATTCCTTTTTCTAGTGTTCTCTGTTGTGAGCAAGGTTTCTAGAACCGAACTGGTCATTAAACCGGTCAAGTGACTGGTTCAATAGTTCAGTGGTCTAACCGGGATTGAACCGGAGTCGAATCGGTTTAATTAAATATACAATAAAATTATTAAAAAATTAATATATAATTTCAAATATTTAAATTTAATATTTTTAAACTAATTTTAATTCAATTACAAAATTCAAATATAAGACAAAATTCAATTCAATTCAATTACAAAATGCAATTAAAAATTATAAGACAAAATTTCAAATATACTCATAACACAAAACAAAATTCAATTCAATTACAAATTCCTAAATTCGCCGAATATAAGACAGACAAAGTATATAATCATATTTTATTTTTGGAATTCTAATC
This sequence comes from Arachis stenosperma, assembly GCF_014773155.1. Lineage (NCBI taxonomy): Eukaryota > Viridiplantae > Streptophyta > Magnoliopsida > Fabales > Fabaceae > Arachis > Arachis stenosperma. Next base: position 106,271,769 of record NC_080378.1, read on the forward strand.
AACATGTTCTCATCTTAAAAATCTAAACTAATCTAAAAACACATCAACAACAAAAGTAATTGAATGAGCTCAAACAGTATGAGACAGAGTTATCTAAAATTAAATTCAAAATCAATTCAATATTCAGCAAATTGAATTCAGAATCCATACTCAAAATCACATCAACATTCAACAAATTAAATAATCCAATTTAAGCAAATTAAATTCAGAATCCATATTCAAAATCATCTTAATATATAATATGGTGTTGCTTCATGAACCTTGGCTTATTATTATGCCCCTTTATATATGTTCCACTCGAGTAAGTAATTGGAGAAATAATATTTGCGAAATAATTGTTATCAGTTTAGGGTAAGAGTGAGAACCATATACAAGAAAATCTTGGCCCCTCTGTAGTGTCAATTTTGGAAACAAATTCCATTGATTCCAGCAATTTGCTGGTATACCATAAGCCCTATGCCCCTATTCCAATTTGTTCATCAAGAAATTAAATAAAACATTAGTAAAAATTAATTGGGATTTTTTGGTAGTATTACAATAGGGAAAGAAAGATTTTGAATTATAAGTAGAATTTACTGTGATAGAGCGCAAATATCTTATCTCAAACAATTCCAGTAGCTTTGGCTTAACATTCAACAAATTAAATAAATAATCTAATTTCAAACTCAGAACACAGACTCAGCTCAAAATTTTCAAAATTAGTTGGAAAAAAGATGAACAGCAAAGACAGAATGAGCTCAGAGTGTGTGAGACAGAGTTACCTAAAATCAGAGGAGAAGAGAAGGGGGCGACAGCAAAAACGGTGAGGAGCAGAGTAGCGACGACCCACGGTGAGGAGGGAGCAGCAACGACCCACGGTGAGGGGCGAAGAAGCATCGACGGCGAGAGAGCTCGAAGAGGGAGCTTGAGCCTAAATAGAGAGAGAGAGAGAGAGAGAGAGAGAGAGAGAGAGAGAGAGAGAGAGAGAGAGAGAGAGACGACACCCATGGTCTGTCCTGCCGGTGTCCAAGCAGAGGAGATCAATGATGGAGAAGGTGGCAGCTAGGGCTTCTGGTGGATATTTGCTCTGATAGGGTTCAGTTTGAGATTTTGGTGAATATTGAATAGTGAGAGAGAAGGGAGAGGGGGTGAGTTTTGCTTCTGCCCGTTTGGGCTTTTTTTTCTAAGGATCAAAACGACGCCGTTTTGAAGCCTAAGTAAAAAATCGGCTCTCTAAAAAATCGGACCGGTTCAGTCAGTGCATCGGTTAACCACCGGTTCGACTGATTTTCTTACCGGTTTTTTACAGGTCGGTTTTGGACATCAATCGGACCGGCCAGATGATCGATTCTCGGTTAACCCGGTCGAACCGACCAGTTCAGTCTAGTTTTCAGAACATTGGTTGTGAGCTTCATGCTATCTGGAGAGGACTTGTTGTGGCTTGAGATTGTGAGTGCAAAGAGGTCATTTATGAAACTGATCATCTTAATGCGTTTCTTCTTATTTCGCAAGACACAACCAACATAATTAAGAATAACTCTGATATGCTTGACAAAATCAAAGTGATGCTCTAACGCAATTGGACAGTTATGATAATACTCATCCAGCGCACAGAAAATAAAGCAGCTGATTTGATAGCTAAGATTGCTACATTAAACAAATAGATATACTTAAAATGATTGCTATTCCCTAATAATTTAGGTACTATTATTAGAAAAAATTACTACTCTTTTTTTTAGGTCCTTTTCCTTTGTTTTATTTTCAATTACACAAAAAAACAAAAAAAAAATCAACAAAAACTTAGACTAAACGAATCCCTCTCCTCTAATTATTTAGAAGATAAGATGAGTGCAAGGTAAGAAAGTTATGTATATTTTTCCATGTGATGGAAAGTAAAAAAATATTACATATGGGCACCTCAAATAAATTATATACTGATTTTAAGCTTTCATATTTGGTGTATATCCGTGCTTGCATCATTTCTGTATTTTATTCTTTCTTAAGATGATTATTATGAGCTTCCAATCCAACCACCGATCTTGGTCCAATGTTTCAATATTTTCAATGAGAAATGACCTCTTGGCTCTTGCAGGAATGAGCCTTTCAACCCTTTAAAGAGCACAAATTTGTACGAAAAAGACACACAAAAAATCATACCCATAACAATCTTGTTACACTATTTATGGTGCTCTCCATTCATGCTGACCTAATCAGGTAACAGCCCAACTTATTAGATAATTGAAAGTGGATAGAGGTCACTCACTTATTATTTGACCTTTTGCTAATGTGAATTGTATATATTATGATTAAGATTGGTTATTATATATTATTTTTTATTATTGGTGAATGATATACAAATGCATGTATTATTATTTGGCAAGTTTAAAATTAAACATGTTTCATTAGATCATCAAATATATTTATATTAAATAAAAATTTAATTTGATATATATATATATATATACAACTTTATTGTTCATTATTGAAAAAATACAATTTATTTTTTTAATCTCATTTAATAATTAGTTTTAAGACATAAATACAGAGATATTCTGCCATTATTAGAGATAGAAAAATTATTACAAATGTGGTAAACATATATAACTGTATAAATATTTGCTATATAAATACTTTTAGTATATTCATCTCCTTTTTAAAATGAAATTTCTCCTAATGTTTTATATTCCTATTTCATAATTTATCAATTATGAAAACCTTCTTTTTTGAAGGGAAAGAATAAAAATAAAAAGAGACAAAATCTATTATAAGGCTTATAAATTAAGATATTAAACCCATCAACAAAACACATATTATCAATAACAATCATGCTACATATACATTCAAATTCAATTATAAAATCAGATATTCATATAAAATATATGTTAAAATATAAAATATATTAAAAACAACACATATATTTATACATAAATATACAATAACTAATTTAGTTAAAATAGTTTTTTATCAATAAAAAATTAGATAAGTAAAGAATAATGAAGTATTATAGAAAGATTAAAGAGTAAAGACAGGTTGGGTTGGGTGGCCTTAATGGTTGAGAACTAAGAGGGCCATACAAGTCGGTGGGTCGGTTCTTAAACCATCCATTAAAAAATAAAGAGAAAAGATAAAGGGAGCAACATACATCAAAAGGAGGAGCAAAATAAGAGTAAGATTATTGTGCTTGTGTATTCTTGACTTGTGAGAGTGGGTGCCACTTTCATGCATGTTCTCTCACTAGACATGGTGGTGGAGATGTTTGAAAAAAGCTTGTATCGGACCATTTTTTTAAGAAAAAGAAAAAAATTCTTGTGCAATCAGAAATTTATTTACACTTTTTTATATAGTTACTAAAAGATTAAAATAAAATTGTCATATATATCCCCAAAAAATCCCTATCTTACTTCCTATCATCAAAATTTTTACCCTAACAATATATAGAAAGTAAACTCAACAAAAATTTCATAAGAGAATCCTAATATTATCCACCAAAATTCATAGTAATTTTTTTAATATACTTATGAGTTTTAAATGGATTAAAATGTATATTTATTATTTTATTTTGTCCAATAATAATTCTCTTTATTCCATGCAAAAAAATGTTTATTTATTTTATATTTAAAAATATATGTTAAAATTATAAATAAAAATTTTTTATTAAAAATATCAAAATTTAAATTCTTAATATATATATTTTATATTTATTAAAAAAAATTAAAATCTTTTACTAACGATAAATTTAATTTATTAGGTGTTTTTTTCTGTTTTAAAGATATATGTTTTTAGATAAAAAAAAAATTTCTTTTGATAATGTAGAGAAAGAGACAAAATTTTGGTTATACAGGGGGGTACGGCTTCAAAATAAAAGGTTCCCAGAAAAGGAGAGAGTCAACAAAGTGATCCTTTTTCAGTAGCTTTCATTTTCCATGTCAAAGGTCTAGCCAATGCTATACATCATCATTATCATAATTGAAAGAGAAAAAGGATCACTTTCCCGAGGGAACGTTTCAAATCATCAAATTTGGCACCTATTATTACGTAATATGTTGATGGAATAGTGTTGTTGCTTCGAGTTGTGCCCATTATTCGGCATTCTTCTAAACACCGATAAAATAGTATATTTTTCTTTTTGAAAATAAAAACTTATAAACGGATACATTTTGATATAAAAAAACATGTACTACGTATACTTCATGTACAAAGAGTGATACATGTATTATGTTTCTATGTATTTCAATGGCACCATGCATGCACCTGATTTTGCTTCAGCAAAAAAGATTATATCTAATAAATATATATTTGGTAATAAATTATTGGACCATTGGATTCATATGATGTGTATGAATGTATGATATATAGTGTGGTTGGTGTATTTGATTTCTTTGTGCCAATGCATGTATGCGCTTGTGCATGTCCTTGGACAAATCAAGTGGAAATTCTCTTCTCGGAAATTAGTGTATATACTTGAGAGTTGAGATTTATTCGAGATCAATGCACGTTTTTAAAAACGGTTCCGCTACGTTACCAACAGCATATCTGCCAATTTCTGTCAACTCTTATTTATAATTGTGTTTTATAGAAGTGTGTTCGTAGATGTGTCTAATAAAAATGTCTTTTTTATAATTATGTTTAATAGAAATATCTTTATAGATATATTTTCTGGATGTGTCTCTTTATATATGTATTTAAAATATATTAATTATTAGACACATCTACGAATACACTTCCATAAAACACAAATATAAATAAGAGTTGGCAGAAGTTGGCAGATAATATGTTGGTACCCTATACTTTTCCTTTTAAAAATTAATTTGAGTTAATGCGTAATCAGTTCACTCGTCTGTTTAAATAAGTATTGAAAATTTGAATTTTATTTTATATATGCAACAATTCTTGATCAATAACAGATTTTTAAATATAATTTAAATCAACGAAAAATTAATTCTTAATTTTCTGGGTTATAAAATATTGTGGGTAATAATTAAAAACATATGTTTCTGAAAATTATATAAAAGATATAATTTTACGTTAAATTTGACTAATTTTAGATTTTAAATATATAGTTTTTTAATTTAGTTTGATATATTATCAGTATAAAGTAATTTTATGTTATATTTAGTTATATAATATATATTATATTAATAAAAATAATTAATTTTTACATTAATTATATAGATAATTATTAGTGATTTTTATGAATTAGATCCGCATTCTCTCAATTTTTTTTTATCATTTAAGAGGAAAAAATATGATCTTTTACTATTAATTTTATAAATAAAATTAAAAAAAAATATAAAAAGAAAAATATTAAAAAGATTAAATATTTTATTTTACTCTCTTAATTAAAAAAATGGAGAGAATAGATGTATTCCCGTAATTTTTGTTATACTCTCTAACAAGACTAATTTAAAAAAAAGGATGAGTTCAATTTATCAAAAATAAAACAACCAAATAACCATATATTGCTCATGAATTATACGGGTATTCTTCATCAATTATCATCACTACCATTTTTTTCACTTGTTAATTGTTTATTTAGTCTGTGTTTGTTTATAAAAATAAGACACTGAAACAGAAACATAAAAATATAAAATTATGTTTGACAGAAAAAATATAAACAAAAGTAATGTATCTAGAAATATTAAATTAGTATATTTTGTATCTATTCTGACAAAAAAAATATAGAAACACTAACAAAGGATAATTTATTTTTTATTTTTTTTTATTATTTTTGTTAATTTTTTATAATTATATTTTTTGTCTTAAATTTTTTTAATAAAAAAAATAAAAATAAAATAAATTTTTATAATTTATTTTAATTTATTATTAAATAAAATACAAGAATATAAAATTTTATATTTCTATTTTTTATATCTTATTTTTATTATTTTATTTTATTCTATATATTCTCAGAAACAAACATAGCCTTAATTAACTCTCCGTGTTAACACACTTTTATTTTATGTTTTGGGTTACATAGCATTAAACGCATGCCTACTTGGAAAAGAAGTCTATGAGCTAAAACATGATATGATGATGGGTCTCTAATATACATGAGATTAACGTTCGTTTATTTACTAGCTAGTGGTTTATAGCTTCTCTCTCTTCTATGCATGTATATTTTAAATTTAATTTTGATACATTATTAAAATAAAATAATTTTATATATATCTAATTACGTAATACTATATTAATAAAATAATTATTTTTTATATTAATTATATAAATAATTATTTAAAAAAATAAATATAATTATATAATTGTGTAAAATATTTTATATTATTAATATATCAAAATTAAACTTATATTATTATCCCACTACTTTTAATAAGAATTCTTTGACTTTTTGTTTTTAGTTACATTGATTTGACTAATTTTAATCCGGAATGATGAGAGTTAACCTTCCCCTTTTAATGCCTCCCCACAATCAAGTTGAATTAATAAGATCATATTTCCTTGTAGAGAGGTAGAAAGGAGAACCAAACTTGTTTTATAAGTCAAGCAAAGCACACACATATGGCATGGGATTCAATTCAATTAGGCATGCATGTGAAAAGGTTATGTAACTGCCAAACTTTTGAAATTGCTTTCTCAAATGGCTAACCCCTAATCTTAATTAACAAAAGTTGAGAAAATTTACAGCATTAATATTAGTTCATCTAGAGCCTCCCGGAACAAACGGTGAGAGAATAGTGATTTTGGAGTTCCATTGATATGAAAAAATAGTATACAAGATATTTTATTTTGCTATTCAATTAAATGTATTTAACTATTTAAAGAACTCTTAAGAGAGTAGGCAATGACAAATTGGAATTAGTGTTAATTACTTGTTACAAAGATGCAAGAGCATGAAGGAATATTATGTTACTTTTTATAAGTCAAAAATTAAAAAAAATAGTTTTTAAAGTTTTTTAAACGAACCTTAAATAGTTAAGTAGTTAACACCCAATCAAATAATTTATTGTTTTAACATCTAAAAATTTTAACAGTGAAAAAATTTCGTGGTTTATAAAAATTATGAATAAGTATAAACAATTAATTTTTAATTAATCAAAATTAATAAATTTTTTATTATAAAAATTATTTTTTAATGTTTATTTTTTTGAGAATTTAGTTAAAATTTAAAATTTAAAATTTAAAATAAAAAATAAATTTAAAAAATTGGCTGATTTTGAATAAGAAAAATTGATTCTCTTGTTAACTAGAAATAGAAAAGTACCTTTTTTACAATTTTTTAAATTAAATACTTTTTAATATAATAATACTTAATTAAATAACTGTGTATATAATATCAATTTATAAAGTAGTGCACATACACTAAATATCCTTTGACCCATAGTTTGGTAAGCAGCAATGCATAAGTTTCTTTTTGGTTTGTTCCAACTAAACTAGCCTTCTGTTTTGGCCATTGACAATTGTATATTTAATACAATGAGGAAAAAAAATGTCAAACATAAATCATGACCTTACCCTCTATATATTTATTTCATGATAGAAGTTGGTTACAGTTTAACAACAACCTTTCAAAATAAAACACATAAATTAAACTTATAATAACTTTATTTGCTAGCATGTATGTACTTATTGTATTACCTAACATATGGCAACTCCACCATACAATAAATAATATATATATATATATATATATATATATATATATATATAGAGAGAGAGAGAGAGAGAGAGAGAGAGAGAGAGAGAGAGAGAGAGAGAGAGAGAGGAAAAATTAGCAGCAACCCATGTGTGAAATAGTGATAGTTCAATGATAAAGCAAGAACAAGATGCTCAATTAGTTGCCAAGAATTTATTGAAGTGGCCCTAAAGTTGTTTCCACTTCTTTCACTATATTACTTTCTGATGTGATAAGTGATAACCAAGCAAAATCACACAAAGCATAGTAGTTGTGTCCTCAATTGTTATTAACCTGTGACTTAACCACAAAAGGGCATATGCAAAGTACCAAGAAGATAATTTTTGTCCCACTTATTATATTAGCTAGGGTTTGAAATTGACCCCTTTTTCTAAAGAGGTTTTGTTGCTTCTTCCTTGTTTATTAATTTCTCTTTGTTAATTTTTTATAGGATTTAAATTTATCTAGAATTTTTTAATAATAAAATTTTTAAATTAATTATTTTTATTAATGTGACAGTAGACAATTAGTTATTTTTATAAAATTCAGTTACGGTGAGAAATAATTTTTTTTTCAATTGTTTAGGAGCCACTCTTTTTATGCAGACATTATGAAGGGTTGAGACTTGTGATGACTTAGGGTTCATACTAATGCTAAGTCAGGCACACTCAAAAGCCTCCCATTACCTAAGCCTAGTTTGAATCATACACTATGTATCATCACATGTGATTATGAGAAAGATGCTTAGTCCTATACTCCTATAGCTACTTCACTTCATTCCCCCATTACCTTTTTGCCTTTGTATTATTAGGCCAAATATATTTATAAATTCCCCTATGGTCCCCATGCATTCTTCATGAACCACCAAATTAGGCAGCAGCATCTCTAGAGCTCACAATGTTTTGGGAACTTAATTAATAGCCAGCCACTAGTAATTTATGTTGGTGTTCAATAGCTTAAGTACTTGTCTTTCATGTGAATCATGATGGCTATGTAGAATATTATTGTATTCCATTTAAATTCTCTAGTATATTTAAAAGTTATAAATTGTACTTCTTTTTCAGTTGAATCATTGATATTTTGAACCCCATTTTTAGAAATTCCATTAATCTAACATGACTAATAATGTTATACTATATAAGTCATATTTGAAGAAATAGAGAGTAGTGAGATGAAGATCTCTTAGTAAATTTTAATTTTTTTTTAAATTAGTAAGTTTTAATATTATTATTATCAGAAATTTTAAGTGGTCAACACTTTTTTTTTTCTGCTTTATTTTTGAACTAATATTGACTAATTCTTCTCTTTTTATACTAAAACTGTTATCAACTTATCAAGACATCAAAATAAATTAGTTTTGTTATATAAATCAATAATTAATATAAAAAAAGTTTAGGAGGTAATCTCTTTCCATATATTAGCTTTCGTTTTAATTAATTCTGAAAAAAAAAAACTGGAGATAATTTGGTATATCTTATTATTATGGTCTACACCAAATCAATAATGATGATAGATAAATCACTGTAAATAAATATTTTGAACTAATTTGAGAAAGCTAATTTAAGATCAACGTGGTAGGCTGCACAGCTTCACTAGCATGGCAGCTAGAACAATCCAATCACCCAAATTTGCATTCTAAAAGTACAAATTGGACAAATAAAACAATATTCGTATATTCTATTGTTCATATATATTATGTGTTAGAATATGTTAATGCCCTTATTTTAGTGAATAGTAGTGATTAACTTCTTAATCAGCTTATATTATTATTTAGTCATGCAGCTCATCATGCTTTTCTAATTATTCATTAGTATAAAACCCGAGTAATAAAAGATCTTATTAGGTGGTTAATAATTTCAACAATATTTTAAATTTCATGCTCGGCGTTGTTGTTGTTGTGTCAATTATATTGTAACAAAATCAAGTTTGATGTGATGTTCATATTTAGAAGTTAATTTTACCTTCTAATTCCTGAGTAATTATTGTAACTTGAATGTAACTGATATTGCTGCTGCTGGTGTCATTTAGTGTGATTATTTTAGTTGCCATATTACAACTATAACGTGTCTATATATAAGTGCAATAGCTACATATTTATATTTATATATCTATATATATCTTCCTTCTCATATATAATTAAGGGACAATAATATAAACATTATTTGCACATAATAATTGTGGGAATAATAGTACGGCTATAATTCAGTTTATTATGCCTCGATCAAATAATTCACTGTTATTATTGTATTTATCATTTAAATAGAGAATAAAAATAACAAGGTTTTTTTTATATTAAATATAGAGATTTATATTATTATTAAAAAATTATAATTTAATTCAAACTGTTTTTGCTATTATGATTGCTAAAAAGGATCGGATTTTTTTTTTTATTTTCCAGCCCAATTGAAATTACATTTAAAAATTTGTTATTGGCCAATTAATAATTTTAAAAGATTTAATATGTATATAATAGTATTTATTAGATTAAAATTAATAAATCTCATTTATTAAATTATATATAAAAATCTTTGTTAAAAGATTATTTTATTTATTATTTTGATTTGATGATTACATAAATAATTATCTTAATTTAAATAAAATATTATTATACTCTTTGCTTATATCAAGAATATAATAATTGATAAATGCTAAATACTACTTAAGAATAATAATGAGTTATCCTATCATGAGTTTTATATTCAAATTTTGAGTTTGGATAAAATTCTAACAAAAATATGTTTCAAATTGAGAGGTATAATTTGATTTGATTTAATTTAAAATAAGATAAGATAAAATTTAAATTTAAAACTAATATATACACTTTTTCCTTCTTATTATATATTAACTGTTCTAAAAATTATCTAAAATGTTGATTTGGGTTTGAATGTGAAGTCCAGATCCTTTGGTGTGGTAGCATCTGACTTGTTTGGTGTCGAGGTGTCGCTTGTCCGAGTTTCTCGTGAGGAGGTGGGGGTGGAACCTGCAAGAGACTCCGATACTTAAGTTAGCAAGGGATATTAAGCAGGTTTTTGGTAGATCAGAATGTAAATATGCATGAGGGGTGTCAGTGTATTTATAGTAGAATTGATAACTACCTTTTGGAGTAGTTCCACCTTTATTGGTGGATAACCGTTCCCTTTATCTTAGGAGTTGTTGAGATCTTCCTTTTAGATAAATAAGATATATCTTATGAGTCAGTTACTTATTTAGATAAGTGGAACCGAACTCATGTTGCTGTGTCCGACCTCTATGAGATCGGGTAGGGGTAGGTCAGACGATGTCTGTATGTTGAGCTTTATTCATTTTGAGCCTAGTTAAATTGTGGGCCAGTACAGGAACAGTGTCCTTGCTCGAGGTCGGACTTTACAAAGTCGGACTCAAGCAATTAGATGACCAAGTCAAAATGTTGAGCTGTGGAAAAATTGTTTAGTAATTTTGAGGTTTGAAGCTAAGGAGGTCGATCGACTCAACATGATTTGAATGATGTAACGTTTTGGTAACGTTACTCCGTAACTATTTGTGCATTTTTCCATGCGCTATTATTTTGTTGCAGTGTAGTTGTTACTTTCTTAAAAGTTGTCATTTAGTGACCTAATATTACAAGTCGTTTTCATATTCTGTGTGACTTGCTCTCTTTATACGACTTGTTTTTGGCCAAGTCTTTTTTCTATAACCGATTTGTACAACTCGTTCTTTCTGAGTTATTTAAGGTTTGTAGGTTCTGTATGACTGATTTTAGCACATCTTGATTAACCAGAGAATATTTCTTGTCCTAATTTTGTACAACTCGTTCAGTTTGAGTTGTTTTGAGGATGCATGACTTGTTTTAATACAAATCACCTTTTTTAAGCTTATTCTGATTTTGTACAACTCATTTTATATCGAGTTATTTTGAAGATTGTAGATTTGTTGCACGACTTTTTTTTGGTACAAATCGCTTATTTTGAGACATGATTATTTCTTGACCGGATTTCATGCAACTCGTTTAGTTTGAGTTGTTTTGTAACTTAATGACTTGTTTTAATCAAATCATTTTTGAAACTTATAGTTCTAATTTCTTACGACTTATTTTGATACAAATTGTTTACTAAAATTGGGCTATTTCTTAATCTGATTTCATGCAACTCGTCTAGTTCGAGTTTGTTTTAGGACTTCACAACTTGTTTTTTGAGTTGTTTACTTTGAGTCCTTTTAAAGCATAAGATCATCTTTATAATTATTGGACTTCGTTGCTTTATCCATCGTGCCCCTGCTTAAGATCAAGTTTTATGAAGTCGGACTCGAGCAATCAAGCAGATCGGATTATCGAATGAAGCCTTTCAATGATTTGTTCAACTCGTTTATTTCGAGTTGTTTTATAGATGACTTGTTTTTATACAAGTAATTTTTTTCATTTTTTTGAACTACAACTTGTTGTATATCAAGTTGTTTCGATTTTGCTTTAGTAATTCATTTTGATACAAATCACTTTTTAATGTTTTGCTTTAATGATTTGTTTTTATACAAATCACTTTTAAAGCTTTGCTTTTAGGTTGACACGACTTGTGCTTGACACAAGTTGTTTTCGTTGAGGATATGGTCGACTGACACTACTCGTTTAAACCGAGTTATCCTTCTTCTTGCTGTATGACCTTTTTAATGCAAGTTGCTTAGAGCATATGATTATTTTTTACTCGATTTCTCTCAACTGGTGAGTTCGCGTTGTGCTAAATCACCAAGCATTATTATAACAATTTGACATCAATTTTAACCTTATCTCTTTTTCTGGATACAAAAAAATTCTCGTCATCCAAAATGAGTTATGTCCGAACCGAACTAGGTAGATAGATTTAATTCCTAGATAGCTTTTGTGTGCTTATCTTGTTACTAAATATTTTTCTTTTTGTTGTAGAAAAAATGACAAGTGGCTCAGATTCTTATAATAAACTTCGCCAAGCAAAGAAAAACGCAACAGCTCAGCATATGCAGATTAAACAGACCAAGAAGTTGGTTGCTACATCTGCTTCTTCTTCCCAGCACTGTCTGACTTCTTCTTAGTCTGAACAGCTTGCTCAAACTTCTCCTCTTAAGGGCTCTGGTGCCCAAGTTGTTCCACCCGTTTCTTCTTTTTTGGACACAGGATAGGAGTCAGACTCGGGTACTTCTCATAAGCTCAAAGCTCCCTCCAACAAGTACGGCAGTATCTACAACAAAAAGTTTGACTCTATTTTCTTTAGAGAGGAGTACATCATTCTTGGGAGTTCCATTGTCATGGATGATACCTCTTTAGAGAAGAATATTGAGATGGTGGCAATGGGGGACATTCGTGCTGCTGGAGTTTGTATTGCCCTTCTAAAATGGCTTTGCCAAACTCCCTTTAATGCACTCAAAAGGAGGTGTCCAACCTTTGAGGAGAGGTGGACGAGCTTGAAGAAGTCCAAGACGTAGTCAGAGGCAGAGGCTTCGAAGAAAAAAGCATAAGAGAGCTATACCTGAGTTTATGGGGAGAAGCTTGATTTAATGACCGAGTCGGAGGAGTTGAAGATTCTGCACGAGGAGTTGGAGGGCTCTATTAGAAATGGCATGGATGACCTTGTAGAAAAATTAAAGGCCCAATTTCAAGTAATAGCTGCTGAAGTTGATATCTCTGTTATTGACCCTAACAAAATTGTGATTGGTGGCCAGATCGTTTTAATTCCAGATAATGATAAAGGTGCCCCAACTCCTCAAAAGTTGAACGCTTCTACTGTTTTGGAAGAGGTCCTGCACCCAACCTCTCTTAAGGAGGTCGTACAAGAGGATGAGAGCATTCTAGATGCTGATGTAGGAGCTTCTTAGGTGGAGGTCATTCTTCCAGCCGATGTTGGAGCTGCTCCTTGATTTCTTTTATATCTTTGTTTTGATGGCTCGACTTGTGGGTCTTTTATGAATAATTTATTACAATTTTTTTATATTGAGTTTCCCTTTGGGCTTTATAATACTTTGCTTCTACTTTATTGTCTTCTATCATATCTTCTACGATTTTTGCATCATTTATGATATGACATGCTTGGATTTGAAGTTGAGGTTTTACAAGTCATTTTTGGAGATAAGTTGCCTTTGTTGTACCACTTGTTTTACCTAGAATTGGTGCTTGTTTATTTTTGTGTGATTTTGTTGCTTTTGCAAGACTTTTTCCTCATAACTATTGTTTTGAATTTTTCTAGAGGTCGGGGAGGTCTTGTTTCGATTTTATGGTAAGTTCTCTGTGCTTCGACCATGTGAGGTTGATACCTTTCGTTGCTAGTTATTTTGGACCCTCCTTTCAACTCGTTTGGTCGAGCTGCTCTGGGAGGTCGGATAACTTGTTTTATGTTTGCTGTATTGACCTAGTGAGATCGGACACTTATCACTTGGGGAAGCATCTTACAAATCACCCTTTTTTTCAATTTGTTTCAAATTGCTATGAGGTCGGGTTTAGATTTGTTTTTACCTCTTCTTCGTGTTTATTATGATCACGCCACCCTTAAGAGATCGGTCATGTTTTAATTCAAGTTACTTTTACGATTCACTTTAGCCTTGCCTCTTTTACCTCCTCGTTTTTGTACAAGTGATTCAATGAGGTCGAACTACGATCTGCTTATATAATTTCTTACACTAATTTAGACCTCGTTGCTTTATCATACTGACCACTGAGGTTGGGCAATAATTTTTGCGCTTTGTCGAGCTTAAATTGGTGCGTGTAGTAGATATTGAAGTATTATTGATGAAAAAAATGAGTAAATTGCATCTTTGGTAGTTGGTACTGAGAGTTTTTAGCAAGCTTATATCTTAGCCCTTGTAATAATGCCTCGTTAAGACCCCTCCTTCGTGTTGGAGGCATGGTACGATCTAGGTAGATCGTTTTCAAGTAATTCGGATATTTCGTAGTAACTCTTCCCCAAGTCTTAAATGACTTGTCAGGATCCTCGCATTTTGATGCTAGCTTTCCATAGCTTTATTTCAACCCGATATCATTTGGGATGATGACGAGGTCTGTGGTGTGGAATTTATAACCCACAAACTAACTGGCAAGTGCACCGGGTCGTACCAAGTAATACCTCAGGTGAGTGAAGGTTGATCCCACGAGGATTGATGGATTAAGCAACAATGATTGAGTGATTGTCTTAGTCAGACAAGTAGAAAATGGTGTTTGGGTTTCAATTGCATTAAATAATAAATTCAGAGAATTAATAAAGCAAGCAGTAAATTTGTGTGAAAATATATGAGTAAAACAATTAAGGTTTCAGAGATCTTTATCTTTCGGATTGACTTTTCTTACCAACTATTTTAATCATGCAAGATTCAATTCATGGCAAACTATATGTGACTAAACCCTAATTTCTTAGACCTTTTTAGTCTCCTCTAACCTTCATCAACCGCCAATGCCTTGGTCTCTTAATTCCGCTTAGAGGGTTAAGTTCAAAACTAGTTTATATGCCACAAAAACCCTAATTATCTAAATATAAGAGGATTATATGTCACGTATCCCGTTAAGTCCAGATAATTAGTGATTTAAGAGAATTTGTTTTCAAGCTGTTGTTCAGATAAACTGCTTTTCCAAGGTTTACAAGAACTCAATTAGAATATGGGTCATATTTCCTGTTCATACCCTGGGTCGAGTTGTCTGATCCGGGATGTTCTACAGACAAAGCGACCGACCTCTTCAGGTCAGGATGACCCGACCTCTTCTCAAAGAGCTCGGCCAAGTCACAGAAAAGCCCAACAAAGGGCCCAAATAGAGGAACACGTCCCAAATCCCGGGGCTGCCCAAAGCCCGTAGAGATAAAGGCGGTTCCCTTGAAGATAAGATGACCTCACTTGAAGATAAGATAAAGATAAGATAAGATGACTAACTTATCTTATCTAAGAAGGTCATTCTACGCCATTATAAATACACTGGAGCACCCAGGTATAACTCATACTCTGATTCTACTCAATACCTGCTTAATACCCTTGCTAACTTAAGCATCGGAGTTCCTTGCAAGTACCCCCCACCCTCCGGGGACGAAGGATCAGCACCATCACCAAGTCCAACAAGTCGGACACAACAGCTCCAGCCCTCACAGAAGATCTCATCCGAGATCGGCCTACAGTTTCAGGTAACCTTCGGAACATTGGCGCCGTTGCCGGGGAACCTGGAAGTCATCCCATCACCATAGCGGATGACCATGACAATGACCATGATTCAGATCTTGAGGATAGAACGCCGCACAAAAATGCGGACACTACACCAAAGGATACTTCTCAACTCAACAACGAAAAGAATTCTCCAAACACAGGAGCCATGGAAGCGCTTCAAGACCATTTGAAACAACTTGAAAAAGAAGCCCTACATCAACGAGAGGCCGAGAAGGATCTGCAAAGGGAAATAAGGCGACGCCGGGAACTGGAGACCAAACTCCTAAAATTTGAAGCTGATGTCAAGACGAAAGCCAGCCGATCCACTCCCGAAGACAACGCACGAAAGGAGCAAGACCCATTCACCAAGTAAATCATGAAGAAAAAAATTTCAAAGGACTTTAAACTCCCAGACATGACCTTATACGACGGCACTACAGATCCCAGCCATCATCTCAGCAACTTCAGAAGCAGAATGTACCTCACCAATGCCTCAGATGCAGTTCGTTGCAAAGCCTTTCCAACCACTTTAACAAAAACAGCAATTAGATGGTTCGACAATCTCCCTCCTAGGTCCATCTCAAGTTTCGACGACATAGCTAAAAAATTCCTGGCCAGATTCTCCATCCAAAAGGACAAAGCTAAACACGCTCCGAGCTTACTAGGAATCAGACAAGGAGAGCGGGAAACCTTGCATAACTACATGGAGAAATTCAACAAAACATGCATGGATATACAAAACCTTCCAACAGAAGCTGCCATCATGGGTCTCATTAACGGTCTGCGAGAAGGGCCTTTTAGTCAATCCATATCAAAGAAGTACCCCACATCTCTGAACGAGGTGCAGGAGCGAGCGGAAAAGTACATCAACATGGAGGAAAGCTCCCGATTAGGAGAGACCTCAAAAGCAGGGTTCACCCCTCGGGATAAAGACAAAGATTCCAGAAAAAAGGAAGATCGACATGGAGAGAAAATAAAAAAGTACCACAATTACACCCCTCTTCGGGTGTCTCTTGTGGATGTCTACAGAGAGGTTTGCAACACAGAAAAAATACCACCAGCTCGACCACTAATAGGCAAAAAAGGAGAAGGAAACTAGGCTGAATATTGTGAATACCATCGGATCCGCGGGCACTCCACCAATGAGTGTTTTGACTTGAAAAACGTCATAGAAAAGCTCGTACGAGAAGGGAAGCTAGATCGCTACCTAGCCACCCGTGATGATGAACAAAGGAAAAGAAGAAGAGCAGAAGACGTTGGACCAACCGCACGATCATCCCGGACGCCAAAAAGACATGTCCACATGATACACGGTGGATTCGCCGGGGGAGGAATCTCCAAATCATCCCGCAAGAGACATCTCAAAGACGTATACCACGTCGTAGAAAAGAAGGAAACACCCGACATTCCGGCGATCACTTTTACCAAGGAAGACGCATTCGGCGTCACGGCAGGGCATGACGATCCCATGGTGATTACTATTATACTGGAAAACGCAAATCTTCACCGCACATTGATAGACCAGGGGAGCTCTGCCGATATCTCATTCAAAACTGCCTTCGACAAACTCGGCTTGGAAGAAAAGGAACTCAAAGCATATCCGGACAGCTTGTTCGGGTTAGGAGATACCCTGGTTCAACCAATGGGATACATCCCGCTCCACACAACTTTTGGAAAGGGAAGTCAGTCAAGAACACTCAAAATAGACTACATCGTCGTTGACATAAGCTCAGCCTACAATGCTCTAATAGGACAGACAACGTTAAATCAGCTCGGCGCAATAGTCTCGACTCCACATCTATGCATGAAATTCCCAACCGCAGAAGAAATAGCCACAGTAAATGCAGACCAGAAAATGGCGCGCCGCTATTACAACAAAAGTCTAAACCTCAGGGGCAGAGATGAAGAATTCCACACAATCGAGCTTGGTGGAGCTTGGAGGTGAGAGGAGCTTCGCCCACAACCCGAAGGAGAAATAGAGAAAATCCAGATCGGAAACACCCCGGACCAAATAACCAACATCGGCACACTCCTAGAAGGGGACACAAGAGAATCACTCATACAGTTCCTACGTGATAATGCTGACCTCTTTGCATGAAAGGCCGCAGACATGCCAGGTATAGATCCCAAACTAATGTGCCATAAGCTAGCAGTCTACCCAGGATCTCGGTCGGTATAACAAAGACGCAGAAAGCTAGGACCAGAACGCTCTCAAGTGGTGGAAGAACAGGTGCGAGCTCTACTGGAGGCAGGCTTCATAAGAGAAGTCAAATACCTGCTCTGGCTTGCTAATGTCGTTTTGGTAAAAAAGTCAAATGGGAAGTGGCGAATGTGCACCGACTATACCGATCTCAACAAAGCTTGCCCACAAGATCCTTATCCACTCCCAAGCATCAACGCACTGGTAGATGCCTCCTCCGGATACAAATACCTCTCCTTTATGGACGCATACTCGAGATATAACCAAATCCCAATGTACCCACCCGACCAAGAAAAACCTCTTTCTTAACCCCAAAGGCAAATTACTGTTACATTGTTATGCCTTTTGGTCTCAAAAATGCGGGAGCCACTTACCAAAGATTAACGAATAAAGTTTTTTCGGATCACATCGGAAAAATCATGGAGGTCTATGTAGACGACATGCTAGTGAAGACACAGAATGAAGAGATGTTACTATCCGACCTGACACAAGTATTCGACATCATAAGACAACACGGCATGCGACTCAATCCCACAAAATGTACCTTCGCAGTAGAAGCTGGTAAATTCTTGGGTTTCATGATCACACAGAGAGGAATCGAGGCAAACCCGGACAAGTGCAGGGCCGTACTCGACATGAAAAGCTCGACTTGCATCAAAGAGGTACAACAACTCAACGGGCGGCTAGCAGCCTTGTCCAGATTCTTGGCGGGATCCGCTATAAGATCTCTCCCCTTCTACGCCATTCTGAGGAAGGGAAAAGGAGTTTGAATGGACAATTGAATGCGAGCAAGCCTTCAAAGACTTCAAAAAATTTCTAGGACAGCCACCTATATTGAGTCGGCCACGGGAAGGGGAACCACTCATCTTGTACCTCGCAGTGGAAAATCGGGCAATAGCCTCAGCACTGGTCCGAGAAGACAACAACGGGCAACAACCCATATACTTTATCAGCAAAGCATTACAAGGATCCGAGTTGAACTACCAAAAAATAGAAAAGTTCGCTTACGCTCTCATAGTAACATCTCGACGACTTCGCCCATATTTCCAGTCTCACACCATTAAAATTCGAACCAACCAGCCCATAAAAGGAATCTTACAGAAAACAGACTTGGCAGGCAAAATCTTGCAATGGGCAGTCGAGTTGTCCGAATTCGACCTTCAATACGAAGCTCGGACGGCCATCAAATCTCAATACCTAGCCGACTTCATTGCGGAATTTACAGACACACCAGAAGTCCCCACAGAATGGAATCTATACGTGGACGGATCCTCAAATAAATCGAGAAGTGGTGCAGGCGTAATAATCGAAAGCGACCAGGGGACCCAGATCAAACTCTCCCTCAAATTTGGGTTCCCCGGCTCAAATAATCAAGTGGAATATGAGGCACTACTAGCAGGTTTGAAGCTGGCTAGGGAGGTCGGAGCTCAAAAACTTATCATCTTCAGCGATTCACAGGTAGTCACTTCACAAATAACAGGCAGCTACCAAGCCAAGGATCCCACTATGAAAAAGTACCTGGACAAAACCCGGGAACAGCTCAGACAACTCGGAGAGCATGAGATTCGACACATACCCTGAGAACAGAATGCCCGAGCCGATGCACTCTCAAAACTAGTCAGCACCAAACCAGAAGGTAACAATAGAAGCCTTATCCGAGAAATTCTACAGAAGCCATCAATCTCGGAAGAAGAAAAGGTCCTAGCCATAACAAGTCGCGATCAGGGATGGATGACCCCCATAATTAATTACCTCACAACAGAGGCCCTCCCTACAGATGAGAAAGAGGCAAAAAGGTTAAAACGGGAAGCACAATACTATACCATCATAAATAACACTTTATACAAAAGAGGGATTTCAACACCATTGCTAAAATGCGTGTCGACTTACAATACTAAGGATATCTTAGAAGAAGTACACAGTGGCATTTGTGGCAATCACCTTAGAGCACAAGCACTCGCCAAAAAAGTACTACGGGCCGGATTCTACTGGCCAACCCTACAAAAAGAAGCCACAGATTTCGTAAGGACATGTTCGCCATGTCAGAAGCATGCCAACTTCCACACCGCTCCGCCCGAGGAACTCATTAGCGTAACCTTACCCTGGCCATTCGCAAAATGGGGACTCGATCTCCTCGGACCCTTTCCCCAAGGATCAAGACAACTCAAATTCCTTATAGTAGGAATAGACTGCTTCACAAAATGGATCGAGGCAGAACCCCTAGCCAATGCCACAGCTCAATGAAGTTGGAAATTCCTGTATCGAAATATCGTCACAAGGTTCGGAGTTCCATACTCCATCACTACAGACAATGGTACCCAATTCACAGACGCAGGCTTCAAAAAACTAGCGGTCGACCTGAATATAAAACAACAATTCACCTCTGTTGAGCACCCACAAGCCAATGGGCAAGCTGAAGCTGCTAACAAAGTTATATTAGCAGGGTTAAAACGGAGATTACAAGATGCAAAGGGAGCCTGGGCTGAATAGCTCCCGCAAGTCCTATGGGCATATCGAACGACTCCACATTCCACGACAAAAAAGTCACCTTTCCGATTAGCCTACGGGATGGAGGCCATGATCCCAGTAGAGATTGAAGAAAGATCCCCCAGAGTGATCTACTATAGTGAAGACGTCAATTCCCAACTTCAAAGGGAAGAGCTCGAATTACTTCCAAAAGTCCGAGAAAGAGCTCGGATAAGGGAAGAAGCATTGAAGCGACGAATGGCTTCCAGATACAATCAAAAAGTAATACAGCGGACCTTCATGGAGAATGATCTCATTCTAATCCGAAATGATATTGAAACAACTCGACCTGGAGAAGGAAAGCTGGCTGCAAATTGGAAAGGACCCTACCGAGTCATAGAAGTACTAGGGAAGGGCTACTACAGGCTTTCCGAACTCGACGGGCGAGAGCTGCCAAGGTCATGGCACGCCTGCAACTTAAGAAGGTACTATAGTTAGGGAGGATAAGGGATCTTGAGACAAGGCACACTCTTTTCCTGAAAAGGTTTTTTAACGAGGTGCCAGGCCCAAGACCTACAAACTAACCCCCGCATGTATATATTTGCATTTCTCTTAATAAAATTTTTCAGATTTTCTACAAACTTTCAAGTCGTATTATTCTAAAAACAATCATCGCCCGATTATAAAGCTACAGATCGACAAAAAGTGAAAACCAAATTCACTGTGCGATCACGATAAAAACAAGGGTTAAAACCCAAAATTCTACAAAATCGGCAAAGGTGAAAATAGAATAATACAAGAAGCTATAGAAAGTGATCCATAGAATGGATTGCTATAAAATAGCTTAAAGGCTGGCCGACACCTAAAGTCGGACCAACCCCAACAAACAAAGTTATAAGTAAAGCTCTGGAAAGAGGTCTGGCCAACCCTATAAAAGAGGATTACTATAACTTCGAAGAGCCCGACATGATGAAGTCAGACTCCTACAAAAAGTTACAAAAGATAATCCCTAAAAGAGACCTAAACAAGGTCCAAGAAAGAGGATTATCAAGTAACTCGACAGGGTCCGACGTAACAAAGTCGGCCCGGGAAGACAAAAGTTACAAAAGGTGATCCCTGAAAAAGACCCGAACCAGGTCCAAGAAAGAGAATTACCAAGTAAGTCGACAGGATCCGACATGACAAAGTCGGTCCAAGATGTAAAGCTACAAAGATAATCCCTGAAAGAGACCTGAACAAGGTCCAAAAAAGAGGATTATCAAAGTAACTCGACAGGGCCCGACGTGACAAAGTCGGCCTAGAAAGACGTAAAGCCACAAAGGTAATCCCTGAAAGAGACCTGAACAAGGTCCAAGAAAGAGGATTATCAAGTCAACTCGATAGGGCCCGACCTGATGAAGTCGGCCCGGAAAGATAAAGTTACAAAAAATAATCCCTGAAAGAGACCTGAACAAGGTCCAAGAAAGAGGATTATCGAGTAACTCGACGACGTCCGACATGACAAAGTCAGCCCGAAAAAGATAAAGTTACAAAAGGTAAAGCCTCAAAAGAGATCTGAACAAGATCTAAGAAAAAGGATCACCTAGTAACAGAATAGGGAGCAACATGAAGAAGTCGGGATAAAGCTACAAAAAGTTATAAAAAGTAATCCCAAGGGGTTACTAGAAATAACTCAAGAAAGATCAACTGAGAGAATCAACCAACAGAGGGGAGATAACTCGACCCGATAGACCTCAACCTCGCCAAAGTCAATCAAAAAAGTATTCTATCAAAAGAATACTCAAACAAATAGCTAGCCTTAAACGGACACTTCAACTAAGGCAAAAACGAGGAGCACAAAGGCAATCAAAAGAGGTCAAATAAAAAACACTCCGAAGATTCTAGGTAAATGCTAAAGAAAGCTGCAAGCAAGCATATCACAAAAACAAGGCAGTTACCATAAAACAAAGACTCAAAAGGCCGCTTGAAGCCAACCCCAAGAGCAAGAGAAACTATTTTGTTTTTCAAAATAAAGTTGCTAAAGTAGCAACTGGAGCATCCAAAGTCAGAGATCACAAACTTACAAAAATAAAAAGATTAAAAGCCCACAAAAACCGGGCTATACACAAACATATCAGAAAAATTATCGAGGATCCAAAGGCTTCCTAGTAGCAGCATCTTGGGGAGAAGGAGGGCGAGTTTGAAGGGGAACTGCGTCCACTGTCTCGTCATCCCGATTCAAAATCTGGACGTCTGGATCAGATTCCGGCTGAGTAGCTTCAACTGCCGAGGTTGAGGAAGACGGGACAACAGAGGCTTTGACAGAAGTAACTGGAGGAGGGACGGCATCATCATCATCATCGGGGTCGTCAGAGACAATCTTACCATCCCTAACCATATTATCCAAACTAATAAGGGAAAGGTCGAAATCTGGCGCAAGAACTTGGAATTGCTCTTTCAGATTCTCATAAGCCACAGTAACACTACCTACGAGATGACTTTGAAGTTCAGAATAATCGACCTGAACAGACTCCAACCTACTCCTAAGCTCCATCACCTCTTTATAAGCAGTGACATAGCTATCCTTGTGCTTTTGAGCCGTATCCTCGGCCAGTTGCGCAGCAGCCGCCAAACCAACAGCCCGGGCTTTTTCCCCCTTTAGCTCTTTTTTCAGCTCGGCCACTTCCACCTCGAGCTCCTCCTTCAAACCCTTAATTCGGTCAAATTCTAATTTTGCCTCCTCCATAAAAGCCTTGGTAGCATGAATAGGAAGATCTTGAGCAGTTCGGTACAAAGCCGCCCCCATGTGTGCCAGAGTAACACCACTCCGAGTAATAAACTCTAGATGATGAAGAATGGATACATCGTCGGTAGGCATCACACCATAGGGAGCAATTTGTTGGTCTACAAACCCAACGGCATCAAAATCGGGAGCACCAAGATTAAACGGCTCAACAGTCCAAGGTCTTTTTGGAGGAGGAGCAACTGGAGGAGCAGAGGTACCCACTGAAGGCTGAGGTGGGTCGACCAAACGAACCCGGGGAGTCGGGATCATCCTCCTCCGCCCAGGAGAGCTCGGGATGGACGGTTTCAATAAAACTTGGGAAGACCCTTCCCCGACCATCTTTGCCGGGATGTTCTAAGCCACAGTAGCCTTCCTCGCCTTCTTAAAGGCCTTCAGTGAATCATTATTCTTCGACATCTCTGAAAAATAGGAAAATTACAAACTCAACGGGTGAATACCCAGAAAAGAAAGCAGAGAACAAAAGACATGGGAACACAGTTTATAAAATACCCAGAACAGCACGAATCAAGGATGGATCCGCATTAAAAAAAACCCTCGCGCATTCCCAAGGAGAAAACACTAAATGCAAAGGTGCGCGCTTTCAGAGGAAACGGAATAGAAACGTTCCGCATTCAAAAAAGGATAACTCTACAAAAAAGAAATCGACAAAATGCTCGAGTTCGACTTCATCAAAGAAGGATCGAAGTCCTAAAACTAAAGAGTCGACCTCAAAAAGGAAAGACCGAGCTTGAGCAGGGGCACTGTTCATACCCTGGGTCGAGCTGTCCGACCCGGGATGTTCTACAGACAAAGCGACCGACCTCTTCAGGTCAAGATGACCCGACCGCTTCTCAAAGAGCTCGGCCAAGTCACAGAAAAGCCCAACAAAGGGCCCAAATAGAGGAACATGTCCCAAATCCCAGGGGCAGCCCAAAGCCCGTAGAGATAAAGGCGGTTCCCTTGAAGATAAGATGACCTCACTTGAAGATAAGATAAAGATAAGATAAGATGACTAACTTATCTTATCTAAGAAGGTCATTCTACGCCATTATAAATACACCGGAGCACCCAGGTATAACTCATACTCTGATTCTACTCAATACTTGCTTAATACCCTTGCTAACTTAAGCATCGGAGTCCCTTGCAGGTACCCCCCACCCTCCAGGGACGAAGGATCAGCACCATCACCAAGTCCAACAAGTCGGACACAACAGCTCAAGCCCTCACAAAAGATCTCATCTGAGATCGGCCTACAGTTTCAGGTAACCCTCGGAACACTTCCGTTCCACCCAAATTCATAAGATGAAGAACGAAAACAAATTTTTGAAATTGAAATCAAAATAGTAATTAAAATAGAAGAGTAATAGTATCAATCTATACAATAAACAGAGCTCCTAACCTTAACAGCGGAGGTTTAGTTGCTCATAGTTCAGAGAGAAAACAAGGATTCTAAAAACTATAAGTGTGAAATGAGATAAGAGAGAAGAGAGCCCGAAGGGCTGAATCTTTTCCCTTTTATATCTAATCCTAATTAATGTAAAATATATTTTCTAAAACTAAATAATATTTTTCTATTTGTAAATAAAATAAAAGATTTAATGAAAATAGAATAAAATCTTCGTGTAGCTTCCTTTGGCGCGTAACTTGGGCTGCTTGTGCTTCAATTGGCGCCTAACTTGGATAATCCCAAGTTAGGCGCCAATGTGGCCGTACAGTCTGGGAGAGAAGTGTATACTATTATATATCGTTGGAAAGCTCTAAAAGTTAGCTTTCCAATGCCACTAAAATTGCATTAATTAAATCTCTGTAGCTCAAGTTATTTTTATTGGAGTGCGAGAAGGTCAGGGTTGACAACACTATTCACTTTCTCGCTTTTCTGCTACAAAAGCTTGTTAGATCCGTCTGAATGCTACCTGAAATAAACAAAATTGCACACAACTCAAAGTAGCATTCATAGTGGCTCAAAAGTACTTAAATCTTGATTAAACTTATGAATTCAAATGCAAATTCACTAGGAAAATATAGGAAAGATACTCACGTATCACAACACCAAACTTGAAGTGTTGCTTGTCTTCAAGCAACCAAAACTAATATAAACTTAGGATGTGAATTTGCATGAGAAGTGAGTGCTAAATTAAGCTCCTGTCCCTTCTCAATGTGGGGTTTATACACTGCAGTTCCGAATAGTTTTGACATCTCACTATCCTTTGAATTTGAGAAGTGTCACTGTCATTTGGAATTAAAACCCGGATAATATTATGAATTCTCTAGCTTTTTACCTTGGGTTAATCCTTGAACACATCAAATTTTCTTTCATTCTCTTTTCTTTGGTGCTTTGCACCTTGAGCTTAGCCGTGACTTTAAATGTTTTGTCTCAAGCTTTACTTGACATAAAAACACCACAAGCACTTAACTGGAGAACTCTTTTAGTTCTGATTTTTCTTTCAGTTACTCCCAAATAGTGGGGCTCAAATCCTTTGGCATACTCTGTTAAATACACTTGGTCTCGAATCTTTGAGCTTTTAATCATATTTGATCTTCCTAGTCATTGACCTTCTCAGTTGAGACACTTCATCGTATGACCTTCTTATGGCCATTTTTCGCTTGGAATCTTGCTCCAAAAGAAGTCGTATCTCCAAAAGAGGTCGGATTTTTCCTTATAAGCTCAAAGATTGTCAACCTCATTGTAGTCTGACCCTTAAAAGAGGTCGGATTTTTTTCGTAAGCTCTAAAGGAGGTCAGATTTTTATTTGTAGACTTGAATTCTCAGAAGAGGTCAAATTTTCTTCATAAGCTTAAATTCTTAGAAGAGGTCAGATTTTTCTTCTTAAGCTTGGAAAGAGGTCAGATTTTCTTTGTAAGCTTGGAGGTTTTTGACCTCATTGTAGAGTCTGATCTTTAAAAAAAGTCAAATTTTTCTTCATAAGCACGGAAAGAGGTCGGATTTTTCTTTTTTAGCTCTAAGCTTATCCGACTTTGTTGTAAAGTCTGACACTGAAAAGATCGGGTTTTTCTTTTGGCTTTCTTTATTTGCCCTAGTTGGGGTTATTGATTCAATGTCGTAGGAGGGAAGATAAGATGATTACCTATTTGTGAAGTTGTTCGATGTGTCTATGGTTTCAGCCTGAGCTCTAATGTGTTGATTTCTTTGCTTTCGGGGTTACTTGAGATGGAATTTTTATTGTGGCATTTATGCCCTTATTATAAGGTATTTTACTTGTCCGGATGCTTAAAGGAACGACCGGAACAAGTCTAAACCCCATTTTGCAAAAGGTCATGGTGAAATAACACTGATGAGCTTTTCTGGAGGTGTCACGTGGGAATTTTCATGTAACTGACAGGGCGGGCACCTCTTTCCGAAGTCGGTCGCATCTCTTTGTAAAGTCGACCAATAAAAGTCGATTCGTAGCATCTTTTTTGTCAGTGACCTTGACCCGAGATGATTTTCATAGATGTCACTGTGGATTTTATCTAAGACCCCATCTGGTTTGAGGTCGGGACATACTTCAACATTTTTCATTTTGCTTCCTTACCAATACCACATACATTTGCTAACCATAAGGGATCTAAACCCAGCTTCCAGGAGTGCTTGGACCTATTTTTTCACAATGTATGCTCTTTTAGGGTTGAGCTTTTGTCACTTCTATTGTGTAGGTCGGGCACCTGGGTATACAGCTAACTTGTGGTCCATGAGGTCGAGACAAATGCTTGGCATATTGAAAGCCTTTCAAGCATAGAGGTCAGAATTTTCTTTGTAAGCTTGGAAGTTCTCGACCTGAAACGTTGATTTGGGTCTGAACATGAGGTCCAGATCCCTTGGTGTGGCAGCGCCCGACTTGTTTGGTGCCGAGGTGCCACTTGTCTGAGTTTTTCGTGAGGAGGTGGGAGGTGGTACCTGCAAGAGGCTCCAATGCTTAAGTTAGCAAGGTGCTTTAAGTAGGTTTTTAGTAGATCAGAATGTAAATATACCTAAGGGGTGTCCGTGTATTTATAGTAGAATAGATAACCACATTTTAGAGTAGTTCAACCTTTGTTGGTGGATAACCGTCCCCTTTATCTTGGGAGTTGTTGAGATCTTCCTTCTAGATAAATAAGAGATATCTTAAGAGTCAGTTACTTATTTAAATAAGTGGGACCGAACTCATGTTACTATGTCCGACCTCTATGAGGTCAAGTAGGGGTAGATCAGACGATGTTTGTATGTTAGGCTTTATTCATTTTAGGCCTGGCTAAATTGTGGGCCACTGCATGAACACTAACATACATAAATATGTAAGTCTAATTTTTATTGAAAAAATTTGGTGTAAAACGTGAGTTAATACTTAAAATAGTCTAAATTGTACTTTGAAATTTTAAGGCGTGACTCAAGTTAGCCCCTCAGTCCATTTTCGTCACCAGAGAGATGATGTTGCATGATTAAATGACGTCATTTTTCTGTTTGCGCCTAAACGGCGTCGTTTTACTCCCACTTTTCTTCCTGCTCCTCAATCATACCTTTCCAATGCCACCATCTTTACCACTATCACCACCACCCTCCTCCACTTCATCTCCCATCCTCTCTCTGTCTCAGTTTATTTTTGATGAGTTGTTGATTTCAATCCATGCGAAAAAAGAATAATAGAAAATGGAGATTGGATAGACGAATCCCTGATTTATGATATTTATGTTTTTGACTTTCCAACTTTTATTTGAATTTTACTGTGTCCAGAACACTTTCATTTTTCCAAACACAACGCGGATTTTATTTTACAGTAATTATGGAATCTAATTCATTCATATATTGAAAGAGGGGATAGTGGTGGTGGTGAAAAGGTATGATTGAGGGTGGTGACAATCGGGTGGTGAAAGGTTCAGACATTGAGAAGGAGGAATAATAAGAAGGGGAGGAATAATAAAACAACGTCTTTTAGGCACAAACAGCAAAACGACATTGTTTAATCATGTCACATCATCTCTCCGGTGCGAAAATAGATGGAAGGGCTAACTTGTGTCACGCCTTGAAATTTTAAGATATAATTTGAATCAATTGAAAATTGGAGGGCTAAATTGAGTCGGAAATCAAATTTCAGGGATCATTTTGAATATTAATTCGTAAGACGTTGAAAAGGTCTTTTAATTTAAATTGATCAAACCTCTATTAATAAAGTAGTTGACATAATATGAATTTTTTTGTTGGTGTGAATACGTGTAGCATTTTTGTTCGATTGAAAGGATAAATTTTGTTTATGTCTAGCTAGAGCACGTTTGGATATTTGTATTTAGTATTATTGTACCAAAAATTTGACATAAATGGTCGACAACGAAAAGAATTCGACAGTCAAAGTCGAAGATCATATATGTATGAAGTACACCATGGTTGAAGAAAATAAGAATGGGTAAGGCTTGATGGTCAAGTTACCTTATGCTTGGTGCCAAAGTTTACTTGAGGTTCAAGACTACTTGGGGTCCAAATTTACTTGAGGTCTAATACTACTTGAGGTTCAAGACTACCTAAAGTCAAAGTTTGCTTGAAGTGTAAGACTATTTGAAGTGCAAGTTTACTTAAAGTCCAAAGTTATATCAATCAGCTTAGGATTTTTTATCTATAAATAGAATTAGTTTCAATAAGCTAGAAGAGCTTCCACTCATTCACACACTCACTCAGTCTGAGAATTCCTAGTCACACTGATGCAAAAAAACAAGAATCACGAATCCATGTAAGTATTGGGAGACTCCATTTTTCTTTCAGTCATTTTCAATTTTGTTTTCTCCTTTCTGTTATTTAAATGCTATCATTTTCATTCAAGCACTTGTCAATTTCTGCACATTTTAATACAAGTCTTGTAATTTTTAATTTTTTATTTTATACACTCATTCTTTCTTACTTTTTGCTTTATATAATTATTTATTTATTTGTTTGTTTTTACACTTCTAGTGGGCACAATCTCTAAATCCTAAGAGCAATTTGCAAGAGGAGTCGTATCTAATCCTCGAATTGAGATCTTAATACAAGCTTGGTTGACACCTCCTGTCTGAGGTTGAAAAAAGCAAAATCTAGAAGAAATAAATTGGCACATCCGATGGGACCTTAGGTAAGATTGGTTGCCTAAAGTGGTTGTTGTTTATGCATTTGTGAAGTGATAAATTTATATCCTATAGCGGTCTAAACGCATCTATTTCTATATCATCTCAGTCGTCCTCTTCAACAGAAGGGTCAAACCACGACTCTGAAGAAATATTATTATATCCACAACCATAAACTACTGAATTGACACAAATGCCTATGACTTTTGCTAGAAGTCTGACTAAGCATATGTACAACACAAATATGACTTTAGTGGCTTCTCCTAGTGTAGTCAAAGTAAATTGGACTACTTGCCCTATATATGGGTTACTCAATATTCATCATTTTTGGCTAATCTACCTATTCCGGGGGTATATACAAATATTCAGTCGAACCCAATTGGTGGAATAAATCCACAAGATTTTGTAAAAGGATACAACCCGTACTTATATCAATATATGATGGCCAATCCTTCCTATGTGGGATCTATGATATCGGGACCCATGATATCACAAATACCTCAACAAGGTATTTTGCTAATGTTGACACAACCATATGTAGAGGTAGGGGTGGTAGGAGTACCCGATCTGCCCCTACCCGATCGGGGCGAGTTTAAACCCGACCTGAAGTGGGGGCAGATTTCGATCGGGGTGAGTCGCGGGTTAGAGCAGGGTCGGGTCTAGAGTGTACCTGCTCCGGAGTGTATATATATGTTTTTATGGATTAGGATTTCTCCTTCCAATCGTTTGTGCCTCCAATACTCAGACACTCACCCAGAGGAGAGAGAACCATAATCCTCTTCTTCCTCTGCAGCCCAGCTCTGGTCACTATCGGTACTCAGCCCCTCGTTCTTGACGTTCAGTCCCTCGTCGTTGCTGCTTATCCCCTCGTCATTGTTGTTGTGAGCCCCTCTCTTCTAACTACATTGGTGACTTTCTTGCTGAGCCCCTCACCATCACTACTAAGCGTATCATCGTCTCTCTCTCTCTCTCTCTCTCTCTCTCTCTCTCTCTCTCTCTCTCTCTCTCTCTCTCTCTCTCTCTCTCTCTCTCTCTCTCTCTCTCTCTCTCTCTCTCTCTCTCTCTCTCTCTCTGTGACTTGTGAGTCTGTTACTCTCTCTCTACTTCCAGTTCTTAGTCGCCATCTATCCTTATTTGCATTGTCCTTGCTTATTGGATCTCTTTTTCTGTCTCTCTGACCGCCGATAAGTTTCATAATTTTTAATGCAATTTTATTAATATATGTGCTGTGTAGTGAATTTATGTGTCTAATTGAGAATTTTGTTACAATTTTGCTAATTGAGATTTGAGAATTAGAGACTATTTATTGCAATTTTATTTATAATGTAATTCTATTTATTATAGATAGAGTTAGAGTATTCTAATATGAGTCGTCTGAATGATTTTTTTTTCACCTCTGTTTACTTTTGTTATACAATTTTTTTATGAAAAAAATTTAGACTCATCTTAAATATAAAAGCAGATGACTTTGCTTTCTTAATGAAAGGCCTTAGTAGTATAATTATAGGTATATTTTTTGAATATTTTTTTTCATATATTATAATCTTATTTTGTACTTATTTTTTCTTAGTTCTTGTTTTCTATAATTATTTATTTGTTTGTTTGTTTTTATATTTTTATTCAGCACGATCTCTAAATTTTAAGAACAATATCTAAAAAATTATATCTACTTTTTGAATTAAGATCTTAATACAAGTTTAATTGACATTTTTTATCGTAGTAAAAAAAACAAAATGCAGACAAAACAAGTATATATTGTTCAAATAAAATATTAAATATAAAATAAATTATTAAAAATTATTTTATTATTTCTGTTGTCTGATATAAATACCTACTAATCCAACTATAAAGATGACGAGTGTAAGTATATTTATAAATTTATAATTATAAACATAATAATCTATTTTTTATGTGTGTTTAATTTGACTACATTATCTAGCAAGAACTCGTGGGCTGCGCGCATCAAATGGTCTAATATATAACTCTCGGGTCTTGCCGAACCAACCAACTTATTATTAGCTAATGGAATTATCTTAGGTTGATCGAGTGGTCAAATTATTCGTCTATTTAAATAAGTATTAGAGGATTTGAATCTTATTTTTTATATGTAGTAATTTATTAGTCAATTATAAATTCTTAAATAAAATTTAAATTTGTGATAAATTAATTCTTAATTTGTCAAATTGAAAAATACTGTGAATAACAAAAAATTTAATTTTAATATACTGTCAATATAAAATATTTTATACAATCATATTCATTTTTTTGGATGATTATTTTTGTGATTAATATAAAAGGTAATTAATTTACTGATGTGACGTTACATAATAATAA
The DNA here is from genome assembly GCF_014773155.1 of Arachis stenosperma. NCBI lineage: Eukaryota > Viridiplantae > Streptophyta > Magnoliopsida > Fabales > Fabaceae > Arachis > Arachis stenosperma. Next base: position 106,303,320 of record NC_080378.1, read on the forward strand.
TAATATATCAAAATTAAATTTATAATGTAATATGTGAAATAGAATGAAATAATAGCACATATTATAAGTCTCTTTCTGAAATAAAAGATAAGTATAATGCCAATGAATAGGCTTAGTGATGCGTGAACATCTTTTCTATATTTTCTTAGCAATTTAGATATAGATTTATTGAGTTTTTATGTGATTTTAGTGTTTTAGACTTGTTTAGATGCTACTTTAATGTGCACTATTATTTTGATTATTTTAGATAAAATTCAGGCAAGTTTGACTGAGTTCGAGTAGAAGAACAAAGAAAAAATTGAATTCTGCCTAGTTTGGGACCAAATGCTACGACACGGCGTTTAGTGCCAAATGCATCGTAAATAGTGTCAAGATTGTACGTTAGTGGCGCTTAACGCCACTAGCTACCTGGTGTTTAGCGCCAGGTGCCCACGAACTCAAGAATGCTCTATGCCTAATGGCGCTAAACGCCGGCGAATCTGGCATTTAGCGCCAATAGCGTGTCTTCAAGTTACACGGAAGGTTTCGTCGGCTTTTAGTTTTTAATTTTCAATTAAAATAAAACAAAATCTTTTAGGGTTTTTTTATTTTATTTTCAAATCAATTAGAATTAGATATAAAAGAAGGAAAGATTTAGCCTTGCCGGCTCTTCTTCTCTTCTCTTCCTCATCTTCATTCCACACTTTCATACTTTTGACTTTAGGTTTTTTTTTTTTTGAATCATGAGCAATTAAATATCCTCTGTTAAGGTTAGGAGTTCTGTTATTTTGATGGATTAATACTATTGTCATTCTTCTCTTAATCAATGTATTGTTTTATATTCAAGGATTGATTTCGTTATTCATTCTAGGAATTAGAGTATATTGGAAGATAACTCTTTTTCTAATTGAATTTTTGTTGAATCTTAAAAAAATTAAATCACTTGAATAACAGCTTGAAAATAACTCCTCGTAATTCTCTAATTACTTGGATTAAACGTGATATGTGACATATAATCATCTTATCTTTGGGGACTTAGAGTTTGTGTGGCTCATAAACTAGGATTGGACTTAAATTTCTAATTTAAATTAAGTGACTAAAGAATTCGCAGTTAATTTAGTTATAAGAGATTAAATTATTAAGTAATTAAAATTTAATCAATCAGGATTTGTCATGAATTGAACTTTTGTATGATTAAAATAAGTGATAAGAATTATTAATTCGAAAATTTAAGATTTTCAAAGCCTTAATCGTTTTCTCATATTAATTTTACAACTCATATATTGTTGCTTTTTTGAATTTCCTGATTTATTGTTGTATGCCATTTAAATTTAAAATTACTCAATTTAGTTTGTCTAACTAATCTAATCATTTAATTATTATTGTTTGATTTATTATTTTTTGTGAGATTAATACTTACTCACTTAAATTATTACTTAGTATAACCTAATACACTTACTGATAAGTTGTGTATTCGAAATCTACCACCAGTTGCTAGCGGTATTTGGTCAAGTCATTTTACAATACGTAAACTATTTAGATTTTTGTTTTGTTTGTAATTATCATTAACTTTTATATGAAAAATGAAAACGATATAAAAGTATTTTTATATTTTGACCACGGGAACGAACCAATAAAATTAAAGCATAATACAAGCCTCGCAACAAATCAAATTCATATAGGACTTATAGGTAACTCGATCATACTAATCGAACCAACTCCGAACAACTCACTCATCATAAATTAGTTCAATATAATTCCAGTAATTCATAACATAATATATGTCAGTGCTCATATGAAGTAAATTAAACTGAAAACATATGCTTAACTTTATGTTAAGATGAAGTTATTACAATTTTTTTAAGTTATTTTTAGTCAAAAGGTATAGGTACTCATGGAAATGCGTCCAATAATATAACTAAAGCTAATTTTACGGTGTTTATTATTTGGAGTTTAATTTTTGTTTAATTTATTTTTTATAATAAATTTTAAATATTTAAATATTATTTATTTTTATTTTTTAAATTAAATATTAATTTTTTATAAATTAGACACTATTTTTTAAGTATCATAATAATCATTTATAATTAAATAAAAAATAAATTATATATTTAAATAGATTTTTAAAGAATTTTGTGTTAAAAATTTGTTTTAAAAAATTTTTATTACATTAAGATTCGTAAATTTTATAAAAGTAAAACATATAAATCTCTGTTTTAATCAGATGTGTTATTTTTATTTGGATAAATAAATTTTAAAAATTAAAACGGAAGAATTTATATATTTTACTTATGTAAAATTCAAGATCTCAATACAATAAAAAAATTTTAGAGACAAAAACGATCAAATGTAAAATTTTTTAAGGATCTATTTAGATACATACATACTCTAGGAAATAACAACTCAAGGAGGGTAACATTGAAACGCTAGCAGAGTTCAATTCCAACTTCCAATTGGCTAGTTTATGTAACCTCACTACAAAAAATATTGTTAAAATTGACGGTCAAATCGACGGCTAAACTGTCGATAATATTGAAATTCGACGGCAAAATAGACGGCGTAGTTGGTCGCTATAAAACTTATCGATTTTTCAAAATGCTAATAAAATCGACGGCTTTCTTGGCCATCGATAATAATTTAATAAAATCGACATTTGTTCCGCCTGTAACATGGGTGTGAGAATTTTACATTCTTACTAAAATCGACAACATTCCCGTCGATATTATTATTTAAAATCGACGCCTTCTTTGTCGATAATTGATTCAATAAAATCGACGGCTTTTGTGTCGATATTTAACTCAATAAAATCAACAACACTTTTGTCTATAATATGTTTAATAAAATCGACGACAACGCCGTCAATATAATTGAATAAAATCGACACAACTGCCGTCGATTTAATTATTTATATTTGTCTATTTTACTTTTAAAAGCGATAACTTTACCGTCGATTTTAATATTTATATGTTTATTTTTTTTCTATTTGAAAAATAGTAAACCGTTAATACAAATAAACTTTTAAATATAAAAATAAAATTTATACAAAATATTAAATCACAAGATAAATAAACTTTTAAATATAAAAATAAAATTTATACTAAATATTAGATAATGAATTTACAAACTTATAACCCTCTAACATAAAGACTCAAAACAAGATAAATAACTAAATTTAGACTTATATTCGTTTAAATTGTAATCCACTAATAATACAAAATATTCAAAGTAAAGTAATTAAATAACCTACTCATACTCGTCTAAATTGAATCTTTTGCTCAATCTCTTCTTCAACTCCTTTCTGTTATGAATTCTGTCAGTTTTGCAGAAGAAACCATTGGTGTTGGAACAGGATTTTCCTGCAACATATTCGTTTTAGTTAATAGGTATACAACATATTTTTCCTTTGTAAGTAAGTTCAATCTACCTGTAATCAAAATGTAATCCGCATAGGCTAATAGAAAAATGATGGAGTCAGTTGTTTCTAGTAGTGCCTTGCCTATACATAAAACACAGTTGATGGATGATGATTTTTTTTTTTATAAAATAATTTTTCATAGATTTTGTTCACCATCCACTTTTGAAAATAGGTTTAGAAAGAAATAATATTTAATTTGGTCTTTAAATTTGTAAATATGACTTATATTAGTTTTTAAGACAATTTTTAACACACAAACATTAATATATAGAGTATTGATATAAACAGTTAGATGCTACGCTAGAACTTGAAATATAATACAGTTTTGGTTTTGGTGCTCAAATATACTAAAAACAACGTTGTATCACTTGCTTTGAAAAAAAATCCAATAAATATCACCTAAAGTCTTAAAATGTTATTTTTAGACTATTTGGTGTCAAACCTAAAATGATGTCATTTTACAAAATTCAGCATAATATTTAATTTTTTATATCAATATTTTATTAATGTTTGTACATTGAAAATTATTTCAGAAATTAATATGAATCATGTTTATAAAATTTAAAGAATTAAATAAAAATTATTAAAATTTTAAAAATTAAATTATTAAAACTTATATGTAAATTTAGAAATCAAATTAAATATTATCTCAATTTAAGAGTGCTATAGAATAATTTGATTTATTTTGGATCATATAAGTTGATGCATCATAGTATTGTTGTTCAAAAAAATGGTGGCACAACTTATTTCCACTAATACTAATGAAATTGCCTTTAAAAAGAGCTCAATTGTTAATGGATGACTAGACACAACACTTTTTTGTAAACAAATTAAAAGTGCATTGGCTAGCTAGACCAAACTAATCATGATGAATTGCAGCTAGCTATTCTTGTATGCATATATATATTCATATAGATCTTCGTCGTACACTTTTTATTGATAAAATACATTCATCATGATTCCAATTTCCAAGATGATATGGAAACTATACATCAATCTTTAGAGTCATAGACCGTAGAGTATAGCATGCATGTTTATAGAATAATGAACATTGCTAACTAGTAGTTAACTAGCTAGCATGCTATTATATGCTCATCTAGTTCAGACATTCAGCAATAAATCATGTATATCATCCTACGTCTTGACAGATCATGTTTGTAATCTTCTCATAATAAGTTAGACGAAATTTTTGTAGTGGACTTTCGTATTCACGATTTTATTATTTTAATTTTTTAGATTACAAGTTTATTATATTGTTTTTCGAGATTAACTTCAGATACTATATTAATTTGTAGATCTTTTTTACGCTTTTTAATTTACATATTGTACTGGTGATGGTGTATGACAAGGATATGGGGGTGGCTGGTGTGTAACCAGGTTGTGGTGTCAGGGGGAGTGGGACTCGGACCCTCCGAGTTCAATCCACGAAACGCACGGTCCGAGTCCAGTGTATGGGGATGACGATGGTGAGGGACTCGGACCCTCCGAGATGGCGCCCTTCACGGACCGTCCGATTTCGGTTTGAGTAGTCGCACGGTCCGAGTCCATTGCGGGAATGGACACGCGGCGCTTCCCCGTTGAGTCCCTAATCGGTGGCCATCATAAACGTAGAAAGAGAAACCCTGCTCCCTTACCATCCGAATCCACACTTCACTCACACTAACCTTTCTCCCTCAAAGCCTTCTTCTTCATCTCTCTGAACTTTGCATGGTGGAGGAGCAACATTAATGGGGAAAAAATCTAAAATTAAAGATGTTGATCGATCTGAGCTTCATATTATTTACTATCTCAGTGATCCTGATTATGTAAGTATTTTTTGAATTTTTTTTGAATTTTTTAATTTTTTTATAGTTATAATTATTAAAATATAAAATTTCAATATTATGATTGTTATTAGATACACAGTTGAAGAATATAAATAGAATGATTATGACTAATTTATTAGTATTAGTTAGATTATTTTAAAATATTTTGAACAGATTAATAATTATATTTATGATGATTAAAATTTTTTTTATGATTATATTGTTGTTAGACATGCATTTGAAAAACATAAATGGAATGAGTATGACTTATTTTTCATTGTTTGTTAGATTTGTTTAAAATTATTTTACAGATTAATAATTATATAAATCATGATTAGAAAATTTGTTATGATTATGTTTGTTAGAGATATGTAGTGAAGAATAAATAGAATGGTTATGACTAATTTTTAAATATTTGTTAGGTTTTTAAATATTTTTTTACAGATTATTAATTATATATCATGATAAGAAAATTTGTTATGGTTATGTTTTGTTCTTTAGTTTTGTGTTTTTGGCTGTAGTAGTAAGTAGTACATAATGTAAATTTTTAATAAATTTATTTAATTGTAGTATAATTATTATTTGTAAGCCAATGTTATTTAAATGTGTTTTTAAGAAATTAAGTGTAACTGTTCGATTTGGTTAGATGTTATTATATTGTGGTAAAGTGTTAATGCTGAGTTGATTAGAAAGGTTTTTTTAATTAAGCCATGTTAGATATTCTTTATGAGAAAATTTAAATAATTTTAATTGTAGTAATTATTATTAGCAAGTTAATTATTAGCGTTGTTAGAATATGAATGATGGCATATACAGATTTATTAATATTTTGTATTGCAGGGGAAAAATTTTTTAACAAAAGAGTAATTAATTACTGTTCGATATTATTGTGGATGTTGTAAATATTGTTGAGATTTATGATTAGGAATATATGTATTTGTAATGAGTTTCATTAGCAGTTATGAATACTTTTGAGGATTAACTAGTTAAATTTAGAAGTTACGAGAATTAGTTGTATAAGGATTCAGTCAATAAATTTATGATGGTAAGTTAGCAATTCTTAATAATTTGATTAGTAATTTGTTATGTTTTTTTTGTAGAAATCAAGAATGTTGACATGTAACCATCCACTTCCTTCGGATCGGTACAACGAAAGGGTGGAGGATCATCTGCGAATTACCGGGTTCTATCATGCATCTCAGATTGGGATAGTGCAGTGTCAGAAAGCATTGGTAAATGCTCTAATTGAACGTTGGCACCCAGAGACACATACGTTCCACCTTCCCATTGGTGAATGTGCTATGACACTTGAAGATGTAGCTATGATTCTTGGTCTTCCCACAGATGGTCTTCCGGTCACAGGGATGACAATGAGCAGTTTTGAAGCGTTGGAGGCGGAGTGTTTGCTTCAATTTGGAGTTGCACCGCGTATGTCTGACTGTAGATCTAGTTGCATAAAACTTACCTGGCTGCGTGATTTAAAAGAAATTTACAGTTGATTGATGATATCAGTATACAGAGGTAGTGAGGTGCCATATTATGTTGTTGATCGGGACGATCTTGTTTGGGGATAAGTCTGGGGCAGGAGTGCATTGGAAATTTCTACCCTTGCTACGTGATTTGGTAGTATTGGTCAGTATAGTTGGGGAGCGGCATGCCTGGCACATCTCTACAGGGCATTATGCCGGGCATCCCGTTTTAACTGCAAGGAAATAGATGGTCCACTAACACTTACTCTGTTGGGCTGGATCAGGCTGCCATACCTATCGCCGCTACCTAGGGAACCTCGAAGTTTTCCACTAGCAAACAGGTAATAATTTGTTAGAATGTACCCGTATCTTGATATTTATGATTCATTTAATGGTAGTTGAGGTAATTGAATATATCATAATAGGTGGCGGAACTGGGAGCGTGGTGACCGACGATTTAGATATGAAGTTTTCACTTTAGGAAGTCATTGATGAACTTCAGGAAGGGCAGGTATGTACTAATGAAAGTAGTATTAGTTTTGTTTAGGGTCTGATGGAGTGCTACAGTTCCGTTGGTATCATTTGAATGTGTCGAGTGGCATGCTACCGATAGATTTAGGCGACAGTTGGTTGGTTCAGGGACTACTAGTCAGGAGCAGAATCTAGAGAAGGCGCATGGAGAAAACCTGAAGGGTCCCAAGAATCTTAATTGGGCCACAGAACCGAGTCATTCAAAATGGGTGATGCATTGGTCAAACAGGTATAACTACATTCTATCTGAGCTTCCGATGCCTTCACATGATCTACTAGATAGTTACATGCATTGGTACCGATCAAAATATGGGGACCCACTTGAACTGTCAAATCTTGTGGGTCAAGATAATGATGAAGGTGATCAGGATATGGAGGAAGGTGATCAGGATTTGGATGAGGATAATCAGGATACCGATGAGGGTAGTCAGGATATGGATGTGACAATCAAGTAGAAGAGCCACATTCGCCGCATATATTACCTCCAACCCCGATTCCAGCAGAACAACCTCAGTCCTCAAGCCATTATGTACCTCAGACACAGTTCCCCCCATCAGTTCCAATCAGTCAACAATATTGGGGTACACAATATGGCCAACAGCCTAATTTCATGGCTGGTAGGTATTCATTGGATGCGAGGTATCCGGGCCATACATCATCGGTTGCTTATGGGGGGTTTGTGTCGGTTGACTCTAGTAGGAGTGATGACGGACGCAGAGCTTTTTTTAGTCAGAATCCTAACCGTGTATCCATGGGACTCATTGAAGAAGATGCTAACACACTCGAGAGGGAGACAGATGCGTATCTAGTAGATGACCCGGATGACGAGGAGGATCATGATGACGACGAAATAGAGGAGTTCGACGAGGATGAGGAATCTCGTAATGATGGTATTATGTTTTGTATTCTACTTTACATGTTCCATTACTTTTTTATTTTTTTGCTCATAACTGGCATCTATTTTTTACTTTTAGTAAATCTTATGTGGTTTATGTCTTGCTGTGATTACCTGCTGCGCATAATTTAATTGTTTTTTATAAATTCTATACAGGTCATGCACGCACTCCGGATGAAACCTCCAAAGGTTACAATCTGAGGATTGATCCACCACGTCGCAGTGCTAGTCGCTACACCCCATCCGTCTTCAAAAAGGCGGCCAAGAAATGCAAGAATTTAGTCAAGGATGTGAAGTGGGCCATGAGAAAGTAGTTGTGTTGTAACTTATTTATTTAAGTAGTAATCACTTGGACCATGTTGTATTTATGTTGTATGTTTAGAGTATGTACGCACTACATTTATGTTGTATGTTTAGAGTATTTATGCACTACGGACACTATTCAGGTATTGTTGTTCTTGACTACGCATTAAGGTACAGGTGTTGTATATGTACGCATTATTGTTGTTCATTCATACAATCAGATTGCACCGGACCGGCCGGTTCATTTATACATTCAGATTATACCGGAAAGGCCGGTTCATTCATAAAATCAGGTTGCACCGGACAGGCCGGTTCATTTCGAAAAACAGATTGAACCGGACCGGCCGGTTCATTCATAAAATCAGATTGAACCGGACCGGCCGGTTCATTCATAAAATCAGATTGAACCTGTGCACTTAGACCAGCCGGTTTAGTTGGATGACCTGTGCACTTAGACCGGCCGGTTCATTAAGAAAAACATTAGAATACAAAAACCGTTTTAACATAAAAACATCAGAAAAACATTACATAATGTTACACATATCAGCTCAAGTTACCTCAAAATGACAACCCATGACATAATAGTGACGTTCTACACCTACCACAATGTGAACCTACTGAGCATCTCCGTCGGCAGTTCTACCAGCTGACTGACGGCATCTACTACGACTGTGTCCCTCAGCTCCACATAGCGTACATCGCCTAGGACGACGTAACATTCTTGTGTCCATCTCATTCAAGAAGCGCGTCATCCTGGGGCGCCCTTTCGAGACACGTCTCAGATACGGATTCGGTACGTAGCGAGGACCGTTGTACGCAGGCCACGTCGTCGGGTTACCTAGTGGCCTAAATCTTGCTCGGTACACCCGCCGAACTTGGTCCATCTTATACACATCATGCACATATAGCTTCCAATCCAGTCGCTGGTTTGCGCAACATGCGAACATATGTCTGCAGGGGATCCGGTCCACCTGGAACTCACCACAGTCACATCGAAGGGCGCGTAGATCGACTGCAAACTCCAGTCCGCTTGGCATCTCACGCACCTCGAAGACCTCATTCTGCCGGTCAAAGCAACTGACCTGTATGTTTCCAGATGCAAGTTGGTTTGCATGCAACTTCGAGGTCACGACTTCGGAGAACACATGGCCAGCATTAATCCGCGCTTCTGCCTCTGCTCTTTTTCTGGTGAAAAGCTCGTTTAGCCTGTAGAATGTTGCCTTGACAAGAGCAGTAATAGGAAGATTGTGTGCACCCTTCAACACTGAATTGATGCATTCCACTAGATTCGTTGTCATGTGACCCCATCGGTATCCACCATCAAACGCCAATGCGTACTGTTCGCGAGGAATTCGGTTTAACCAGTTGGTATACGCTTCCCCCCGTTCCCGTAATCGCTGGTAACGCACTTCATACTCCCGCACCGTCCTGGAATATCCTAGAGGATAGCAAAAAAAAAAAATAACAATTATAAAAGTCGAAAACAAATATTAATATTTAACTACTGTTAATAAGTTACTTAAATTTAGTAAATTATTACCAATGTTGACGACCAATTTTTGGAGGTACGGTGCCTTGAATTTCCGCAGAAAATTCGACTCTATATGCCTGATGCAGAACATATAAAAAGCTCTAGGAGGTGACCAGGCTCCGTTACTCCGTTCCACAGCTGCATTGATGGATTCGTGTCAGTCGGATATTAGTCCCACACCATCCCGAGTGACAACATGTTGACGCAAGTTACTAAGGAAAAAGTGCCACGCATCAGAAGTCTCTCCCTCGACAATAGCAAACGCAATTGGGACGATGTTGTTGTTGCCATCCTGTGAAACTGCGACTAGGAGACAACCCTTATACTTTCCGTACAAGTGAGTCCCGTCCACCTGGACAACTGGCTTACAATGTCTGAATGCCCTGATACAGGGGTAATAACTCCAAAATACTCTATGCAGTACCCGAATATGACCAACCAAGTCATCGCCTTGGTATGCAGGCATAGTCTCAAAATGGACAACAGCTGATGGCTCCTTATGACACATGGCCTGAAACCATATAGGCAACGCTTCGTACGATGCCTCCCAACCTCCAAATATTTTTTCTACTGCCCTTTGCTTAGCCAACCATGCTTTCCGATAACTAACAGTATAGTTAAACTTCGATTGCACTTCTGCTATAACGGACTTTACCTTTAAGGAGGGATCAGCCTCAACCAATGGCTTTATTGCTTCTGCAATTGTGATGGAGTCCAGCTTCGCATGATCCTGTGAAATGGTGGCTCTGGTACAAGTGTGACTACCATTATACCTCCTTATAACCCAACAATACTTCCTGCTGATCAGACTAACCCTGATAAGCCAATCACACCCTGACCCATACTGTGTACACTTGGCATAAAATGTCAAAGGCTCAGACTCATACACCCGGTAATCTACGCTTCGTCGTATGGTATACTCTTTTATTGCCTTAATAACAGCTTCCCGGGAACTAAACTCCATCCCAACAGCAAATTCACCATCTGCGACAATAGGAACTTCTGCCAGGACAACAAGCATGGGAAAAATTTCAATAAATACATATACATTTCAAAAGCATACTAAATCAATATTAACTGCATCGAGTATGACATAAATCCGACCCTAACGTAAATAATAATAAAATATTAAATTCTATGTTCTATATTCGTTTAAAATAACGTTATATGTTTCAAACATTACTGAACACATATGTTGACTTTTATTTTTTTAACTTCCTACTATTTTTTAATTTTTTTTTTTACATAGGATCAGGTCAACCGGTTCAATGTCTAACACATACATGACATCAACGCATGCTTAAATAATGGGTAATAAATAATAATTCATTCATAAATAATTCAATAAATAAATAAAAAATACAATTATTTTTTATTAACATACCTGCAGTCATATATTCCGGAAACTCCGGAACATGCATGGCTTCCAAGTCCAGAACTCGCATGAATGAAGGCTCCCCAAACGGCATATCGTTTGCGAGTGCATCTGCCACCTCTGTCACATCTGGATCCATATTTCCCTCACCATGATCTTCATCTCCATCTGCACCAACACATTCGTAGTTGCTTTCGAACTTTTCTTCACTGTCACTATTATAATCTTCCCGTAGAATATTTCGGTCTGCCTCAGATTGTTCAAACTCAACATACAACTCGATAAACGAGATCTGCGCCCGGTTTTCAATATACATTGAAAACATCTCCTGCATGCTCGGTTCGTCCGTCACATATCTTGTTTGAAATTGGACAAACCCACCAAATACCGGTACGGGATATCTGTATAGAACACAGGATATTTTTTTTGCCCTCTCAGAATCAATCTTTTCACAGATCAAACCTTTGAGTTCTTCAAAGGAAATGATAAAAGGAATAACAACATCTATTGGATTTTCACAAATAAATTTTACCCCTTCAGATGTTTGTAATAAAATTTGACCAAAATAATACACCTTTATTAGTACTCTATCACTCATTTCTCCTACTCACAAAAAAAAACATAACACTAACTACAGACTTCTATGATTTTGAACAAGCATGAAATATTTCCAGAAGAACGAAACAGAGGAGGAAGCGGTGCATAAGAAGGAGAAGAAGAGGGATAACCTAACACTAACTCGTTGCACACTTTTATATAGACTCTATACTCAACTCGGACCGTGCGTTTTCATGAACCGGTTCTACCATCCCTAGCCAAAACGGACGGTCCGACTCCAACCGCTACACGCAACTCGGACCGTGCGTGTTCTCTTCCACCCCAGCCATCTCGCAGGGTCCGATTCCTCTGCAACGAGCCACTTTCCCTCCCCACCACAAATCGGACCGTGCGTCTCCCAGTTTAGCAACTTCACAAACAAAGAACTCGGACCGTCCGAGTTCCTCTCCCAAAAGCTGCCAAAACTCTGCCCCACATACATGTCTAACCCACCTTAACTCCATATCCATGCAAAACTCACATACATGCTCCATTTCGAAAAAATTGAGAAGGTGGAGTCAACGAATAAAATATTAAACTAATTTTAATTTTTTATGTTAGATAGAACTAAATGATGTTGTTTTATTTTGGTGTTTGAACAAGAAAATAACTAATGTAAAACTCAGTTAATTAACGGCTAATTAACTCATAAATGAGAATTTATTCTAGAAAGCTCTAAATGTGATTTTTATGGCTAAAAGTGATAGAGGAGATTGAGACGAGAATTTCGGTACCAATTTTATAGAATTCGGACCAAGATTGGACTGAACGGGCCAAACCTGACCCAAAGTGGGCCTTTGGCCCAACATAACTAAACCAAAACCCTAGTTTTCAGCACTCTCTCTCCTCATTTGTTACACACACACACGCTGAAATGGAGTGAGGGAGGAGAAGAATACTCTCTCAAACTTCTATCTCTCACTTGATCTTCAAACCACCATAACTTTTGATCTAGAGCTTCGATTGCCGCACCGTTTGCGGCCACGCGTTCACCGCAGAGAGCTCTACAAAACCCATACAATTAATCTTGAGGTAAGCCATGTTTTGCTCTTCAAATTTCCAGCCTTGTTTTCGAGTTTTATGAGCAAAAATGTTGAGATTTTGGGCTCTTTGATGTTATAGGACCCAACTCTCTTGAAGGAAAAGGTTAATCTTGTCTCCTTGGACCTTGGGTGTGGTAAGATTCTCAACCCTAGTGTAATTTGTGATTCTATGATGTTTGGGTTTTGAGATGTTGTGTATGGGTGTGATGTTTGTGGCTTAGGTTGTGTATATGTGAATATTGGAGCTTGATTGATAATTTTGAAAAGCTTGAAAAAGGGAATTAGTGGTGAAAAATCTGTTCTTGAAGGTGTTGAGGCCTTGAGAACTTGAGGAAAAGTGGTTTGGAAGTGCTCCGGTTGAGTTTGGAAAATCGGCTAAGGTATGGTTTTGGTTTCCCGTATCTAATATGTAATGTGGTAGGAAATACTTAGGCTAGAAGCCCTAAGATAGGCATTGAATTGTTGATGATGTTGAATGGTTGATATATATGATGTGGTCATATATGTGATGATGATTATTAATGCCTTGATGGTATGATGTATGAGAAATATGCATGTTGTGATATATGCTTGATGATTGATTATGGTGGAATTGTGGGTGAAATCATGTGGATGGTAAGTATGATATTGATTGTGTATAATGATGATTTATTGGGATTGGTGTTGTTGGAAATTGGCATGAGGAAGAGTATATGATATGTCAATGTGTTTGAGTTTGAGCTACTTGGGTGAAGTGGGTTAAAATGATGGGATAGTGATTTTGGTGAATTGTGGTAAAGTGTCAATATGTGAGTTGAGGAGGCTAGAAGTTGAATTTGATATATTTTGATTGATTTCAAAGAAAAGGGATGAAATTGGCATGTTTTGATTGATTTTGAAAAGAGTTGAAAATAGCTTGTTTTGAAAATGGCACTTTGTGGTTTTGTATAAAAATATGGTTTTTGGGCATACTTTGACGGGATATAACTTGGACTACGGATCTTTGTTTTGTGCCAAATCTGTTTAGAAACGAAATTGGATCCGGGATGTCCATGCCGTTCGAAGAACAGGTGAAAAACGATTTAAAATGAGGAAGTTATGTCCGTCGGAAGATTGGGGTTGAATCTGTGAATTCTGCAGTTTTTAACTTAGAAAATTTTTAGTAGAATGACCCCCGCGCGTAGGCGCACTTGGCGCGTACTCGTCGTTCTTCTCGAAAACGCCATCCACGCGTGCGCGTGGTGTGCGCGGGCGCGCCGATGTGCTGCACCTAATGCCCAGCCATTTTCCAGAGAGTTGTGCCAGAACTGTGCCAGTTTTGTGCCTGGGGCACGAGAGCATCCACACATACGCGTGGTTGACGCGTGCGCATCGATTGGCTAATTTTCAATCCACGCGTTAGCGTGCATGATGCATACGCGTCGATGAGTTTTGTGGCCATCCACGCGTGCGCGTGGAGTGCGCGTACGCGTGGCCCTGTTTTCATCCCAAAGTTGATTTTTGAGTTTTAAAAGCCAAATCTCATACTTCTAAGCCTCCGATCTCACCACTTATGTCTTAAATCATTATGATATGCCTAGCAATTAGAAAAGGAGCTAGGGAATGTGGTAACTTGCGAGTGAAGCAAGGGAAAAATGAATGATCAATGAGGATCAAGATGATTATGTGAGATGCGGAGGATGGCGGTGGAAGTGCTTGTTATGCCATGAGCCGAAGGACCGTAATTGTTAATGAAATGGCTGGTTATGGATTTAACCGTGAGCCGGATGGCTAGATTATTGCCGTGTTACGGCGGAGCCATGATTATGGCTAAGTATAAATGCATATATGCTGTTGAATAAATTGTGAATGTTGCACTTCCATTGTTGGAGATGAGAGTTTCCCTGAGAGGAAGCAGTGGCTAGCCACCACGTGCTCCAGGTTGAGACTCGAAGCTCTTTTGACCCTATGTCATAAGTGTGGCCGGGCACTGTGAAAGACCCGGAAGAGCTCGCCCCCGTAAATATTCACCAGTGAAGGTGATGGATATAGATCATGATTATGATCAAGTTTATGATAAGTATAACTCGAGTTGGAGATGCATGACAGAGGGACAGTCCAATGGTTAACTACCAGGACTTGTCGGGTTGGCTCTATAACCGACAGATGATATCATCAGCCACTAGGGACATGCATTCATCATATGCATGCTATATGAATTGTTTGAGATTGCCTATTTGTCTGCATATTACTTGCTAATTGTCTAAATGCCTTATTTGTTCCTATTTGTATATTTCTTGTTTGATATAATTGTGTTTTCTACATTATACTCCTGCTGGTGGTTGGGAGATCTGAAGGAATTGGAAAGGGAAGTATTAGTTAGACTGAAGGATCTTTAGTCATATGCCCTTTTATGGTTTAGCTTGTTTATAAGCTTTGAATTATCTGGAGGAAGTTCTAGGATTTGCCTTCGGCTTTCCTCTATTATTATGTATTATATATGTGGAAGCTGTTACCATGCTGGGGACCTCTGGTTCTCACCCCATGCGGATTTTGTGGTTTTCAGATGCAGGACGTGAGGTTTCCCGCTGAGGCATGCTGGAGACTTCTAGATTTGCGAAGATCCTTTGTTCTCGGGACTATGTTTTGGGTTATATGTTTTGCTTAGATACTTTTATCTCCATTAAATAATACAATCTATGATGACTCCTCTTATGGGAGATTTTGGAGAATAGGTTTCTGTATTTGTGTCCCTTTGGGTTTCCTAGGGGTTTTCCTTATTTTATCATATGTATATATTGCTATGCTCGGACCGGTTATCTTCGCAGCCGGATTTTGAGTCTTGATATTCCTATTTTTGACACTCCTTTGTATATATATAATCTCGTGTTGGTTTATTCTTGTTCGTTACGTTATCGATCGGAGTGTTGCGCTTTCGAGTTGCGATTTTTGTTTACCCCTTTTTCTATAAAGGCTCCTAGTTATAATCAATCATTCATACTACTATACGTACTAAATTTTTATTTTTGAGGTCGTAATACCTTGCCATCTCTGAATTATGACTTAAGCATAAGACTCTGTATGGTAGGGTGTTACAACTAGATTATTTTGGAAAATAAAGGAAAGATAAAACGATTTGCACATTATATAAATTATTCTTCACCTTCTTGTTTTGTTTTATTTAAGCGCCAAAACGAAACGACGTCGTTTAGTGCTGTGTCTAGTATAGCAAGTCATAGCTAGCTCAACATTTCATTCACGGACTCATTGCTAGAAAGAAATGTTCTAAAAATCGAACCGGACTGGTCGGTTCAATTGAGTTAACCAAAAACTAATCTCCTAACCGGTTCGGTTGATGTATAGAATCATCTTGCAAAAAATCAGCAAAAACGGCCGAACTGACGATTAACCAGTGAACCGTCCGAAAATAGACAGCACGATCTTCTCTCTCACAAACGAACAAAACCTACCTTAAACCCTAACAGAGTTGTAGCCACCTTCAAGCTTCAGAACACATGCTAGCCCCCACCGTTGTCGTCACCACGGACAGTGACAGCCAACGGTTGCTGAAGGTCTGCTCAGTCCTCTCAAAGGTCAAGTCAGTCGTCGTCGTCGTTCCTGAGTTGCTGATATTTCTTTTTTGTTAATTTTGGTTTGCATATTATGGCTCTCACTGGTGTGCCTCAACTCAGTCGTGGATCTCTCTCTCTCTCTCTCTCTCTCTCTCTCTCTCTCTCTCTCTCTCTCTCTCTCTCTCTCTCTCTCTCTCTCTCTCTCCCCTCCCTCCCTCCCTCCCTCTCCTAGCTCAATCATCGTCATCATTTGTAAATCTCCATCCCTCCACTGCTTCTTCAATTTCATTTTTGGGAGTTAATTGCTGTTTTTTCTGGATTTAATTATGTTAATTGTTGATTTTTTTTTCTAGGTTAATTGTTGTTTTTCGGGTTAACAAGGTTGGATTGTTATTGTTTTGTTCTGACTTCTAGGTTAATTATGAGTTAATTTATTAGTTGTTGGCTTATTGCTGAAATCCCAGATGAAAAAACTGATAAGCATGTTTGTTGTGCCAATGTTGCAAAATGCAAAACCTCATCTAAAATTGATCAGAAAATTGTTGAAAAATCCTAAAACTTCACTTTATTATTTGCTTGGAGATGTAGCATTTTAAGTGATATGAACCTGTGTTAAGTTTGCTTAGTAGCATATATGACTTAATGTTAGTTTTCTTGGTAGTGTGCCTTATATGAGAATGCCTTAATTGATTTGAAGAATACCAAATAATTGATCGTAGCTAATATTAAACACTTGTGTTAGTTTACTTGGTGATGATTATGATTTGTGAGGAGTAGTAATGTTATTATTTTTTTTGTGTGGTAGAATATTGTCTTCGTCATTTATGTACATTTTGATTTTCTTTAGTTATAAACTTCGATATTTGAAGTTATTTGTGAACTTTTAATATGTGAAATTTTGAAATTGTAAATTTTGAATTTTATTAGCTTACAATTCATTAAATTTAAATATTTAAAATTATATATTAAATTTTTAATAATTTTATTTTATATTTTATTAAACCAGTTGAATTTCGGTTAGACTACTAAATTATTGAACCAGTCACTCTATTGATTCATTGACAATTTATTGACTGGTTCGGTTCTTGCAACTTTACTTGAAAGAGTCCAAGGATCAATATAGCGTCCAGAACTAAATCTAAAAAATCGGCAAGTGAATTTTAGAATTTGAAGGACTAAAATAATAAACGTTGTGAAATGAGAGACAACTTTAGAGATTTAGTCTAATAAATTATCATTTTTTTTACTTATAAGTAAATAATACGCACACAAAAATCAGTCAAAAAGTAATCTAAAATAGCACAAACTTACATAAAAAAAACTAAATAAATAAGCTTGTAGTTGTATTTAATTAGTTTTTTTTTTCATCAAAGTAGCGGGTAATAATGAGATTGTGTTAGCATCAAGTATGAGTGTATTAAGTTATTAAGCTCATTCCAACATTGTGGCTCGAAGAATATAATACTAACCAATTGAGTTAATTTCACTTTCTATCTATATATTACTACTTTTATAAAATATTTGGGGGCAATAACTCCTCATTGCCCAAAAAAAGCTCTGCTTCTGTGTATACATATTATATTTTGTGATATATAATAAGATTATAAATGTTCTTGCTTAAGTATAGCTAGTGTATATTTCGTCCACTAATGAATATCTTCGAGCTTTTCTGTCAGGAGTGAGTTATACGTCGGTATTGAGAGAACAAGGGAATACATACCTGCAAAAGGTATTCTGACACTTAAGTAAATAAGTGAATAATAAGTTTGGCAAAATGCAATGAATAGAGTTGTCTTCTTACCATTTTCTTTATATATGAAGACGAAAAGTAGTGATCATTATGCTTCTGAGTAATAATGTTTTAAGTGAAGAATAATGACGTACCTAACGTTTTGATATTCATCTGAGTATACGTTATTGATAGGCGATTTTTTATGTTTATTGTCGAGTTATAACTCATAACCGATATATAACGATCGTATCAATAAGTTATTAATATTCTTTTTTCTTACATTTAAACTAATATTTGCCAATTTTTTACTGATTTTTTTTACACTAAAAATATTATTCTCCTAACCTTTCCCATATCATAATGTTCCTCCACATTATACCACTAACCAAAAAAGCTCATTATCATAAAAAAATCCTTACCACTAATTTGATTCTGAGTTTTGAACAAAAATTAGTAGTACAATATGAAAATTGATCTATAATAAAAGTTTTAATTAATATATTACAGTAGTGTAAAATTATTTCACATTATCAACTACTAATCAGATTCAAAAATTTTAAATGAGAGGATGAGAGAATTAATTGTTTATTATAAAATAATTAATAAAACTGTTATATGATGGAATTTTTTTAAAAGTAAATTTTAAAAATATTATTGTTAAATAAAAATTATTCTAACTTTAAATACCAATATCTTTTTTTGGAGCATTTGTCATAATTTGTCTAATATTTCGATGAACCGTAAAATATACAGTTCGCTTAGTGATTCGACGAACTACAAGAGAATTCACCGAGTTATAAAAAAACTTCCTTTCCACTCCATATTTCACTTTCATACTTCTCTCTCCAAGATTCTCTATCAACTCTTTCAATTCCATCTCGCCCTTAATCAAGTTAGTTTTCTTATCTTTATTCTTGATTTTGTTTAATATTTATGTTATATTTATTTATTTATTCAGTTTATATAATATTATAATAATATTAATTTAATAATTAGATTAGTATTGTATAAAAATAATTATTAATTTTTATAAAAATAAATATTTAAAATATTTAAATTAATATTATGTAAATAATTAAATTAGTAGTATATGAATAGTTAGATTAGTGTTATGTAAAAGTAGTTATTAATTATTATCGGAATAAATATTTTAGAGTACTTCATAATTTAGAGTTGATAATAATATATAAAAAAATTTAATTATTATAAAAATAAATATTTTTAGAATAGATTACAATAGAAATAGATATTTACAATAATAGATTTGTCTGTGATGGAGAGTAGTATTTGAATAATTAGATTCGTATTACGTGGAAATAACTATTATTTGTTATAAAAATGAAATCTAGGAATAGTTAATTAGATTAGTGTTATGTGAATAGTTAGATTAGTATTATGTAAAAATAGTCATTAATTAACTATAAGAATAAATATTTTATAATTTTAGAGTTGATAGTAATATATAGGGTAATTTCAATTATTATAAAAATAAATATTTTTAGATTAAATTACAATATATAGAAATAGATATTTACAATAGAATTGTTTGTGATTTTAATTTAAATTTAAAGTGTATTTAGAATAGTATTTGCATATTATTAGTATTAGTATTATGTGTTCTTTATTATTAGTGTAATATGATAATAAATTTAAAATTAAGTATAGTAATAAATTATTAATTGTGGCATATTAGATTAGCGTATGTATAAATAAATTATGCATTGACAAGATTATTTTTATATTTTTGAAGTTTTACATAAATTGTATGGATGGAGCAGAACTTACTAAGAGGTTATGAACATAACATGTATAAGTTAGATGGGATAGATAATCATATTGTCGGAAGGCTTTGGCACATGATATAAAATTTAAATTATGCATTCAATGTGTATGAAATTTATATCTTTTGCATTGTCGTCGGAGTTTATATAATTTTGTTTGTCTTTCAGGATGGTAGGATATTATGTACCAGAAAAAATATATTGACATGTCCTAGCGATGAGTTAGCCATACCATTTTTCACACAAGCCAACTTCGGTCATGTAGCCTACATGCTTGAGGATAACCATGATTGGCGTTGGTGTTTGTTTTGATCGAGAGGTGACATCTGGAGTCACATACTTTTCATTTGTCCCGTGGGGAAGTGTCGACTACCCTACAGGATGTGGCTTACTAGTTGGGACTTCAGATGAGATCCTGTTAGTGGTTGCATGACCAGGTAGGAGATGTTCTACAGTAGATGTAGCGTGGAGGATTTATGTATGTAGTTACTAGGAGGGTCGTACCGAAGTTCACTGATACATAGGATCAGAGTAAGTAGATCGTCAATGTATCGTTGTTCCAAGTGAGAGCATGCCAGAGTTTGGATGAGGATTCCACATATAAGTGACGTATGTAGTACACCCAAGAGTATATTACACAGATTATAGGAAAGATGCTATTTTTAGATGCGTCAGACTCCCGAGTCTATATGAGGTGGCTCCCATTTTTAGAGAATCATGTTCGGTGTGGCCAGATGTCTTAGGGTTCTGCTATTCTGGCCTTTCTCTACTAGCAGATGTGTCGAGCCAAACATAATAGGCAGCAGAATTTAGGTGGTAGCAATGGTTTGCTCATTTCTTGGGTGTATCATTGCATCATTCCATGTCGACCCCAAAGATTTGACAAGCAGAGGTTTTTCTTGACTCAAAATTATTTAGTAATTTTTATTTATTTCGTTGTTCTCTAATTTTTTGACTAAGAATATGTAGTTTATGAGAACTAATGGGATTTGCATGTGGTTGGGATATGAGCCAACTAGGGACTATTAAGAGAATAGGCTGAATACTTGGAGACAGGTTCTCAATAGTATTAGGATGACTGACGTAAGTATTTTGTAATGTGTTGGTTCTTTACAGGTTGATTGGATCCTTTATGATAATCTACTCATCCAGCACATTGTTTCGGATAGTATACTATAGGGCGAGGGTACATGGAATGTTGTGTGCCCTCTACTATGCTTTTCGATAGTCAAGTGTCACAAGGTGGATCCTGTAGTTAGGCAGTTCGGTGCAGATCAGCATATTCATATAACACCATTCAACATTGATGTGATGCACAATTATGATGGTCGCTGGGGCAGAAGGGAGTGGTGCCTAGAGTTTGTGTAGGACTGGTATGACATGTGACATGCTCGGAGGTGAACATTAATTGCATTTGTACCACAAGTTCGATTTGCATCCATCCTAAGAGTACACGCATTGGCATTACTAGTAGGCGCATTTAGTCTTGGTGAGAGAGGGTGACCCCCAGGGTCAGGTTGTCCCCCATTGTACCACATAATTTGCCAGTATATCATCTAGATCCTCCCCAATTGCATCAACCAAAGAATAACCCTGGACCAGCGATGCATCCTTGAGGAGAGAGGCGGGGTGTGATGCATCCTAGGCGTGGTAGCAGGGCTCAACAGGTTAGAGGACAGCAACCTATACAACCACCAATACAAGAGTCGGTACAGGATCTGGTTTAGGATACAATACATGAGGATGAGGTAGGGGATTTTTTGTCTCTCAAGTGACCACGATCAATACAGTCATCAGACATAGGACCCAGTTATCAGATGCCACCATTATAGCATATGGGGTTTAGTCAGCATGATTTTGAGCCTACATCATAAAAACTAGTAGAACATAAGCTCGTTTAATACTGCATATATAACTAAAGGCAATGTAATAACACATAGAGGGTAAGTACATCTGCATTGCAAATAGTCACATAGGAAGCTCATTGTGCGATTCCTACTAATCTCCATATATTTTAAAGATTACCCTCTGCTTTGTAAGCTAAACATTTCTATAGGATGCTTTGTAGCTAAAGTGGGTCTCAACAGATCCTTCCAAAATCTTTATGCTAATGGTCGAATAGGATTTTATCATTGTGAAG
This sequence comes from Arachis stenosperma, assembly GCF_014773155.1. Lineage (NCBI taxonomy): Eukaryota > Viridiplantae > Streptophyta > Magnoliopsida > Fabales > Fabaceae > Arachis > Arachis stenosperma. The sequence goes on from NC_080378.1 coordinate 106,325,446, forward strand.
ATCGTTTGATGTAATACCCTGATTACCCTAAGCCTTACCTTATGCTGTAAAGCAAAGGATAATTATATGTCACGACAATTCTAAGGCTTATATGATAATATATAGGTATATATAGAAAGAAGTAGTAAATTCTAGAAGCCCGATGACGAATTTAAGCCCAAAACAGAAACAAAAAGGTACGAAGCGTTCACACGATAACTAAAAGTGTAAAGGATAAGAAATAGGTACAAGATAACAGAATATATGTAGATATATAAGCATAATAGTCAGAGTACTAGTCACAGCCCACGGAGTTTAGGCCGACTAGATATATACAGACATAACAGAGTTCTATAAAGGTACAAACATAAACAACCTGTCTCTCAAGTTTAGCCTCTAAGGCATAATAAAGATATAGAAGTAAGAGTACTACAACAAAATATCCAAAATAAACCTAAAAGATGATAAAGATCCTTTTTGCTCTGTCACCATCTCGTAACTCATCGAGGTGGTTCACGACCTGCGTCTGAAAAATAACAACAGAGTATAGTATGAGAACCGGAGGTTCTCAGCATGATAACAGTGCTCAATATGTAAGATATAGGGCTCCGGGATGCTAGAGGCAATCCTAGAACTTCACATCAAACGGAGATTCAAGCTTAAAGCAATGCTAAAGTTAAAAAAAAATCATAATTTTAAGCCCTAATGATATAAGGTTAATCTAACTTAGGGAATTTCTAACTAAATCAACACCATGATCCTATACCCTTCACCATCCTAACCTCCACGCGACCCTATCGCCACCACCTACTGAACCTCCTCACATCAGTGCCAGCCACAAAAAACACAAACAAATAATTCATAGGTAATAAGACATATACAGCAAGAACATCAGGAAGCATATAGATACATGTTATATACGTAGTTAAAGATATTTCTCCTAAGTCCTTTCTCATACTGAGTACACATCCATTCCTCATAATTGGCTGGATTTCCTTTACAAGCTTTTGAGAAACGACACATGTTGTTGAATTCACGGGTATAGTCAGCAACGGACATATCCTTTTGCTTCAGCTGTATTAACTCTAACTTCTTTGTAGTGCGGAGTGCATGAAAGAAATATTTTCCATAAAACTCTGTCTTGAATCTATTCCAAGGGACATCTATTAACTCCACCTGCAAGGTATGACACAACTCCTGCCACCAATCCTGAGCATCTCCCTCCAACATATAAGTCACTATCTCTACTAACTATACTTCAGGAACGTGCTGAATGTACAAAAACTGCTCCACGTCTCGAAACCACTGATCAGCCTCCAAAGAATTGGCGTTTCCATTAAACCAAGGTGGACCACTTTGGAGGAAATCAGTAAGGGTCATAGACCTATAGTATCGACTACGTTACTTGTACCGGCAGCAGAGTTTCCATCTCGACGTCCTTGCATTGGTCCTACCACGGGATTTTCTATCCGAATACCTTGCTCGGATCCGCAAGACAACATTTGGTCCCTGTTCACACCAAACAATTGATATTAATGTGATCAGTCTCAATATCTCAAGTTTAGTGCTTTAGAGTCCCAAATGCATGCTCACGAACATGTATACTACACATATCAGTCAGATATTCTAAGTAGCACATAGTCACACACACATAGTATGCACAGAAGCAGAGTCAGTCCGTCCATTAGGCTCTATAGGAATAAACTACTCTGATACCATAACGTAACACCCAACCACACAGAGCCTTATGCTTAAGTCATAAGACAGAGGTGGTGAGGTATTACGACCTCTAAAAGTAAAATTACATATATAACAATAGTGAAAAGAAGTACTATACGGGGAGCCTTGAAAAATTGTTAATACAAAATCGCAAAATAAAAAAGCGCAACGCTTAGAAAACGAGGTAACTTGCGTGCTAAGAACTCTAAAGTTTATAAGTATAACTAAAGAGAAAGTGAGACTAGAGAGTCAAGGGTACAAAATAACTAGCTCCTGACTAAGCCTGCGAAGTCAAGGCTAGCCGGAGAATATTTACATACATATAAACATAGCTCGAAGCCCAAAGTACATGCATAAAATCCTAGTTCTCCATAAACCCTATGAGGTACAAAAGTAAATTAAATATAAACATATGAGGAGGGTCTATACACACATAACAAAATATCAAAAGTAGGGGTCCCAAATATTCCACTTTGCTGCAAAATTCCAGGCGCCTAGCGAGGTGCCTCTCGACCTGCATCTGAAAAACACAACATAGTAAGGATGAGAACCGGAGGTTCTCAGCATGGTAAAGGTGCCACGGACATAATATATAAGGTCCTGGAAATGCCAGAGGCAATCCTAAAATGCCGACACTCAGATTATAAAGTTTAAAGTATTAAACAAAAACCATAAAATGGTGGTCTTCTAAGAATGTCTAAGCCTAGCTTAAACATGACCTTAATACTAAGTCTTTTCCACCATTTCCTCCATTCCTCCATTTCCGATTAGTTTACACAGACAAATAAGCAAACAAGGCGAACACAAGTAACTTATAAAGTAATACAGATAATAAGTGCAACAAATAGCATGTTATAATCACGTAGGCGTTCCCAAATAGTTCACAAATAAGCAATTCAAATAATATGCACATCATGCATGCCTATCCAATGGCTGTTGATATCAATTGTCAGTTATGTAGCCATCTCAACATGATCTCAATCTCAAAAATACACCATGGGGAGAATCCCCAAGCTGACATGGGGAAGAGAACTCCCTAAGCTCAATAATATCCATGGAATGAATCCCAAGCTTACATGGGGAGAAGAGATAACACCCCAAGCTCAATGTTATCTATAGGACTAATCCCTGGCTGACATGGGAGAGACAACACCCCAAACTCAATAATGTTCAATCTTTAGCTTACATATGCATCTCCGACATACTCACGACACTACTGCACTTTTTCAATAAATCATAATCTTTTACTCATTCCTCTTATATTTTATGATACACAATTATAAATTCATAACTCGTTTCATCGTCCTCATTTTGTTAATGTCCACGATTATATCATTCATTAATCTCAATATTACATTACTCTTTTAACTGCCTCATATATCTCTCTTCCATTATCTTGTCAAAACAAAAGCCATCTTCTCCAATCCTTAGTTTAGTTATCTTCCTTCATTTCTAAGTTACCTCCTTTTTCCTAGCTTCATCCTATTGTTAAGCTTACTAACAATATTTAGACTAAAGAAATGAAAATAGAAGTCTAGAGGTTCGAGTTTGATCTTTAAAACACAAAATCTATTTTTGCTGAAAACAGGGTCATGTGTACGCATGGGTCACGTGCATGCATCGATACGCGTTTAGGCCAAGACGCGTACGCATCCCCTGATTACGCGCACACATACAAACCAGGCAGAAGCATTTGTCCGCGAAGGGAGTGTATGCGTATGCAAAATATTTCATGTCACGCGTACGCGTGGGCCACGCGTACGCGTGTAAATACGTTTTTCCAAAAATTTAACCAAGTCTGAAAAGTTGCAAAATTGCTATTTTAAATCTCAAACTTTCGCCGCACATAACTTTTTTGTTTTAAATCATTTTCCTTCCATTCTTCAAACAGCGTAAACTTCACGAACCTAATTTTCATTTGAAATAATTCGGGGGTCCGGAAGCCATGTTATGGCTCGTCAAAGTTTGGCCAAAAACTAATTTTTTACACAAAACCTCAAACCTCAATTCTTTGCAAGTTCCTTTCAAAAACCAACCTACAACATTCAAAATCAGCATCAAACTCATATAATATCATAGCAATATCACTCCACATCCAACCTTCACCCATTAAACCTCAATTTTCAACAATTTTAATGCTTTAACTTCACTTGTATCAACATGATCATCTATACTCCATTTCCTATACAATTCCATTACCATCAACATGCCAACTATCATCAACACATCATTCAACATGCTATTTCGATATCCAAAATAAATAACAATCTCCTCATCCTACCATTTCTCAATTCAACCATATCATGCATCAACATCTCAAATGATCAACAAGATGAGCATATCCCTATTCATTATACATATATACAAACACATATCATCATCAACTCATCACTAAACACTTATCCAACCAACATTAAACTCACACTATATCACTTAACACTTATTCAACAAACACCAAATTCATATCACAATTCTTATCAAGGTTACTGAACATTAAATATACTCATACGTTCCAACCTATCCTATGGTCACTTAGCCTAAGTTTTCGCAAAACATTATATATTAAATACGAGAAGCCTAAACCATACCTTAGCCGATTTTCACGTATTATCCAAAGCAACCCACTTAGAAAAAAAGTGCAAAGCTTCAATCACCAAGAATTCAGCTCTAATATCCGCCAAGTATTCAATCAAGCTTCCAATGACTCCAAAGACTTCATATCATTCATACATACACACCTATATGTATATAATACATATATATCCAAAATTTAATTCTCAATACACTAAATCAAAGGATTGAGTAGGGTTAATGGTACTTACCGTACCCAAAGACCAAATGAACCAAACACAACTAATTCCACAAGCTAAAACGAACCTAGAATACCAAAATCGACAAAATCTCATCATAGAGGCTCACAATTTTCGAAAATTAAAGGGGTAGAAAACTGAGATGAGATTGAAGCTTACCTATGAAATTGATCGATAGAATCATAGAGCTCGACGTGGCGGTCATGTGGCCGTAAACGGTGCGGCGATCGGAGCTTGGAGTGAAAAATTATTGAGGTTTGAATCAAACCTTAGGGTTTAAGTTCTTCTTCTCCAAGAAAGTTTCAGTTTCCACTGTGAATGAAAGGTAAGGAGGAATGGGAAGCTGTGTTTTAATTGAGTGTTGTTGAGCTGAATTGGGCCCGGTTCGCCCAGTTAGGCCCGTTCGACCCAATCTTGGGCCAAATTCTTTGAAATTTGTGTCAAAATTCATGTTTTAATTTTCTCTATCACATTAAACTATCAAATCCTATTTTCTAATCACTTTGATTAATAATTAATTTATTCGCTAACTATTTACTATTTACTCCGGGTTTACATCCTACCCCCTAACAGAAATTTTCGTCCTCGAAAATTCTAGCTACTAACAAAGGTAGTCGAAAACATTCTCCTTGGCCTCAAATCCTAGTTTGATCCCAAGTAGAACACAATGTCTGATATTATCAATCCTAAACTTTCAACTTGAATGCGAGGTTCCAGCTCCAAGTAAAAGAAATCCAACTTACATGTTCGGTCTCACACTTACCTCGATCCTGTTGCGGACATCCTGTACCTGTGGCTCTCCCATGTGAACCATCCCTAGACATGTGTCCCAGTACTCTATATCAAAAATACATTCTCAATCCATCCCTATGTGGCTCGTCTGGAGCAATCTCTCTATAGCCTTCCTGCAGCAGCGTCCACTTCATTGAGCAATCTTCTACGAACTAGCTCTTCTTAACCAACTCAGTGAAACTCGTTAGCCTTTATGGATACACGTAGTTAAAGATATCTCTCATAAGTCCTTTCTCATATTGAGCACACACCCATTCCTCATAATCGGCTGGATTTTCTTGACAAGCTTTTGAGAAACGACACAGGTTCTTGAATTCAAGGGTATAGTCAGTAACGGACATATCCTTTTGCTTCAGCTGCATTAACTCCAATTCCTTTGCAGTGTGGAGTGCATGCAAGAAATATTTCCCGTAAAAATCTATCTTGAATCTATTCCAAGGGACATCTGTTAACTCAACCTGCAAAATATGACACAACTCCTGCTACCAATCCTGAGCATCTCCCTCCAACATATAAGTCACTATCTCCACTGACTGTACCTCAGGAACGCGCTGAATGTACAAAAACCACTCCACGTCTCAAAACCACTCCAGCGATGCATCCTTGAGGAGAGAGGCGAGGTGTGATGCATCCTAGGCGTGGTAGCAGGGCTCAACAGGTTAGAGGACAGCAACCTATACAACCACCAGTACAAGAGTCGGTACAGGATCTGGTTTAGGATCCAGTACATGAGGATGAGGTAGGGGATTTTTTGTCTCTCAAGTGACCACGATCAATACAGTCATCAGACGTAGGACCCAGTTATCAGATGCCACCATTATAGCATATGGGGTTTAGTCAGCATGATTTTGAGCCTACATCATAACAACTAGTAGAACATAAGCTCGTTTAATACTGCATATATAACTAAAGGTAATGTAATAACACATAGCTGGTAAGTACATCTGCATTGCAAATAGTCACATAGGAAGATCATTGTGCGATTCCTACTAATCTCCATATATTTTAAAGATTACCCTCTACTTTGTAGGCTAAACATTTCTATAGGATGCTTTGTAGCTAAAATCTTTATGCTAATGGTCGAATAGGATTTTATCATTGTGAAGATCGTTTGATGTAATACCCTGATTACCCTAAGCCTTACCTTATGCCGTAAAGCAAAGGATAATTATATGTCACCACAATTCTAAGGCTTATATGATCATATATAGGTATATGTAGAAAGAAGTAGTAAATTCTAGAAGTCCGATGACGAATTTAAGCCCAAAACAGAAACAGAAAGGCACGAAGCGTTCACACGATAACTAAAAGTGTAAAGGATAAGAAATAGGTACAAGATAACAGAATATATGTAGATATATAAGCATAATAGTCAGAGTACTAGTCACAGCCGACGGAGTTTAGGCTGACTAGATATATACAGACATAACAGAGTTCTATAAAGGTACAAACATAAACAACCTGTCTCTCAAGTTTAGCCTCTAAGGAATTAAAGTAATAAAGATATAGAAGTGAGAGTACTACAACAAAATATCCAAAATAAACCCAAAAGATGATAAAGATCCTTTCCGCTCTGTTACCATCTCGCAACTCACCAAGGTGGGTCACGACCTGCGTCTGAAAAATAACAACAGAGTATAGTATGAGAACCGGAAGTTATCAGCATGATAACAGTGCTCAATATGTAAGATATAGGGCTCCGGGACGCTAGAGGCAATCCTAGAACTTCACATCAAACTGGAGATTCAAGCTTAAAGCAATGCTAAAGTTAAAAAAATAATCATAATTTAAAACCCTAATGATATAAGGTTAATCTAACTTAGGAAATTTCTAACTAAATCAACACCATGATCCCATACCCTTCACCATCCTAACCTCCACGCGACCCTATCGCCACCACCTACTGAACCTCCTTACATCAGTGCCAGACACAATAAACACAAACAAATAATTCACAAGTAATAAAACATATACAGCAAGAACATCAGGAAGCATATAGATACATGTTATACACGTAGTTAAAGATATCTCTCCTAAGTCCTTTCTCATACTGAGTACACATCCATTTCTCATAATTGGTTGAATTTCCTTGACAAGCTTTTGAAAAACGACACAGGTTGTTGAATTCACGGGTTTAGTCAGCAACGGACATATCCTTTTGCTTCAGCTGTATTAACTCCAACTTCTTTGCAGTGTGGAGTGCATGAAAGAAATATTTTCCGTAAAACTCTGTATTGAATCTATTCCAAGGGACATCTATTAACTCCACCTGCAAGGTATGACACAACTCCTGCCACCAATCCTGAGCATCTCCCTCCAACATATAAGTCACTATCTCCACTAATTATACTTCAGGAACGTGCTGAATGTACAAAAACCGCTCCACGTCTCGAAACCACTGATCAGCCTCCAAAGAATTGGCGTTTCCATTAAACCGAGGTGGACCACTTTGGAGAAAATCAGTAAGGGCCATAGACCTATAGTATCGACCTACCTTACTTGTACCGACACTAGATTTTTCATCTCAACGTCCTTGCATTGGTTCCTACCACGAGATTTTGTCTGCGAATACCTCGCTCGGATCCACAAGACGACATTTGGTCCCTGTTCACACCAAACAATTGATATAAGGTGATCAGTCTCAATATCTCAAGTTTAGTACTTTAGAGTCCCAAATGCATGCTCACGAACATGTATGCTACACATATCAGTTAGATATCCTAAATAGCACATAGTCACATACACAGAGTATGCACAGAAGCATAGTCAGTCCGTCCATCAGGCTCTATAGGAACGAACTGCTCTGATACCATAATGTAACACCTTACCGCACAGAGCCTTATGCTTAAGTCATAAGACAGAGGTGGTGAGGTATTACGACTTTTAAAAGTAAAATTATATATATAATAATGGTGAAAAGAAGTACTATATGAGAAGCCTTGAAAAACTGTTAAAGCAAAATCGCAAAATAAAAAGTGCAACGCTCAGAAAACGAGGTAATTTGTGTGCTAAGAAATCTAAAGTTTATAAGTGTAACTATACAAAAAGTGAGACTAGAGAGTCAATGGTACAAAATAACTAGCTCCTGACTCAGCCTGCGAAGTCAAAGCTGGCCGGAGAATATTTATATACATATAAACATAGCTCGAAGCCCAAAGTATATGCATAAAACCCTAGTTCTCCTTAAACCCCTAGGAGGTACTAAAGTAAAGTAAATATAAAAATATGAGGAGATTCTATACACATATAACAAAATATCAAAAGTAGGGCTCCAAAATATTCCACTTCACTGCAGAACTCCAGGCGCCTAGTGAAGTGCCTCTCGATCTGCATCTGAAAATACAACATAGTATGGGGTGAGAACCGGAGGTTCTCAGCATGATAAAGGTGCCACGGACATAATATATAAGGTCCTGGAAATGCCAGAGGCGATTCTAGAACGCCGACACTCAGATTATAAAGCTTAAAGTATTAAACAGAAACCATAAAAGGGTGGTCTTCTAAGAATATCTAAGCCTAGCTTAAACCTGACCTTAATACTAAGTCTTTTCCACCATTTCCTCCATTCCTCCATCTCCGATTAGTTTACACAGACAAATAAGCAAACAAGGCGAACACAAGTAACTTACAAGTAATACAGATAATAAGTACAACAAATAGCATGTTATAATCACGTAGGCATTCCCAAATAGTTCACAAATAAGCAATTCAAACAATATGCACATGATGCATGCCTGTCTAATGGCTGTTGATATCAACTGTCGGTTACGTAGCCTTCCCGACATGTTCTCAAGCTCAAAAATACACCATGGGGAGAATCCTCAAGCTGACATGGGGAAGAGAACTCCTCCAAGCTCAATAATATCCATGGAATGAATCCCAAACTTATATGGGGAGAAGAGACAACACCCAAAACTCAATGTTATCTATAGGACTAATCCCTGGCTGACATGGAGGAGACAGCACCCCAAGCTCAATAATGTTCAATCTTTATCTTACATGTGCATCTCCGGCATACTCGCGACACTACTGCACTTTCTCAATAAATCATAAGCATTTACTCATTCCTCTTATATTTTATGATACACAATTATAAATTCATAATTCGTCTCATTGTCCTCATTTCATTAATGTCCACGATTATATCATTCATTAATCTCAATATTAAATTACTCTTTTAACTGCCTCATATATCTCTCTTCCATCATCTTATCAAAACAAAAGCCATCTTCTCCAATCCTTAGTTTAGTTATTTTCGTTTATCTCTAAGTTACCTCCTTTTTTCCTACCTTCATCCTATTGTTAAGCTTACTAACAATATTTAGACTAAGGAAATGAAAATATAAGTCTAGATGTTTGAGTTTGAGCTTTAAAACACAAAATCTGTTTTTGCTTAAAATAGGGCCACGCGTACGTGTCGATATGCATTTAGGCCAAGACGCGTACGCATCCCCTGATTACGCGTACGCATGCAAACCAGGCAGTAGCGTTTGTCCGCCAAAGGGGTATATACGTACGCAAAATATTCCATATCACGCGTACGCGTGGGCCATGCGTACGCGTGAAAATGCGTTTTTCCAAAAATTTAACCAAGTCTAAAAAGCTGCAGAATTGCTATTTTAAATCTCAAACTTTCGGCGCACATAACTTTTTGTTTTAAATCATTTTCCTTCCATTCTTCAAACAACGTAAACTTCACGGACCCAATTTTTATTTGAAATAAATTTGAAATAATTTGGGGTCCGAAAACCAAGTTATGGCTCGTCAAAGTTTAATTTGGCCAAAAACTAATTTTTTATACAAAACCTCAAACTTCAATTCTTTGCAAGTTCCTTTCAAAAACTAACCTACAACATTCAAAATCAGCACCAAACTCATACAATATCATAGCAATATCACTCCACATCCAACCATCACCCATTAAACCTCAATTTTCAACGATTTTAGTTCTTTAACTTCACTTGCATCAACATGATCATCTATACTCCATTTCCCATACAATTCCATTACCATCAACTTGCCAATTATCATCCATACATCTTTCAACATGCTATTTTCCAAAACAAACAACAATCTCATCATCCTACCATTTCTCAATTCAACCATATCATGCATCAATATCTCAAATGATCAACAAGATGAGCATATAAATAATAAAATAAAACTCGTATTAAAGAATGTTAGAAAAAAATAATGAAGTTCATATTATTAATAATAATAATACTGAAGAATGATATTACTACTTTAGCCTCCTAATTTCTACCTATGGCGGAAATAGATCATCTCAATTTTTTTAACAATTGAGGGAGTAAAGTGTGATCTTCCACCATTAATTTTATAAGTAGGACCAAAAATAAATATGAAAGAGAGAGCAATGAAGGGTTAGAGATTACACTTTACACTCTCAATTTTTTTTTTAACAATTGAGAGGATTCATTCGCCGCGGCTATCGTATTTTTTTCCCTCTCTTTGCTTTTTTTTTAATTGTCAAGTTATAAAAAAAGAATAATTCAAGAAAACAAAAATAGCACGAGCAATAATAATTATACAAATCAAAATATATATAAAAAAGGCTAATATATAATAGAATTAATATGAATATATTTTATCATTAAATAAACAAAATTAGCGTAAAACCAAATTATACCTAAAGAGAAAAAAATTTTAAAATAACAAAAATGATAAAAAGATCATTTTTACAATTTTGTTGAGTCATCTTTATATATAGAAGATTGAAAAATAATAAACTTCTAACTAAATTAATTTATATTTATTATATTTAATTTAAATAAATAATAAATTATCTTATTTATTTAGTCTATAAATTTACATATCATAAAAATAAAATTAATTAATTGATATACATAATTTTAAATTATATGATACTTAAATATCTAATCAAATTAATTAGTTGATATAATTAATTTTTCATAATAAATTATATTTAATAAATTAAAAAATAAATTAAAAAAATTCTGAAAATCATACCATCTTAATTCTATCATTAAGTATAAAAATTTTATTTTTGTATAATAGAATAAATAGATAAAAAAATTAAATAATTAATTTTAAATTAAAAAATATAAAAAGTACAAATTTTTAAATATTTAAAATTAGTTTTTTATATAAATATTTAAAAATTATTATAAAAAAATAGATAAAAATTAAATATCAAATAAAATGCACCCTAAAATTTAAAATGAATCCTCTCAAATTTTTTAATATTTAAAAAAATAAAGTGTAACCTCTCACTTTTAATTCTATAAGTAGAACACCTTAAAATTGGCCTTAAATTGAATTCCAATCCGAAATATAAGATTACATTGCTGAAAAGATAAATTTCGTACGAATCTATAATAAGTTAATAACCCATTAGAGTGCAAAACGACAATCCAATCGTGCGTTTCAATCATCTACAGAGAATTAACCGCATTCTCACTCAGGTGATGTGATGATGAGCCGCTTCTCTGTCTTCTTCTTCTTCTTCTTCTTCCCTCACAAAAACTACAAACACATCCTTTTACGAAATTGCCCTTCACTCCATAGCCATGAATTATTCTGCCTATAACGAACCACCCCCCTATTATCCGTACAGTAACCGATTCAATTACATCCGCGATCCTCATCCAACCTACCCTCCGATTCGCCATCCCGGTTTGTACCTAACCGAACCTGAACCGCTTCCTCCGAGACTTATTAACCGGCCGGTAACAATTTCCCGCCTCAATTTTGTAGCTTTAATTTGAATTGATAAGTGCATTGACTCTGTTTAATGATAATTTGCCCTTATTTATTTGTTTGATTAAGTTTTTACGTGATGAATGGAAATTATGGATAAGATAGGGTTTAGAAACGGATGCATTAGAAAGAAAATTACGGTACTATTTATATTTATGTTGAATATGATGATAGAATCGTTGCATTTGAATGGTTTGGTGTGTAGAGGCGTTTTAAAGATTAGGAATGAATGCATTGTGAAAAAAAGAGAGGAGAGAATCTTGCCTTAGGTGGTTTAATCAATTATAGAAAGTATGTAGAACAATAGAAGCCTTGGTAATGTGAATGGATCAGATGGAGGATGCCTCGATTGCTCGAGATAGATGGTGACAAGGAAACCTATTGGTGTACATAGCTATATTTGCAAACTGGGATCCGGGAGGGGAAAAGGGGGGGAGAGGGGGAGTGAATGGCTTGATAATAACATAATAAACTACCACTCGACTAACTCAAGTTGATTCGTCCGTACTTCAATTATGATAATAACATAATAAACTACCAACCAAAACGTCTACGCTTTTTTATGGCTCGTACCAAACTTATATGATTGCCACATTTATAATAGATTGTACATATATAAACAGTTATCATGGATATGGGATATGTGATGAATTTTTCGTCACGACTTTGGAATACCATGGATTTTTTATTAAGCGGTTTTCAGTTCATCATATTGACAGATTTGTTTTTGGATAGGATGAGTTAGTGAAAGTTTTCTTTGTTAAAGCTGTTTTGTTGTTTTGCTGATTATCATTTGGCTGTGTGTGATGAAGTCATCTGCATGCTTGTCTCGTCATTCTATTATTTCCATAGTACTTTCTTGTTAATTCTTCCCGAATTTGCGTCCATACGATACATGCTTGAGTTCATAACTGAGTTCTTCTTTACAGGTTGGGCCACCTCAATATAGTCATAGACCATATGGAGTGCATGGTGGGGCGCCATTCAATACCTTTTGGAGACATGGGCCAGATGGTGGTAGACACTTCACATCTTATTCTTCTGGACCTGCCATTTCTGATGCGGCAGGTCTACATGCTGCTGCTAGAGCCACTTCTATGTTACAATCTTCATCCTCAGTTTTAGCGCCAGCACCATCAGCCCAACAAGCTCGAAGGCCATATGGAACTGCTGCTGCTGAAGCCTCTTCTGTGGTACTATCTTCATCCTCAGTTTTAGCGTCAGCACCATCAGCCCAACGAGCTCGAAGGCCATATGGAACTGCTGCTGCTGAAGCCTCTTTTGTAGAACGATCTTCATCCTCAGTTTTAGCGTCAGCACCTTTAGTGTCAGCACCATCAGCCAAACGGGCTCGAAAGCCATATGGAACTGCTGCTGCTGAAGCCTCTTTCGTAGAACGATCTTCATGCTCAGTTATAGCGTCAGCACCATCAGCTAAACAAGCTCAAAAGCCAGATGGAACTGCTGCTGCTGGGGCCTCTTCTGTTGTACGATCTTCATCCTTAGTTTTAGCGTCAGCACCATCAGCCAAACAAGCTCGAGAGCCAGATGGAACTGCTGCTGCTGCTGGTGCTGGAGCCTCTTCTGTGGTACGATCTTCATCCTCAGTTTTAGCGTCAGCACCATCAGCCAAACAAGCTCGAGAGCCAGATGGAACTGCTGGAGCCTCTTCTGTGGTACGATCTTCATCCTCAGTAACGTCAGCACCATCAGCCAAACAAGCTCAGAAGCCAGCTGCACCGTCGCAACCACCACCGAAGGCATGGTGTGAAATTTGTAAGATTTGGTGCCATACTCTAGGGGTCTTGGAAGAGCATAAACAGGGGAGGCGACACATGAATAAGGTGAAGCGACAGGAAAGATTAGAGGAACAAAAGGCAATAAGTGAGCTACAGAATAAACAGACTGCTACTACTAAATCGAATTTAACAGACCAGGCTAAGAAAGTTCAGGAGCCTGCAAAAGTTGAATGCCCCACAGGAAATACTGGATCTGAAGTTGCATCTGTTAATCACAAGGTTGAAACAATGGTGCAGAATGACGCGAGAGATACTTTTGCAGCTCCAGCTGAAGAACCTGAGGCGAAGAAAACCAGTCGGAACATCATTCCTGTACAGCACCATGTATTGAAGCTGAAGAAGAAACGAAAAGGATCTAAACTCGTTAAGATGGCTGCTGCTCTAAGAAGGCCAGTGCAAAATCAAATATCTGAGCAGTTTATACCTTTTGATTGTAAATTGTGCAATGTTAGATTTGAGTCTGAGATTGCTTTTGGGAGTCATGTGAACGGGAAGGAACACATATCACGTCTAATCCATGCCCCCGGCCGGCAAGCTTTGTCCGGAATGTTTGGTCTCCAAGTACTTTACCCTCCTGACATCGATTCTCTGTCAAAAGCAATTAATGTTCAGGTCCAACATGGTGATAATAATCCACAACTCCTCTTAGCTAAGCACCTGATGGATTCATTATCTCAATCAAAAGTAGCAGCAACAGCACCACCGATGAACTGAGAAGATGATGATCAATCAGTTGCCAAGAAATAGAAGGGTTGAAGGGGCCCAATGAGGTTTTCATTTCTTGTACTTATTGTTTTACCAAGCAAATTATAAAGCATTTCTACTGTGACACGAATTGTGTTTGCTTCAATGCTTCCCTTTCCTTGTATTAAACCTTTTTTCTTTGAGAAACTCTTTCTATTGTGCAATTCCTTTTATGCAAATTAGTAAAGTGAACGTGCATTGCGTTGCTCGGGATTGACATTTGTTTTCAACCTTTTGTAATAGTAGTTTATGTGCATAAAGAGTAAAACTATTAATTAATTTAATAGTACTACATATTTATAGAAATCCTAATAATTTGTAATTGATTAGTTGAGTATAGCTAACACTACATTTAATTAATAAATTACAAACTAACTATCAGTGGGGTATTTTTTAACATGAAAAAAATGTTCACCAACTTAATGTTGAAAACATCATTTATTTTTTCCTCTGAAAATATTATCACTACATAGATATTACAAAAGGCAAAGCATCAATTTTTTATTTTTTTTTTACTTACTCTTTTTTTGTCATCAAGGGTTAACTCTTGGGTATGTTATCTTGGCTGCAAACTAACAACTAATTTCGATGTCCTTTACCTTTCGGTAAAATGTTTGGCCATAAAAATTACTGCATATATACAACTTTTCAAAGATCGAAACTGAGACATAGCTTTTCTTTTAGTCATGCAACCACTTGTACTAAATTTCGAGGTTATTTCTATAGTATCTTTTAACGATTTGGTTAAAGCTATAAGAATATTTAAGAGAAACAAATAAAAAGAGTGTTGATCTTTTCAATGCATTAAATTAAATGTATAGTTTTTTTTCTAATTATACATATATTTTCTAGAAAAAATTATTATTATTTGCTAGATCCATTTTTTAGTTAGTGTAAAAAAAATAAAGATTACAAAATGTGGTGTGTGACTATGATTGCTATAATTTTTAGGATTAAGATATTTTAAAATGAAGAGTTAATCACTCTTAAACTAAAATATTGAGACTTATATATGATAAAAATTATAAAATCAATAGAGAATAATTTATTATTTTATTATTTTACCAACTAGATCTAAATTTTATTTTTTTTTTAAAAAAGAACGGCCAAATGTACGATAGTCGAATTTTTTTTAAATAAATATAATATTTATTAATATAGACATGTTTTATAAAAAAATTACGTTTTTCTTTTCTATTACATATAAATGTATCTCATGAGTCAATGGGACATATTTAAAAATTTGTTATTTAGAGTAAATGGTTAAAATAATTTCTGAAAAAAAACTTTTAATCAAATTCATTTTTTTTAATTTTAAATTAGTTATTTTAATGTGACATGTTAAGTGACACTATAATACACATTTAGTTGTCCTAATTGACGATTAACATGATAAGTTTATGAAATTAGATTAAATTACAATGCCTTAAATTCTTTCTTCGATTAGATTTTAATTTAATCTAATTTTATAAACTTATTATACTAATAATCAATTAAAATTCTTATGTGTTTTGCAGTCATGCCTGCTACACATACAAGCCTTTTTGGCTTACAAGCTATACAAGTTGGCCCAACCAAAAAAAAAAACCACGCGCACTACACTCTTCAGAATGGAGCGTAAAACGCACGCACCTTACACAACGGTTGCGTTTTCCAAAACACGCTCATTATGGCAGACTCTTCCTCTTCTTCCTCAATCAAAACGCAAACCGTCAAGTTTCAAGCCACATTCGAAACAAATTACGATTCTGAAGAAACGTTCCAACTTTTCGCGAAGAGTAGAAGAAATCAAGAACAAAAGATACAAATCTCCATAAAAAATCAGCAGAAAAAACGAAGAAACATTATTCAAGGTATTGTTTTACTGTTCTTCAAGGTTTTTCACATTTCTGTTTCTGATTTCGAAATTGAAGCACTATATCGTCAGTATTTTTCGCTCTATTTCTTCTAGGTTCTTCTAGGTTTTACTGTTCTTCTTGTTTTAGATCTCATATTACTGTTCTGATGAAATTGTTCTTCGTTTACGCTATCTTACATACTTCTAGTGAATGCTTTAACGTGTGTTTTGATCTGTTTGGTACATATTTTGTGCATGTTTACATGTTTTTTTATGTAGGTTTGTGCATGTTTACATGAAAGATTCTTCTTCTTCTAACTGATTTTTGGGTGTATATGGCAAATTTTTTGGTGTATATGGCCGATTGTCGGGTGTATATCTCGGACTTGGCATGTGACTGTTGCTTCTAGTGGCATTTTGAACTTAAATATATTTCTAAACTCATATAATGTCATATAATCCAAAAAATGTAGAGGTGTATGGGACTGATATATATATTAGGAGTTTTGAAGTCTAACTGGTACTGTTCTAATTATGCCTGACCTTGTAGTGTCATTTTATGTGTTTGGGTGAATTGAATATGATTTTGAACTGATTTAATTTTGTTAACTTGAAAAAACAAAATGTTTATGGGAATTTATTTGGGTGTCTGTGGCTGATATTTGGGTGTATCTGACTGATCTATGGGTGTATGTTTCTGATTTTTTGGTGTATTTTTTATCTATTGACAGCATCTCTTTTTCATTGCAGTAAAAATGGCAAGCAAAAATCAAGCTAGAAAAAAATACAATATAAGCACAAATATATGTCTTAGAACAAGTCAATTTTTTTCCTAATACAAATATATCTTATTCTAATGACTCTAATTTTGCTTTGTTTACAGCAAACCAAAGACTTGAAGTGTGCAACCCATTTGTTGAGTAAAAAATTTGAACATATGAGCGAGGAAAAGAAAGCAATTGTTCAGGATTTAGGTTTTGGCAGACTGATGCACATCCCGCCAATGAGGGTGCATCACAAACTATTAAAGGAGTTGGCTAACTCCTTTAAATTGGGGAAAAACACACTCGAAACCAGTTACGGTTCGTTTAGAGTTAAACCCAACACAATAGGGGTTGCGCTTGGCCTCAATGCATCAGGTAACTCATTACAGAAAACCTCTATACTTCCATTCTTCGTAATATATTATTCTGCTATCATATAATCAAGAAACAAACATAGGTGTATATGAGTGATATTGGGCTGTATATGAGTGATGTTTGGGTATATTTTAAGTGATTTTCAGATTAAGTTATTTTCTTTTTTGTAGGAGATCTATTTCCTGAGAAAGTCGGTTATAAGGAACTTTCTGAAGAGAACAAACAGATTTTTAGAAGATTCCAAGGGAGGACTCTAAAAAATATGACGGATGAGATGATGAGTATTGGTGTTGGAAATGAACAGGATCGCCTCATGTTCAAGAGGATTTTCATCCTCTATATACAGATGGCGTTCCTGTTGCCAACCACAATAAACAAAATCTCTCCTGTGCACCTAGCTCCAATTTTCAAGATGGACAAAATAAAGGAGGATAATTGGAGAGCCTATGTTCTGAATTTTATCATCAAGGACATAACTAATTACAATCTGAAAAAGAAAAAGTCAATCGACGGCTGCCTATTTGTCCTGATGATAGTCTATTTCCATCTGTCAAACAACAAAGATAAGAAAAGAGAAGAAAGACCTGCACAACCCTAGATTGCCAACTGGAATAGAGAGCAGTTGGTTGAAAGGATGAGAGCAGAAATAGATGGACATATGGTAAGTGAACGAAATACCTTGGGTGTATTTTATTTACGTGGATGTTGTTAACTAACATTTCTACAGTTTCAGAGAATAGTAAAGATGGCAGAAACAAAAGAGAAATTGAAAGAAATGAAGAAAAAAGAAAAAAAAGAAATAAAAGAAATAAAAGAAGGCAAGTTCATCATCATCTGAGTGATACATCTGAAACTGAAGTCTATTCTTCCTTTGAGTCTGAGACTGAAGAAGACTCAGAGGAACAAAAAAGGAAACAACCCACCTAAATAGCCAAAAAGTAAGTAATATACTTAGGTGTATTTTGTCATTTTTACAAGTATTTTTTTACTAATGATTGTTTGCCTTTCAGAATGGAATCCAAAAAAAAGGAAGAAGATTCAGGAGGATTCCGATTCAGAAACTGAATCAAATGATGAGTAACGTTCTGAATTATCATCACTTTCTTTTCCGTTTATTCTCAAAATTTCATGTATTAACAGAGCGTTTCTTATTAACTTTCAGAAGCGAAGAATCAACACCAGTAAAAAAAATAAAAAACAAAGAAAAAATTCAGACTAGAGCCAAAAAGTAAGCACTGCTTTGGATAGTAGTTTATAATCAATTTTATTTTATCTTTCTGATTCATACTTTTTTTTTCCCCAGGACGCAATCCAAAAAGAGAAACCTCATTGTTGAGGATTCGTCTCCTGAACAAACTCAATCCTATCATGGGTTGGATACTTTGTAAAGCTATATTACTATTTATCATCAAAAATATATTTGTTAACATGTTCTTTTATGCATGTACTGTCAGATCTAAAATTGGAACTGAAGAATTAGAAGAATTCTTAAGGGAATCTAAAAAGAAGAAAAATAATGAAAAATCTACTGCACAGGGGTTTGTTATGTTTAGGGTGTATATTACCAATTTTAAGGTGTTTTCATTACTACTAATTGTTTCTGGTTTCCCAGGAAGAACGGAGCTGACCTGCGATCGACAGAAGGTCATTATGACTCATCCGAAACGTAAAAACCTTTATTTGATAAAATCTTGTTATCCTGAATTAGCCAATGGTATTTTCACTGAATGATATCTATTCTATGTTTAGAATACCGGACGTGAACTTAGGAAGTGAGAGTGATCCTTTGTCTCAAGGACACACAGATCAAAGCAGCATAAACAAACCGGCGGAGAGCACGTAATTTCTCTCTCTAATAACGGTTGCTTTTATCTTTTATTACCTTCTACTTCTAATTCTGTATATATTTTTTTAGAAAAAAAACTCTTTATTGTTTTATTTAAGAAAAAAAAGGCAGGAAAAAAAAGCCAAAACTGCAACTATGTAAGTTCTCAAAAAACAAAGCATGTGTTTCTTTTGAATGCTTCAGGTGTATTTTTTACTTTCTTTGGGTGTATTTCAGGTTGAGTCTGGTAGAAGAATCAACCAATGACCCAGCTGAACAGAACATGATGGTTGTGAGGGTAGAGATACAGTCACAAACTGAAGCGCTTTCAATGTGAGTTTTACAAGTAAATTTCAACATTATAATCATGAATTTTTCACGGGCTTTCTTAACTTTTTATTTTTGTCTTGTTTAGAGTTCTGATTCAAGTTTATTTCCCTCTGTCCCAGACAATCACTGTGCTAGAAATTGAACCAACCCCCTGCAAAGTCTCCAAGTGAGAAAAATAATGAAGAAATAACAAAAAGGTAAGGAATAATATTAGGGTGTATTTGGTTATTGTTTGGGTGTATATTGTCCTTGTTGGGGTGTATATTTTACTTACTTGGGTGTATATCCTGACATAAGATCTGTAACTAATTTTTTATAATGATTCGTTTTATCTAACCCTGTAGCACTCCAGAACCCCCGAAACCTAATGAAAGCACACCCACGGTTCCACCAGCTCCATCCAAAATGTAAGTTCAGCAGGGTAAAATTTGGTTTTCAATATCATTCGTCTATTCTTATTCTTATATTACGTTATATGTCATTACGCAGTAATTCAACCCCAGAAGACGCTGCTACACTAATGATGATGGCACGGACAGCATCCTACATTCCTAAAGAAGGTCCGATGCCATCATTCAGCCTTGCCTTGACTGATTCAAGCCAAGAAGAAGCAACAACGCAAGAGGGGGAGAGGGCAAAAACTTCTGAAATGCCAAAAATAATAGAATAATTAGGGGAGCTGGTGGAAAGAATTGCAAGCAGTGTGGGTGAAAATAGAAGGTAAAAGTCCACAGATTCAAAAGTAGAGTGGCGGAGAAAATTTTGAAAATTTTGAAACTCCTGCGAGGACCAACGACATCTCGGCTGAAATGAAAGAGAAATGCTACATTTGGGCCACACGTGTGAAGACATACGGAGATGGAATCACTAATGAGTATGACGCCGTGTGCACACTCAATGCCTAAGATCGATACATTTTGTCAAAAGTCCACTTTGCATCTCTAAAAACTGATACACATATAGAAGATAAGGTAATATTAGAATAACATTAATGATTTTATCATGAAATGTAACTGCAATGTTGATTGATGTAAATTGATTTGGGCTTTTTTTTCTAGATTGTATTTGCCATATGCCTCATCCTTAACCAGCAAAACGTTAAAAGATTTTAAGAAGAAATATATTATCTCCCCCCAAATATTGTGGTAAGGTGTACTTCAATTCAACATTGGGTATATTTTTGGTATTCATTTGGGTGTATTTTCTGTCTTTATTTGGGTGTATTTCTGTATTTATTTGGGTGTATTTTCTGTATTCATTTGGGTGTATTAATTATTTCATTTAGTGTTTCACAATTGTTGCAGAACATGGCCGTTGGAAATCATCCAAATGAAAAATTCTTATACCCTAAAACCAAAAAGCCATTCAGGGTGGAAGACTACCCAATGTTTATACCCTTCTTGGACTTAAAAAAAATTAGCATCACATGCATACGTAAGTTTTCATTTCTAAAACTTCTTATCACCATTCTTTACTTATGTGCCAATAAACTAAAACATTGTTCAATGTGGACATGCTTCAGATTTTTGCACATGTTTGCTATTCAAACCATTAGTGGTTATGGGTGGCTGATGCAAGAAAGAGAAAATTTTATATACTCGACCCATATCACAAGACATGTCCCTCCGATGCCAGAATGAACCTAAATAAATTCATTGTAAGTTGTTTCTGTGTTTTGTATTTTAATATTTGGGTGTATTTATGTTCAATATAAGGTGTAAGTTTGTGCTCCTTTGGGTGTATTCCTTTATTAAATTTATTCATATATTACTGATTTGTTTTGTGTTTTAAGGGATATGTAATTTCAATAATGAGAGTATATGCTGGGGGCACCTCTGAAGAGAAAGGATCAGGAAATTGAACCACCATACATTAACATCTCAGGCCAAAAGACAAGGTATAAATCTTTTACTCTGAAAATTAATCTTTCCTATATGTAATTTGCTAATTTATTTCTTGTTTTTTAGCTATGACTGTGCTATTTATGTAATGAAGTGGCTTGAAATAATTCAGCCTGAAAACGTTAAAGGGGGGAAATATGAGTGGGACAATTGGACTCAGGTAATTGTGTTTAAAACTATATAACTCTGTATTACTTTACTAAATTAACATGGTTGATTAAAAAGAATATTCTTTTAAACTGTAGGACGAGGTAGACCACTATAGAGTAGAATATGCTTCCCGGATTCTATTCCATGAAATGAATCAAGACAAAGCTGAAGGCATTAGGGGAAGTGATGCAATAAGACTGTCCAAGCCATCCTCATTATTATTGAGTCCATATTGTTAGATAGATTCTAATTATATTGACACTGTTTAATCTAACTGTTATGTAGTCTTGTAACAATTTGAACACATGCTGTAAAATTTTGCCAATATAATTCAATTATATTATAAAAAAAATTCATAATTAAACTGTCTCTACTGTATTCAAAAGGTTTGAATTACAGGTGCTAAAATATGAAGGAAAACATCAAACCAGAAAATTTTACACTCAAAACATGAAATTTTACACCCAAGAAAAGCTGAATATACACCCAAACTTCTATCCCTTGATACTTTATCCCTAAATCATAAACCCTAAACACTAAACACTAAGCCACCCAACTTACTATACACCAAAAACATTGAATTTTACATCCCAACAATTTCAATATACACCTAAACTTCTATCATCTGATGTTGGATTCCTAAACCCCTAAACCCTAAATCCTAAACCATAAAAACTAAACAAAACAATAATTTATAACATAAACAACAGCATCTGAAAATATATAAATGTAAAATGTCAAACACAAGAATATTCAGAAATACACCCAAAAAACTGAGCTTTACACCCATATTCTGTAACTATACACCCAAAAAACTATCCCCTACTGTTGGTTCCCTGAACTGATAAGTCATAACATGTCCTTGACATTGGCTGGAATTTGGACGTACCACTGATGCAGCATCAAAGAGGTTTAACTGGAAATAATAAACTCACATATTAGCAAAACTATTAACAAGAAAATTAAACTCAATCACCACATATTTAAAGAACATCACTTTTACCTCGTTTAAAACTTTCATTTTTTTCTTCTTTGAGGCATTTGCAATCTGTTTGTCCAACTTTGAACCTAGCCTATTTTTTGGACGTCCTCTTTTTTGAACCCTTGGAGGGCTTTGAAGCTCGTTAACGGATTCCAAGTTGGCATTTTCGTAAGATAACGAACATGTCCCCTTTCTTTTGGCTTTCAGTTCTTCCATCTCAATCATGACGTTATTGTATGTACGGTGCAGAATGGCAATCAGCTCCTCCGATTCTGATGCAAATTTGCATATATTTTGCGAATAAAACACTAATTCGTCAAACCTCTTGCTTCTTGGCTCCAACAGTGGCTCGTCATGGCTGCTCTTGATGTGTGTGTGTCGCTTTTTTACCTTCCTGCTCCATCGTTCTAATATATATCTCGGTGACACTTGGGTACTCGTTCAAAGCTTAAAACATTTAGTGCGTGACGGCACAATATCCCTCTTGACTCGAATAATAAGCATTGGCATTTCACTTGGGCTGCTACTGAGTCGTAAGTAACCACAAGCTTGTTGAATATTGAGCTGAAAATTTGTTCTCCAACTTCGTATACTGAATAGCCTAGAGTGGAGTTCGTTAATCTTGTGATGCAATTCGCCTTTTCTCTGAATTGTGATTGGACTTCCCTAAATTTTTGGTGAATGTACACATGTTGAAATTGAGTTTCAATGAAGGATTTTGTTGCACACGGTATGACCGTATGAAAATCTGCAGCATCTGATTCTCTCTCTGCTTGCTCCCTACTTCCGAGGCAATTATCGTATTATTTGACAAATTGGATAAGCGAGCTGTTCCGTATAATGAACTTGTTAAAAAATGAATGCATGCTCTCGCTCCTTTGTGTGCTTCTCATCCTTGCCCAAAAGTGGTGATCCAGATAAATTGGAACCCATATATGACAGTCTTCGTAAAGATCTGCAGAATACACCCAAACTAGACTATATTACACCCAAAAAACATGCAATTTATACCTTTGCTGCAGATTTTAAACAACATTACCTGAAAGCCACTTGTTATCCACAAGACCATACTTCAGCAGAAAATCATTCCAATTTCTATCAAATGAGTCTTTGCTATGAGAGTTCCAAATAACTTGGCTCAGTTCTTGTTCAATTTCTGCATGTACCTTGTACCCATTTAATTTGCTTGGGATTTTCTTCGTGATGTGCCAAATACACCAACGGTGAATTGTTGTTGGCATACAAGCCTCTATAGCCCTTTTTATTGACGCGCATTGATCGGTGAAAAACCCTTTCGGAGTATTTCCTCCCATGCAACGAAGCCAACATTGAAATAACCATTTGAATAATTTTATTTTTTCGTTTTTCATCAAAGAGCATCCAATAAGTGTTGACTGACCGTGGTGATTCACCCTGACAAAGGAGCCACAAACCAAATTATACCTGAAACAAAGTACGAGATTGCAGAATGAAAAATCATTACGTACACCCAAATAATGATTTTATACACCCAAAAAAATCCAATATACACCTTTGCAGCAGATTCATAGAACAAGCATTAATTTAGCATCATAAACAAGAACAACATATTACATGTTTATATTGTAGGTGGTGTCAAATGAAATAACATCTCCGAAATATTCAAAGGCAGCTCTGCTCCTTGCATCGGCCCAAAAAGCCAGCTTAATCGATTGATCGTCCTCGAGTTCAAGCTCAAAAAAGAAATTATAATTCTTCTCTTTCATTCTTAGTAAATATTTCCCGAATTCCTTTGTTTTTTCTTGTTCCGAAACATTCCGCACTTCTCTTGTGATGTAATTCCTCACATTCTTTTCAATAAAATTTAACTCGCGGTGACCCCCAGCTGCCGCAACGAATGATTGGTAAGTTTTGCTTGGTCTGATACCAGCCTCCTCGTTATTCTCTATTGTACGACGAACGGACATGCTTAGTTCCCTGTGCTGTTTGAGCATCTCTGCTTGAGTTGGACAGTAAGGGTGTGAATGATGCAGCACGACCTTCGAAATGATCCAAGCACCAACATCCTTCAATGTATGTATATAAATTTTTGCAGGACAATTTAAACCAGCTGTGGGATTTGTCTTCTCGGTCGGAGATATTTTAGATTTCCATTTTTCCTCTCTGCTACATGTAATCAATTGATATTTAATTTCGTTTTTCTTCTTATTTGTGCTCTAAACTCTTGTAGAAAAATCTGCAGCCTTGGCATAGTCCTTGTAAAATTTTGCAGCATCTTCAAGGGTGTTAAAAGTCATTTCAACCTTGGGAACAAACTGGTTATCAACAACACAGAGGGGCTGCAAAATACACCATGTTAAAAACAAGAATATACTATAGAGTTTCTACACCTCATAAAAAAATAACAATTCAACTAAAATATACCTAATAATTCCTGATCTACACCCGAACGATAACAACTCAACTAAAATAACAAGAAAAGCCATAAACTGTAAATATACCCAAACTTCCCTAAAATACACCCAAAAGGTTCTGATCTACACCCCAACGTCTGGTATAAAATTCACAAAATTAATCAAAACTAGTACATTAGATTAAATTCACAGTCAATGTTCACGCATTAATTTCACAATCAATGTTCACGCATTATTCAGCTAGACAATCATAAATGACTAACTGTATCAAATTCAAATTCAATAATTAACTAAAACTAAATCACACCTCAAGAACTTCGTTTGATTCAAATTCAAAATTTACTTCGCTGTGGTTCATATGACAATCTGAATTTGAATCATCCATTATCTTCAAAACGATTTCAAAACATTAATTCAAATACCATGAAAATCGAAAAAAAGAAGCTAGAGTACAAAGAGAGAAACGCACGTAAATGAGGAATAAGAAACCAATGATAAATCACGTAAAACAACGAATGAAAAGGGAGAAGAAACGCAGGAAGGAGATCGAACAAATTTGGCAAGAGATTCGAAAAAGAAAACAAAATCTTTTAAAATTTGGAAGTTATATATTTGCGCGTTAATTGATTTTGATTGATTTAATATTCTTTTAAAGAGGCGCGTGAAAGACAGATGCCACAAGAGGCGTGTTTGAGGGTAAATGACTTGTAAAACTTGTAAGCCTTAATTGCTTGTATGCAGAGATTAATCCTTTTGCAGTATCACTTAATGTGCCACATCAATAAATTTTAGAATAGTCAATAAAAAGTAACAAAAAAACTAACTAGATTAATTTAAATTTTTTTAAAAAAATTAATTAAAAATATTTTTAAAACCTATTTTAAAGAACGAAATAATTTTTTTTAGGAACAAGTTTGACCTTTTATTCTTATTATTTATCTCGGTGACCGTATAAAAAGTTCGCTAGTAGCTAAATTTTGTTACTTATTTCACTTGGCACTGCCAACAAGTAATTTTCTTGGATGGTGTTTATTTTTGTAAATATTATATTATTAAAAAAAATGATGAAAAACTCTAGTGAAATGAGAAGTGAAACGACGACCCAATCGTGCGTTCCATCCGGCTACAGGCATTGGCAATAACAAGAGCATCTCCCTTCTTGATTCCCCTCATCATCTTCTTCTCCCTCTTCCTCTTCCTTTTGCGACGACTTCTCTTCGTTGCAGAGCCATGGATTATTCTGCGTACCAACAACAACAGCAGCAGCAGCAGCAACAACAACAACAACAACAAGCATATTCGTATGAGTATGATCCATCTCAAATCCAAGCTTACGATCAATCCTATGCGTATCAACAACCATATTATCCCTACACTCAACAATACGCGTATTATCCTGATCCAACTCAAGCTCACCTTCAATTCCAACCCGAATCCGCACCGGTTCACCCTCCCGGTGTCAATCCTGAACCGGCTCCTCAAAGACCCACGCACGCCCCGGTATAATTTCCCCCTTTCTTTTCTCTTTCAATTTAATTGATAATTTTGTTGAGTTTTTCTCAGTGATAAAAATATGATTATTTATTTGATTTGGATAATATAGGATTTTGCAATGAGTGCATTAGAGAGCTGAGAGAAAATTGAAGGGCAAATTACACTGATCTCCCATGAACTTTCCTTTTTAAAGGAAGATAATGTTACCTTATCCCTTTACAGAGGTGTTTAGTGTCGCATTTTGTGAAAATACAAGGATATTCGATGAAGTATTACCTACATATTTAGGAATGCCAGTATATGCTATTAGAGATCGAGGGAAGTTTGGTTGAATTTCACTAAATTTCATGGGAGTGAGTGTAATTTGCCCAAATTTTATTATGGGACTACTTAGTCTGAAAATGATAGAATCTCGGATAAGGTGGTTTGGTTATGTACAGAAGGCTTGTAAACGATAGGTAATAAACAGCAGTAATTTGGTATTAGAAATGAATACATTGGAATGAATATCATGGTAGTTTATTATTGTGAAAATGGTGATGAATTTGTAATTGGTGGTATTGTTTTGTTAGTGGAAGGAGCTTGTAGTCCATAGCCAATAGGTAAGTAAGCAACATAGGTTTAGGAAAGGAAGTATCAGAAAGAGAATTTGGGTTATAACTACTACGAAAAGGGATGAAAGAATCTAAATCTAGTGTTAGGTGGTTTAACTATGCATGGAAGTGGGGTCTATGTAGATTAGTAGAAGTCTCAGACTCTTGGTAAGAAGAGTGGATCAAATGGAGAGTAGTTGAGAAGCTAATATAGAATGAGGCAAGGAAATCTATAAATGGAATCGTCAAGAAGGATTTAGATTTCTAAACATATTAACGTAATTTGTTAGTTGATAGGAGACTATGGTGTGATAAATATGCTTACTACATCTAGTTGGACAAGACTTGGCTCTTCTTGTTACACATTTGGTTATGTGTTATGAGAATTATTACAGGAATGGAACGTGTTGCTATTGGGTATGGATGCCATAACTATGTTGTTCTTGAATATTTTCTTTCTGCCGCAATATTGTCTTTGCTGAGATTGATATCATTGACTATCTGTTGATTCTTCTGACATCATACTATTTCAGTGTATTTATTTTGGAAAGTATAAATAGTATCACTATTTTAGAACAGCTTTTATTAAAAAAAGAATATTTTATAGCATAACTTCTATACGTCCTTCCTCCTTTGGTACATTTTGTTCCTTACCTGCCTAACACTTTGTATCAGGTGTCGAGCATAAGGGAACAAATAGCAGTTCCATAGAAAGTTTTACTCATCTATTTCTTACTCTAGTTATGATAACATGCTTACTGAGCAAAATACCACCCAAACTTCTATGGAAGTTTTATTACTTGTACCGACATTTGGTGCTTGATATATATTTGGATAGTACATCTATAAGCACCTCATCAATTTTTTACATTTTTTCTGGAATTTTGACCAACAACAAAAGCCATGTTTTATTGTACCACTAGGTGAGTTTGCTATATCATTTAATCAATGCCATTGGGATCAATCAAGATTTTTTTTTCTTTTTATTTTTCATTGATACAATAAGGTCTTTGTCTTTTGACTCCCTAGGTCTGTTTTTAGATGAACATGAGTACAGGACTGCATTTAAAAGTTTGTTAACTCAAAACTTCGTTGTTAATGTTCTGAGTTCTGAGTGTCTACGTATGTTCAAAGTGCTTTCTAATTTTACTAATTCTTCCCAATGATTGTGGCAGGGGAAAAAGAAAGCCATAGCAGCTTCTTTTTCTCAAGTGTCTCCCTGTTTGGCACTAAACAAGATTAGTGGGAGGAACATGTGGTAGACTCAGTTCAGCATATTTGCTGCTACACTAACATGCTAGTTTCTCAATTCCACCTAAAAGACAATTGTATGTTTGAAGAATTAAATAGAAAAGGCTCATAAAAGATTTTGTAGCACTTAATCATTTTTAAACATTTTGTTATGCTTTTAGAGAGAATATCTTGCTGTGCTTCCTCAGGATCTTTTGGGACTTTCTCTGGACAAAAGGCCAATATTTGAATAGGTATTATATCCTCAGCTTTTCATCTAAACCATTCAGAAGGTGTTGAGAGCTCTGCAAAATTGGCCACAGCACCCTAGAGTGACCAGATAAAGACAGTAATTGCAATGTATGAGTTAATAAATGGCTCTAACCTATGGTGCCACATCATTACATCAATGCCGGATGGTGCTGGGTCTTTGCTGGTTGCTTTAGAGCTGATGTGGGCATCAGATCGTCATGTTTCTCTTTTTAACTGTCTGGCTGTTTAAGCTGAAAAAGCAGGCCTTACAGTTAAAGAAAAGAAACTTTTTTCTTTTTTTCATTCATTGGATATGATTTTGGTTTGATATCTTTGTTTCTTCTTCTGTCAGAGGGTGTTTTATCTTCAGTTTCAGACTTAGGGAAGCGTTGAGCATGTTTTCAGGACCTTGAGAAATTGTCCAGGAATGCTTGATCAACAGTATCTTGAGGCTCATAAAATTGTCAATGGGTATGATTTGGTCAAAATCCCCGGTTGATGGGTGGGTATTGATTGATTAGAAAATTATGGAGAAATGGTATATTAACCATTGATGTTATCTCCATAATCAGGGAATTCCATGTTTGATAAATGGTTTATCAACATGAAATTTGATTCTCTGAAATGGGAAAATAAAGCATTTTCCGTGTTTAGGGCCCTCATGCTTAACATTTTGGTGATGTTTCTATATTCTCCTTGCATTGCTGACTTGTTAGATCACAGAGACAGGGATGGTGGAAGAATATGGGAACATTTCTAAATGCTGGATCCAGTGTTAGTAGCCTTCAATTTAGTTTTGGAATTAAGGTGGACCAGGGCATGAGGCCCAAAACTGATTAGTTTTGGATTGAAAAATGGCGAAGGAAAGCATCCAAAAGAATAAAATTGTTAAAGCTACATAGCAAAGAATCTAAGCAAATTGTAAAAATTGCTTTTCCATTTCTTTTGTTCCTTTTTCGTGCAATTAGATCTTTGTTATGTTGTTGCTTGACAACAGTTGAGGGTTTTAATTTTTCGTTGAATTGATTATTTATGGTTTTCAGGTGAATGACAACTTGTTATTTTGAAATCGATATTTTGATTTTTGATATACATAGATTAAACTTTGTATTTCATAGTCATGGTTCTAAATTTCTCCTTCATTATTAACTTTCGGAAGCAGATACTTCCGTTTCTTCATTTTAATCTCTGTCATGATACTGTTTCTCTGGTATGTGCAAGCTTTGGTTCGTCACAAGTTTTCTATCAATTGACTTGCATACCATAATGTTGACGGATTATTGTGGATATGAGGAATTGCTGAAAGTTTATATTGTTATAACTGTTTATTTTGCTGAGTATCACTGCCCTTCTGATATGGTGTCATTTGTATGGATATCAGATATCTTGTCATTCTAATTTGTTCCTTTGTTTAACAATGTTTTACCTGAATATTGCAACGATGTAAATACAAGCTTGTGTTCATACTTGAATTCCTATTACAGACTGCGCCATTTCAATACAGAGGTAGGGGTGGGAGGGGTGGTAGGTCGTTTAGAGGGGGTGGGCGAGGCCAGTTCAATCGCGGGAGGGGACGCGGACACTTCCCTGCTAACTCTTCTGCAACTGTCGTATCTGATGGTGTAGATTTGACTTCTGCTGCTGGGGTTACTTTAGTGGTGCAACCTTCGTCATCAACATCACCCAAACAAGCTCAAGTGCCTGGCGCACCACCACCACCACCACCACCTAAGGCATGGTGTGAAATTTGTAAGGTTGGATGTAATACTCTGGAAGTCATGGAACAACATAAGAATGGAAAGAAGCACAAGAAGAATGTGAAAGCCCGTGAAGAATTAGAGAGACAGAAGGCAATAAATGAACAAAAGAAAGAACAGATTCATACAGCTCAGCCTAAGACAGTCAAGGAGTCGGGGAACAATGGAGGCCCGCCAGAAAATATTGGCACTGAAGTTGCAGCTGCTAATCAAAATGACGAAGCACAGCTGCAGAATAACCTTGGAGAGACTTCAGCAGTTTCAGCTGAAGAGCCTGAGGGAAAATTCAGGGATAACACTGCTGGACGGGGACGGGGATTGAAGCGTAAGATGAGAGGGGGACGAGGATCTAAATCAATGAGGACTGGTGATGGATCAAGAAAGCCAGCGCAACCTCAAGCAGCCGAGCAGTTTGTGCCTTTTAAATGTGAATTGTGCAATGTCAAGTGTGAGTCCGAGGTTGTTTACCAGAGTCATGTGACCGGGAAAAAGCACTTGTCGAATCTCAAGCGAGCCCATGGCCCACAAGCTTTGTCCGGAATACTAGGGCTTCAACAAGCACTTAACCCCCCTGACATCAATGCCCTCTCAAATGCAATCAATGCTCAAGTCCAACAAGGTGATAATGATCCGCAAGTCCTTTTGGCTCAGCTTCTGATGAATGTATTATCTCAAGCACAAGCACAGGCACAAGGACAAACACCAGGAACTGCACCGCAGACTGGTCCCGTGGCTGCTCAGATGCTGGGTGCAGTGCCCTCTATTGCTGGATCCAGTTATGAACCCCAGCTGTCTCAGACACAAGCCTTGGAAATTATGGCACATGCTAATGCTCCGGAGGATTCTAACACCGGTTCCCAAAATGCAGGCGGAAATTGTGAA
Organism: Arachis stenosperma; assembly: GCF_014773155.1. NCBI lineage: Eukaryota > Viridiplantae > Streptophyta > Magnoliopsida > Fabales > Fabaceae > Arachis > Arachis stenosperma. The sequence continues at coordinate 106,356,792 of NC_080378.1, forward strand.
TTGAAACAGCAGCAGGAGTATCCCCAGCCTAGTTTAATTGCGACTTTATCAGACAACTCAGGTGCAGCAAATGACCAAATAGCTTCAGAGTGTGAAGCTTCCACCTCACAGAACCAACCAAGATAAATGATAGAACCACTCTTATTTTATATTCTCTCTCCAGTGAATTTTGCACTTTCTTTTGGTTTAAATTTCATTTTATGTTGTTTGGACTACGTTTCAACCAGATATATATATCTATGAATGCTGCATGAAATTCTCAAATGAATGTTATTGCTACGTTCCTCTATGTTGCTTGCTGCAACTTCTTGGTGTTTGTTCCTGGGATGCATTGGCGAGCTTGTTCATGAATGAATGATGATCCTTTTAACATTTAAGCAGACAAAAACTGAATATATTTTGACCATGTAGATTGTAATAATTGTGAGAAATACTGATGTAAGATGAAAATGAAACATATCCGGATTTTTGAAAGAAATATAGCATGAATTGCGGGATGCGCAGCGTTACAAACTTCGTTTTAATATTATTGTTAATGCTTTTAAAAAATTCTGTTTAAATTCTATATCATCTTCATCTCCCCGCCAGATAATTTTATATTTTAGTAAATTGTCTAAAGAAATGTCAACAAAAATGTTCAACTCAGCCCTATATAAATATTTCTTCTTACCCTTTCAATCATTTTGATTTCAATTCGTTTATTAAGTATTCCCAATTTCCCATTATCCAATACTCAGTTCCAATAAATCAATGTACCGCTAACAATAACAAAAAAGAAAAAGAAAAAAAAAAGAAGTGATTGTATTTCATCCGAAGTCAGTGCTAATTGAGGCTCCGTTTGTTTTATGTTTATGTTCCGGTTATATACAAGCATAAATAAAATACGGGTCATTTTTACATTTTCAGTAAATATTATTAGTTTTTATTAATATTTGGTTAATAGTAATTTATATGTATAAAAATTTTGTATATAAGAAATATATAATTTACTCTTATATTTATCAAAATTTATACATATAAATTAATAAGGTTTATATTGATTAAATATAAGTGAAATTTTACCTCAATCTCTAACAATTTCACAAAATCTCTTTCCATCCCCTTAACGAAAGTATAATTCCATCGCCACTCTTATCCATTATTTCTATCAGACATTCTGGCTCTTCCGTCAATAAAAGAGTATAACTCTAACCTGGCCCCTAATCATTACCCATATCTACCACCATTTTTTGCATTATCTCTTTCTCCTCTCCACCATTTTTAACTACTATTATCACCAACATCCACCACCATTCTTTGTTTTTGTTGCACCACTCTACTATCATCATTCTTTTTCTTTTTGACTGAACCAAAACTACGAAGCCATATCTCTCCTCCTACTTGTCTGTTCATCATCGGCAATCCCCTGCCATCGTGGCTACTCGCTCTCTCTTTTTCTTCTTCTTATTCTTACAATCCCTCTGTCACTAGCTTGCTCCTTTCTCTATTTGGTTTCACACTAAATTCCAAATCCGCATCTCAAGTAGAGAATGTTACATCGAACAAATTAAAACACCGACATACCCCATACTCAATCATCCAAAAATCGATATTTTAAGTAAATGTCTATACTCAATCATCAAAATTCAAAAAATGATAACTCCTAAAATCATATCCCAAACCAAATTTAAGTATTAAAGCAGGTAAAATTACTCCATTGAAAGGAGGTGGTAGCGAGTTGGTGCAAAGAAGAAGAAGAAGAAAATAATGTTAGTGGACAATTTATTCATTAAATTATTGACTTAAGGGTTTACGTAGGCAAGATCCGATCCGTTAACTCTAGACGGAGACATTAATGAAAAAAGCAGAATGTCTCAAGGAGTTAATCGTTAAGAGTCCCAATGAGATTATATGTCATGGCCCCAAAATGAGTCATGACCGGCGCTCAGGAGAATAATCTCATAGCAAGCCTAACATACTCAAATATAAGTTGAATAAGAATGTTACAAATATTTTACAAATTCTAAAATAAATAGTTATACATTTTTAACAAAAATTAAAATAATTAAAAATGGTTGGATCCTACTTGTGACATATGGAGCATATAACATCTAGGGACTCAACAAAAAATAAGTACCCAATGCAGATCGTTACTCTTAAATAAAAAGTCTCACATAGTCAAGTATTTGTTCTTGAAAAATGTTTTTAGAAAAACGGGGTGAGTTTTACAACTTAGTGACTAGACAATACATCTATAATCAACATGAGTCCATATAAACTATTGTTATTAAAATCGGACCGGACTAACCGGTTCGACCGAAAAACCAGTGAACCAGACTCTATACCGATCCGATCCAATGATTGGACCGCACAAGACAACGAACCGGTGCAAATCGGACAAACTCAGAGTGAATCGGTGGAAACCAGTTAAATTTGGTAAAGATCGGTCCGACTGAATCGCTTCAGTTTCAAAATTTTCTCAAAATGAAAGAGATGGGGTTCAAACCCCCCCCCCTCTTCAAGGAGAGAAATGGTAGTCACAACCACCAAGCTGACTTGTTTGTTATTAATATATTTGCAAATTAAATACATATAGATATCTTTCAACAAATAATTTACTTCTATTTAATTTACTTTAATTTTAATTATAAACTCACTCATTCTTAAATTAATTATATTTTTATTTAAAATTAATTATAAATTCACTTATTTTTTTTCATAAATATATAATATCTATTAATATGTAGTATATATACTAGTATAATAGATATAAACTAATTAATAAATTATTAAAATTCAAAAATAATAGTTATTTTAATATAAAAACAAAATAAAAATATTTATGATAGAATAAAATTAACAAAATACTTATTGTTCTTGTTCCATATTGTTTTAGAATAGCTAGATATTTTTAAAATATTAATGAAAATATATATTTTAAATTTTAATTTTAAATTTTTTACTATGTTTTATTTTTTATTTATATAGGACCGGGTCAATCGGTTGAACCAATGACCCACCGGTTGAACCAATGACCCAGTGACCCAGTAAGCTGACTGGTTCGGTTCCGACAACTATGATATAAACATTATTACCAAATTAATTTTAATTAGAAAATAGTAGTTAATAATCATAAGTGAATTAATAAGAAAGTTCTCATACAAAAATCAAATCAAAATTTCACACTTAGGCGGCTCCACCTCTATGGGTAGCCCTTTCCTCTAGTGTGTCCGTACGGAATAACAGATCCAATGTGTGGTCTACACGTTAGTCTAGCAACGCCCCTGCTAGCTGAGGTTTGAACTAGATGCATCTAGGTTAACGTCATAACCACTGTGAACTACGGTTTTCTAATACGAGCCTCCCAAACCAATTCAAAACATATAATTTCAAATATAACCAATCTTTGATCTTTCAAATATATACAGTATCAAATCAAATCAAATAATACATTCTCATCAAAAATCCTTTTCAATCATATAAAATGTCGAATATACTTTACAAATTCTGAGTATATAAGTGAGTATCAATAATACTTCAATGTTTCAGAAACACATATTCAAATAAAATCAAATATTCTAAAATAATACAAAACTTCATCAAACATATATACAGTCTCATGTGCAAATTGAAAATCTGAATTTTACAAAAATAAATATTTAGTTCTAATAAATCCATTATTAAAATCAAATTCAAATCTTTTGTTGGTAACTTGTAAGTTGTAAGTATAGTCATAAAATTAAGCAAAATATATCAAAATAATTAATGATGTAAAGCCAAATAATTATAAACGTAAAGTTTACTCACCGTGTGATCTTAAGGGACCGAATAGACCAAACTCAAAGTGGCGAATTAAAGGATATAAAAGAGCGCAGGATTTGAACCGAAGTAGTAGTAACAATTTCAATTCTCGTTACAGTAACGTCAACAATAGCTCTAGTAGCAACAACATAGGACAACCATGGTAACAATGACAATGAATCCAATAGTCTAACTGCCTAAGGTGGTTTAAAATTGAGCAAAGGCAGAAAGGGATATCAAGCAAGATAGGACAAAGTCAATAATAAGACTTTACGGCAAGACAAGGTAGAACAAGATTAGTCTTACCTAAATCTAATTCGTTTTTTCTTCTTTTTCCCAATTCTCTGTCCACAGGCCTCCATCGTCCTCCTCTCTCTCTCTTCCCTCCTCCTTCTTCCTTTGCCATTGTCATTTCTCTCCGCCACCACTCACTCCGCCATTGCTGCCCTCCTTTCTTCTTTCTCCTCTTCTCCCGCTCTTCCTTCCTTCCTCCGCCATTGCTTTGTGTCTCTGTCCCTCTCTCGAACATACACACACACACTCTCTCTCTTCAATGTTGACGCTGCAGCGATTTCTGTTTGAACCAATTCACAAGCCTTTCCTACTCAATCCTCCTTCTTCTAAAACGCCGTCGTTTCAGCAACACCGTGTTTGGAGGACCAGAATCATAAAGGGTGCAATAGCAGAGTTAGAAGGAGACCTAGAGCTTCCACCAAACGCGGTTCGGAGAAAGAGGGACCCAAATTGGAGAGGTGGCTTCAGCCTCGGAATTGATTTGGGCATGGCCCGCACTGGCCTTGCCCTCACTAAAGGCTTCAACATTCGCCCTTTAACCGTAATAACTAACTCTCTCTCTCTCTCCAATTTTCATTTCTAAATCATGTTATTTTGTGTCTTATGATCGCAATAATAGTTGGTTTAGGTTTTGGAACTGCGAGGACAGAAGCTTGAGCTCAAGATAATTAACATAGCTGAACAACAGGTGTGGATTCTTTAAATTTGGTTAATGCAGATTCTTGTTTCTGTGTTAAGGGTTTTTTTAAAAAAAATTTGAAGATGATGATTGTGGAAGTAACTGTATGTGTATATGTATGTATGTTTTATATAGGAGGCTGATGAGTTTATAATTGGACTTCCGAGATCTTCTGATGGGAAGGAGACGCCGCAATCTAACATTGTTCGTAGTGTGGCAGGAAGACTCGCCGTTCGAGCTGCCGAGAGGTATGCCTATTTGGTCTCTCTTTTTTCCAGTTTCAAGGAAAATGAACATTAAGTGGATGCATTGGTGGTTGTACAATTTGCAATACAGGCACATTCTTTTGTGCTATTTGGATATATATACTGTCACATCATGCAAATAGAAGCATTTGATTGAGTGTGAATATAAAATCTTTCAAGATTAACATATTCTTCTAAGTTATGAATTTATGGTCAATTGGAAACTTCAATGTTTAATGACCCTTGCAACTATTTTAAGTAGCTTTTCCAATATCGCTTTAATTAGAAAAGGATGAGGAATTAATGATTGGATTCTTCTGCTTATATTTATATAATACAGGAGAGTGCCTGATGGATGCTGTGTTGATATAATTTTATCATTTGTCGTTTAATTCTGTGTTTCATATGTTGCTTTAATTTCAGGGGTTGGAGAGTATACCTACAGGATGAACATGGAACAACAACAGAGGCAGTAAATCGGATGATCACTATGTATTTACTTTGAATCTTCTTTATTGATTGTCTTATATCCTTTTCAATCTATCCACTAAGATGGCTAATTTCCAGTAATTTGAATGGTTAGGATAAAGTCAAATGAAGTTTTCTTTTAGGAGATATCACATCATCCTAGTTTCCATGAAGCCAATTTGACCTAGTAGAATACAACTTTGTTATTGTTGAAATTTAAGTTTCTTGGCGGATTGAATATTGATATACATCTACAACTCTTTCAGGGGTCTAAGTAAGTCCTCTCAGCACAGGAAGCTTGATGCCTATGCTGCCATGGTAAGTCAATATCTTGATTGTTGCCTTCCATGGCAATAATTCATTCATTCATTCATATACATCATGCTAGGGATATCTTTCTTTATTGGTCTTTTTCTGTTATAAATGCAGGCAGAACAAAACGCAGTTCTAAAACATTTTATATATTTTTCTTCAGATGGTATTGGAAAGATACCTATCCACATCAGGTCAGGGTACCGAACTTGTTCTGCCCAAGAACCTTGAATTACAAGAAAAACTTCGAAGGGGTCCTCCCAAAGATGCCGATTTTTTCTCGGATGAAGATTAATATAAGTACATGCTTTTTGGCTATTAGCCTCTATAGAGAATCCTAGAGATTTTTAAGTGGTCAAACACCCATGGGGGAATCTTATTTGAGCTGTTCTTTTCAGATTGCAAGCTAGCTTGAGGATGTTGTGGGGAAAATATTCCAACAATCAGTATCATGACGATGGATTAAATTATCCTTGTATGAGTACCAAATTTAACTACTCATTTAGCTGTCTATAGATCCTACCAACGTTTTTTCCGACTGTTTAAATGTAAAACATGTCCATTCAAGATATGAGTATTCGAAGCATTACAATTATGATAAGCATTTATACTAACTAATATTGTTTCTTTAATTTTGATATTGAAAACACATTCCCATGAGGGTTTCTTTCCTTTCCTCACATACATTCATAACATTAACATAGGAAGAACTTCGAAAACTCATTCAATTATAACATCATACAGTATTTTTTGGGCAAGTTATAATTATTTCATTCAATTATAACATCATACATTACAATTCTCTCTGATTATACTTGAAAAGGATCTCACTTTGGCTGCTCAATGCCCTGGAATAAATTTAATTGTATCTAATCAACTTTATCCAACTTGTCCTACTATTTGCTTTGGCTTTTCAGAATGGTGAAGGAAACTGCCAGTTTTAAAACAGCACAAAAACCTGAAATAATGGAAAACAGAATTTGAGAACAAAGAAAACATAATATCAGAGGGCAAAACAAAACAAATTGAGATGAAAGAAACTTCCAACTAGCATACAGTACCTCGGGCATACATCTGCACAAACTAGGGTGACATTTATGTTTACAGCAAGCTCAATGTCTTGCAAACAATAAATTCAGCTTTATGTTTACAACAACAAAGTCTATTCCCATTAGGTGTGAAATCGGCTATGAATCGAACGTCTCCCATTAGGTGTGAAATCGGCTATGAATCAAACGTCGTCATTGTATCCTATCATGTATTATATCTGTGGCAAAACCATTGACATATAGATCTCTCTTGATCACTTCATGCATGCTCTTTTTAAGTCTTCTGCTTCTGGTCACCTCTATATTTCATCCGATCCACCCAACTAATAAGAAGTGGGTCTTTTCCTCACGTGTCCGAATTATCTAAGTCGAAATTTCACTCTCTTTTCAACAATATGCACTACAATTTTTTCTCTTATATCATTGTTCCTTATTCTGTCCATACATGTACAACACTCATCCATCCAGGCATATTCCCATCTCGGTTATACTTTACTTATGTTTATTCTCATCCTTTACTATCCAACACTCCGTTCTATACAATACAGTTGGTCTAATGACAGTGCAATAAAAATTTATCCTTGAGTTTCGAAGGTGCTTTTTGTCGCATATAATCCAGCACATTTCACTTTGACCAACCTGCTGGAATGTTGGAAGCAAATTTGAGTTGAGTTCACTAGAAACAAATACAATGCAAACAAAGACAGACAGACAAACATGCATTCCTCTAGTTTTAAGAGAAAGAGAAACACTAACCCTGCATCATAATTATGGTGAGACTGCTGTGTGTGATTATCGTCTTCTGCTCTTTGCACCAGCTGCAAAGAAAATGTTCAAGAGCCTAAAGCCAAGTAAATGACGCAAAAACTTCCACCTCATGGAACTAGATTGAAATTAATTGCTAACGAAATAACTATTAAATGTTTGGTTCCATGGGCAAAAATCAAATGTCCGAGGAAGCATGGTACAAATGTTACATACTATACTAGTATACAACTATTAAAATTCTGTATACCAAAAGCAAGAGAACATCTTTGAGCTGGGGCTTACCGAGCACTTGGAGGTCAAGGCATGAAAAAATAAACGTTCATCAACTTCTGCAACACCAATATATAGCATTTGGAGTACCAACCTTCAGCTAGTGATCAGCTTCTAGTACCACGAATGGAGGCCAAGGCATGAGAAATTAACTTCAGAATATCACCCTTCACTTAGCAATCAGTTTCATCCCGTCCATACCGCTTAACCAGAATACCAGACCAATCCAGACATCCGCACAGCTTGCACCACTCAAGAACCTGCCAAAGAGAATGAATAAGATAGGGTAAAAGATACTCAAACGATCATCTCAACATCCTTCATTGTAATGAGCAAAAATTAAAGTCGACTTCATGATAAATATTAGTGTCATGGTCTCCAGTCATTGGTGACTTGAACTACCTTTCAGACAAAAATAACTTTTCCAGTCTTTCATGAGATGAGAATCTTATGAGTTTGATACATCAAGATTAGGGATGATTTTTGGAAGCAGTCTGTAAGGTCGCTTTGAACATGATTCGCCATCACTGTTTAGGAATGTGAGTTCATTCTCAAGAACAGAATAAGCTTCTGAAAATGCCTGCACCAAATAGTATTTAACTTCTTAAATACAAGCATAATTCTTAAACAAAACCTAGTACAGGCAGAAGATGAATGAATGACACGATTAAAAATAATTCAAGAATCCACCTCGGTGTATCCCAATCCAATTCAGGGTTAGTGACTTAAGAGCCTTATCCCTTTCCTTTTTTGAGAAGGAAAAAAAAAATATCCCTTCACTTATACTTGCAGTTCTTAAAAAGTTGGAAATGTATTTGTGATCTAATAAGATTTCAAATTCAGTCACCTAAAATATAAATACATCATAATAATCAGTGACGAGAATAAAGTACGAGTATAACAGATGGTTAACTAAGCTCTATCATTCTCCAATACTAGATAAGAGATTTTGCATGCCATCTTTAGGTGAGTTTTCTTTTTTGTCATCATGGCTTAGTAAAGGCCAACTTTTGCAACAGAAATAAGTCAGAGTAATTGGTTATAACTGCACTATTATTTATTACCTTAATACATTGATGTATCCTGAAGCAATTCCTTCCAACATTATTTGTTGGATAAAGAGGATCATCTATGTGTATTGGATCAATACTGCAGAAACAGTAATTATGACTTAATTGCAGAAAATGAAAATGATATAATACTAGAGAGAGAAAGCTTAGTTGCTTTATTACCTACAACCTCTTTCTCTTTTTATGTAGAGCCCACTTCCCTGCACTGATAGCCGCATTTGTCGAGGATCAAACACATTCCTATAAGAAAATCATCAAATCAAGTTCTGACCAAATAACCTTAAAATATCATTTATGTTGACTGTAATAGAAACGAAGCATATAAAATTATCATTAACTTACCCAAAAAAGTAAAGAAAATCCATTAGAAGGCTTCCATAGCTCTGCAAGAAAAATAAGTTTATTTAGTAGCAGCGGAATGCCTGGAACAAGAACTAACTGAACAGTTGATTAGACAAAAATGGAGCTAATGCCGGATATTGCTTCCTTCCCATTGTTTCAGTCAACTATTTGAAGTCAACATAAAGCTTTTCGATGATACAAATTTATAAGGTTTGCATAGCTATCAACAGCTAGATTCTATGATAAAAAAAAAATTTGAATAACAGAAAGACCCAAGTTTACTTGGTTGATTGACCGGCCGAGATGGTGCTCATGCTGAAGAAAGCGTATAATTAGTAAAACCTGTATATAAAATCAAAAGAAATGCAAGATTAGCAGACACGTACTCCAGTTTTCTACAAAAAGGACAAAAAGGATTTGGCAAGTTCACTGAGAAATTATTATTAGACGTAAAAGAAAGCAGTCGTACATACCAAACAATACGAGCTTAAGCCACCAGAGTAGGACTGATCAAGGCTCCGGTCTGCCAAAAATTGTTTCAGTACCAAAGCAAGTGGAATAGCAGCAGGAAATTGGTCTGTCAATGCCTTAACCTACAAGTAGCAATGTCACAATGTTGATTTGCCTAAAAAGAGTGAAGGGCACATAATACATATCACTACAAGTATTAATTTTACTATAATGAATACATTCAAGAACAGAGAATAAGAGAACCGCTTAAATGATAGGGCATCCAATTATAATATGTAACATGGAAACTATATGCTCACAATGTGCCAAATATAGCTTCAATACATAAGAAAACTTTTATCCACAACCAAACAAACAAAAAGGTAGAAGATTGAGATTATATCCTTTTTTACTCCTAACATTTTGAAATCAGTGTCACTTTGTCCTAAAATATTGACATCAATTTAGTCCAAACATTTTTAAGTTTAACACAGTTTGGTTTCAGAAAGAATTGACATCTATTCATGACACTGAGTTTTGAAATTTCATCTAGTTCATAAGATGAAATTATCTGACCTCAATAGGCAAGAATAACATAAAAATTATAACAGTACACTGAGATCAAATTTATTAAGGACCAAACCAATGTTAATTTCAAAATGTTAGTATTTATAAAAGAGATTTAGAAAATATCTAACGCTAAGCATTGGAACTGAAGATTCAATACTTGTATCCTTTTAGTGCAAATAAGGATATATTTACATCAAAAGAGTAACTATAACAATGAATAAAACAAACCAGAGTAATTTTCTATAGCCACGGAAAAATTACCATTTCTGTTGTTTGGAGTCCCGTATGTGATGGTGACTTAAAGCTGATGTCAAGTCGAACTGATTTGGACTCTTTGGAGGAATCAAAATTTATTCCAGAGCTATTTGGAAAAGATGAATCTTCTAATTGGATAGCATCAGAATGACTGTCATTACCATGTTCATTATGAGTACAGTGTGGTTCTTCCTTTAATGATTGTACCATAGAAGAAGATATAACCTCCTGAGGTACTTCCACAACAAGCATAATAATAGGTATCTGACACCAAAAGGAGACAGAATGTAATCAAAATAAAATTAAGGATAAAAATACTTCATAGTTTATAGCTTAGGAGAAGAAATCTTACAGCTGTGTTTTCCACTGTCTTCAGTGAATCACTCTTAACCCAATCCTGGTTGGCAAGATACCTAGCTGCATGCTGGTTTACCAACAAATAGAATGTCAATTTTTTTATATGCTGAAAAAAATTGTATTTTCTCATTATTATTAATTTATTATTACATAAAATTTACTCCAAACAAGAAAGCAAAAATTCTACTTGAATTTCATCTTTAAAAAAAAAGGAACAAACAAGAACAATTTGTTCTTAAATATCTGTCAAATTAAACCTATTCTTTCAAACAGGCAGAATTGGATCACCTAACAAGTTGCAGAACACATGCATTATATATTGTGACCGAGGAATAAAGGGAAACACATTCTGCAGTCTCCTTTTACGGATAGCTGTAACTTTAGACAAATCTGTGTATATAATGATCAACATGTGTATAATCAAATATAACACCATAATTTATTGTACTCTCAAACACCTCACAACACATTATTTCCACTTCTTTCACATAACATAGTACACTTATTAGGATCTAACAATTAATCAACAAGCTGGTGAGTGCAGATTATTTTAAATCTGTGTACTGCATTATATATATTTCACCATACCTTCCATAAATTCTATACATATCCTACTTAACATATATATTGTACACACCTGGCAGACATAAAATATGGGCAACACAGGGCCTCATTCATTGTCAACATACCTGAAGACATGTTTCTTTGATACCATTACGACCTTCAAGTATTCCAGCTTCTTTAATAGGTTCCTGAAAATTTTATTCAAAAGATTAAAATGAAACAAAAGGGAAGTTAACCCTTCAAAGTAAAAACAATAGCTAAACACATGAGAGAACAAAGAAAACAATTTACCAGGTTCCTCACTGGAGGGAGGACAACCACAAGGTCAACATCACTTGTGGGAAGAGACATGCCAGTTGCATTTGATCCAAATACATTTGTCCTGGATCTTGGCCACAGAACCTGCAGAGATCTAGTAACTCTCTTGACAGCCCAATTAATGTAAGGCCTCCTACTCAAATTTTCTGCAGCAACCTTGGATTCCATAATAATAATATTATATAACTATTAGAATCCTTTGTCTCTTCTGCTGGCACTAACATGAAATATGAGGTTTCTTGACGTTGGAATTTTATTTGGAAAATTTTCAAATATAGCCCTACCATGCAGATATACAATGATGGAGACAAAACAATTAACAGATCATGAAGCTGTAGGAAGCACTGTGCAAGTATGCTCAATTAACACAGCTCAAAAGATAAAGCTATGAGTCCTATACCTGTTTACAGAAAGAATCAATCTCATCATGGAGAAGGCCATGCATCAAAGACAAAGATGAACTCCGTGCAGAACAGCTTTGTAACTCGGGAGGTTGCAAAGGAATGGTCACATCGGGCTGTATAATGAAAGAAACCCAATGAATACCAACACACACAAAGTAGGACTTAGGTGAGAATCTTTCTTACATGCTCCTGGTCACGTGGTATCTGTGACATAGCAATCAGGCGGTCCTGCAGAAGGGCTGCAGGTAAAGGCTGAATCATAGATCTCACTGCAAGACTATTGCTTCTCCAAGACGGCCAAACAACTTCGGCACCATCCATTCTTAGGCAAGCTTCATCCAAATTACTTCCATCATGATACCAACCTCTCATTCCCCAATGCCTTGGGCTGGAACTACCAGATCTAACACTAGGGAAACCCCTTTGTTTCCTGGAGTCACTCACAGGGGATGGTGGAGGTGGACGTGGAGCCCGTGGAACACAAAGCACTACAGGTGATGGTGGCCGCTTTATACGAGGCTGCTCCCGCCTTGTCGGGGGAACACAAGGGCTTTTATGATCAACACTGCGCTTAAAGTCAGATCTTGACCTTTCCCTTGATAAGTTAGGAATAATTATTGGGCGTAGAATGGGATATGGATGTGAATCACCCGCCTTCCCTTCCACTTCCCCAGCTAAATTATTACCCAAAGAACCAGAAGTATCTTCATCCCCTGCAGCATCTGTAACAGAGGAAGAATGCAATATCTTTCCAGGTACTTCATTACTTGACATCACATAACTGACAGTTTGAGGACCAGTCCCTACAGGATCAAAAGGCGAACAAAAGGCAGCAGCAGTGGGTGAAGTCAGACCATTTGTACTATATGAAGATGAGAAAGCAACCATGTCATCCACTGCCCTATTCATATCAGCTTCACGCAGAGCCCATAAACTGTCATCAGAGCTAAGAGAGGGTGGCCGGGAGAAACCATTTCCTGGATAATCAGAAGAGTTCCAATACATTATGCCACCACCGAAATATTGGTTATAATCTATTCCAGAAACAGCATGAACCTCGTACTCTTCTTCTGATACCCAATGATTGTCAAATTCATCTGCTAGCTCTTGCGCATTTGCTATATCAGGTAAATCAAATATATCCCCAGAATATTTTCTTTCATCGTCTGGAGCTGTTGCATCAACCTGGACGCTGTGAACAGCCAATCCTTTTGAAAAGGTACACTGCCGCCGGGTCATAAAACCAGAATCATAATTACCGTTTGGCGGTGCAGCCATGCCACCACGAAAAACAGGAGGCCAGTCTAAACTCATAGGAATAGGATGAGACAGTATTGGGTTGCGTCCACCTTCAATAGGAGTGTTTCTTGCCTGCTGTAATGTGGGGACAAATGAGTGGCAAAAGTGATTATGCCAATTCCGCCCAACATCCAAATGCAATCTATCAGTAGCAGGAGGGAGATGAGAATTAAAAGATGGAAAATATACAGAAGGTACACCAGGCCACTCATATGGACTACATTTCGAGAAAGCTGAATTTCTACATTCAAATAGGCATCTATCTCGCTCCTTCAATAGCCCAAATTCCTTTACATGAACCTCTCTGGTTAGTTTGTCAGGAACAGATGGCTTTACATCAGCTTCTGGAACACATACGGAGTTAAGAGAACCTGTATCTTCTTTACTGGAGAAACTACCATGCTTCAATTCATGTGACGGAGGATTTTGTCCATTACAATCTACATCACAAGCTGAACAATCTATTTCCTGAGACATAGTTTTCCCTTGATTTGATGCTAAACAACGCTGAGGACCTAAACCATTGCAACTTTTAGAAAGATCCTCAACATTTTCTTGCTCAATCGCCTCGGCAAAACTGTTCTTTGTACTTGAGGAGTGGATGTCACTACCATTCAAATAATCATTTTTGGCATTTTCAATGGAAGATTTATCAAAAACCATATCACATATTCCCACCTCATCTTCAGAAATAACAGTAGTAGAGGCAGCATCTATAATGGACTTTTGAAAATTGCTAGCTTCACGGCCAGTGGTTGTGTTTTTACATTTATTTTTCTCTTTCCTACTTTTTCTTGAATTAGTTCGAAGTTTGTTAGCGTCCAACCGCCGAGTATGATCCTGCTGGCAGGAAGTTTGTGATAAACCATTTAAATCTTCAGCGAGAAATACTATCCAAATTAAATGGGGCAAAAGATAGAAACCTTTTTTGCAGTTGACGATATGCTCCCAGTAGAAATCTCCTTTCCAAGATGATCATTAGGAGGTTCCTTGGATCCCACTAAATCAGCCTTCTTTTCATTATCCACTAAACAATCAATGTCCTGAAATATTAGAGGGATGAAATCAGGATTTTAAACAGACATGCCATGCAATAAAATAGCAGACAACTCTTAAACAATAGTACCTTTTGTGGCTTTTCACGTGAAATACCATTCACACATGTGTAAGGGACATGATTTTGCTTCTTAGTGTTGCGGGTTCGTCCCTTCTTTTTACGATTAGACGCACTAGGCTTTTCCTTAGACCTTCCTGATGAAGATTTATCAAGCTCCTCTGATAGAAGTTCAAATTTTGTGCAGTCCAGTGATATAACCATTAGGAGTCCTCGTATTTTTCGCAATATACAATCAGAAACAGTACACACAGAATCCAATGAACTAAAGAATAGCTCTCCTATATCGTAGTCAATATTAAGAACTGATGTTATCACCATATTAACATCTAGAAGCACGAGCAAAGAATTAAGGGCTCTGGCTAAAGCGGAAGGTTTGTTACAAAAAGCTAATGGTGTAACAACTGTTCCAAATTCTACATCATTGGGAAATGCTGTGGTGGTCCTTTGAGCAGATGCAGTACGGTTATATTGAAGAAATTTATCAACTCCCACACTGTATAGCCAAATCTCATCCTGAGAGGCATTATGTGCCACTTCCAAAATTTCACGAGTCTGAAAACTTATGATTCAAAAGTTAGCCCCATGCTTTGAGAAGGTCTCACAAACATACTAACCCAAATTACATGTATGAATATTCCAACTGACGACATCCCCTGATGTGAATCCGTAGAAAAGGAAAGAAATAGAACCATTCATCCAAGATTAAACAATGGGAAATATGACTTAAATATAACAAAGTATAGATGGATTCATTATTAAATATGACTTAACTATAATGGTATAGAAGGCAAAATGAAAAAATTTTCCTGACAAACTATATCAGGTTAAAATTTTCCAAACTATCCTAATTCCCAGCAGCTCAACTTTGAAAAAATTGTCTTCCTAAGTATTAATTATCATAGCAATTCCACTGAACATCTTCCTAATTATCCCCAACAATACCGATTTCGGTTTAATATTCCTAATTTCCCTAAATTTTCCCAATAATTAGCTCGACTTTCAAAATATCATCTTCCTAAGTAGTAATTATCACAGCATTTGCACTCAAATCTTCCTAATTATCCAGCAACACCACTTTCAGCTTAATATGTTCCTAATTTTCCTAGTAACTCCATCTTTTAACTTTAACATCTTCCATTTAACGTTTTATTTTTTTTCTTAGCTCAAATATGGAAAATTATTAACCATTTATGATTTATCATCAACTATTCAATTCACACTAACACTAAACCAAAATTAACAACTTTTTTGAAAGTTCCCAAATGGAAGGTACCAAAGGTTTTGCAGCTCTGCTCAAAATTGTTGTTAAGGCCCTCTTCCTTGTCACAGCATCCAGATTACTCCACCAATCCACACATCCCTTCTTCCTCCAAAACACATTCGCTGAGACTCCGGCCAAATTCATCTTCTCCTTCAACTTAACACCTCTCTTCCTCCCTCCTCCCCCTCCACCTCCTCCCCCACTATTCAACCACGCCAGCCGCATCGCAACCTCAATCCTATTCGCCAAAAACGCCTCAATCCGATAATACCCCATTGCCTTTAGCCAATTCAGCTCAACCCAATTATTCCCAATCTCATTCTCCTCCCCTCTCAAGAACCCGCCATTCGAAATTCGGTCCATAACGTCCACAAACCGGTCAATGTCATCCACCAAATTCTCAGCAACGGTAAAGGCGTCGAGGCAAGCCGCCGAACAGGAGCACGCTCCAGCGCCTTCATTTCCCTCGGCCGACTCGAACAGCCGGGCGGAGTCAAAAAGAACCCGCCCGGCCACGGCCGAGTCGGCGGAGTCGGCAGCGCGTGCAAGGAGGCCACGGGAGCGCTTGAAGCAGAGAGTGGGGAGGAATGGAGGGTGAGTGGAGGGAAGGTCAGGAAGAACAATGAAGGAGCCATGGCCGTTGGATCGGAGCTTGGATATCATGCGGAGGAGAGTTTGGACGAAGGTTGGATCGACGATGGTGAGTGCGGATTGACGGTGTTGGAGGGAGAGGGATGAAAACCATTTGAGAATTTGGGATCTAGGGTTAGGGTTAGGGTTTGAGGATTGGGATTGGGAATGGGAGTGGTAGAGGGAGATGTGAGAGGTAAGCGAGTCGATGAGTTGGTGGTGAGCCATTGGAGCGAGTTGCGAAGAAGAAAAGTTTTGAATAGTTTGGTTTTATTGTTAGGGGTTACATTTTTACATGACATGAATCTTCATGACAGTGGAATCAGAGATAGAGAAAGAGAGAAAGAGGAAAATGAAATGACGAAAAGGGATGCGAGGAATGTACGCTGACGCAGGTGTATGAGGGACCTCTATTTTGGTTGGTTAGTTGTGTGGTGTTTCGTGGCTGCCACGGCCCACGGTGGTTTTGTTTTTCGTTGTCACGGTGCTCTGTGTGTTTCCTGTGGGCTGCGAAGGAGACAATATTTTACAAATTTTATGCCTTGTTTTAAGACTTTGAGGTTGAAGAAGACTAGGCTAATATTTTTAAGAGTAAAGTTTAGTCCTAACAAAAATTTTTAATTTGGTCTTCTAAAATAATAAATAGTAGACACATAATATTTTTTATTAATTTATCAACTAAAATTTAATAGTGATATTTATATATATCGTTAATTATTTAGATATGTCTATCTATAAAAAATAGTCATATAAATAATAATTTTTAAAGCAAAATTTTACTTATTTTGATAGGATTTATGATAAATAGAGAACAGTTAATAAATAATATATGAAAACTCAAAAAATAATAAATATTTCAATGTCCAAAACTACATCATTTTTCTATTAATATGATAATAATGAGACATGCACCACTGGAAATAATGAAATATATGGATAATCCAGTTTCGTTTCCACACTATTTATTAACAGAAGAATGTACATGTCCACCGTTTATTATCTTAAAATATCCTCGATAATCTAATTATCACTTTACCCTATTTTTAATCATAAAAAGATTGGGTTTAGTATATGCTTTTAAATTATTAAAAGTTTTAAAATGTTTATTATTAGTAATTTTAAAATATGTTTTTAAAACACATGCTAATTGAATTCTAAAAAATTTAATTGCATAACTTTTAATCATAATAGATATATAAACTAATAATGAAAGATTTTTTCCAAATTAATTTATATTTTTGTATAGATGTTATTATTAATATTTAACTTTTTAAGATAAAAAATAGTAATCTATTATTTGAATAAATTACCAATTTAATCTTTGAAATAAATGAACGTATTTGTTATAAAAAAAAAAATACCATGTTTACCGAAATGTTCAAAATATTGTAAAAAAATAAAATTACTTTTGCATATTTTGTAATAATATTCATTACTCATTACTTAACTATATAATCGGTTGGGAGTAAGATTGGTGAGGTTCTTAAGAGTAAAAAAAATTGAAACAAACATTTTTTTTTAGAGAAATGAGTGTTGGGGAGAGCAAGAGAGAGAGCCTAACGGTAAAACACGGTGAGGGAAATGATTTGACTAGTAGAAGTAACAAAGGGGAGAGTGCGGGGGGTTTTGTATCTGGTGTAAAGGTGGATGGAGATAGGGTTGTGCACAAAACTTTTGACTTGGGAACTAAGGTCTCTTTCTGTGACAAAGTGGTGGGGGCGTCGGATCCGAAACCTTTCAAGATAGATGAAATGATGGACGGCCTCGCCTTGCTCTGGTAGTAGAAAAACAAGGTGATCCCCTGCCGCCAAAAGCATATTCACTGAGGAGGGTAGAAAGGCAATCGCTGCTCCTTATCTAGATTCAATCGTGATCAAGGTCCTCGGGAAGCATGTCAGTTATACGACTATGGTGCACCGCTTGAAGTTCATTTAGGTAGCGTTTGGTGGAGAGACAGAGGCGGAAAGACTGAGACTGAGAGACAGAGACTAAGAGACAAGGATTGAAATAAATCTTAGTATTCTGTTTGGTGCAAAATGGGAGACAGAAATTGAAACAAGAATGAAACTCTAATTTAATTTGCACAAAGGGTAAAATTGGAATTAATTAATTGAAATGAAAGTATTTTATGTATAAAATGTTATTAAAATTTCAGTCTCCATATCTAAAAATTTTAGTTCCCTGTGTCCCTATTTTTTAGAGGTACTGAAATACTGAAATTTTAGAGACAGAGACAGAAATTTTAGTACCAGTCTCTGAACTAACAAACACGATACTGAATCTCAGTCTTTCAGTCTCTGTCTCAGTACTTCAAAACAAACGCTACCTTAGAGACTGAAAGGAGGGTACGAGATCCTTAACATGGATTTCGGTTATTTTTTAGTGAATTGTGACTTGAAAGAAGATCGAAAAAAAATTCTAATGGGTGGACCTTGGATGATTGATGGCTTCTATTTGGCGGTTTAACCATGGACGCAATCTTTCAAACCAAGAGAGTCCTCGTTTGGATCCACTTCCATTGGGATTCGCATCACGGGGCTGAATATTATCTATTACAATGAGAGAGCCATGCATAGGATTGTAGCCGTAATTGGTAAGCCAATCAAAGTGGATGTTGCTACGAAGGAAGCAGAGAGAGGCAAGTTTGCCCGAGCTTGTGTGGAGATCGATCTTGAAATGCCAGTGATCACTGAAAATTTTGTGGATGAGGATCTTTACCAGGTTGAATATGAGAATCTAAATCTCGTATGCACTGCGTGTAAATGTCATGGTCATGTGCAAGCGGATTATGCACAGGAAGTTCAACCTCCATCACCGGCGACAGGGGTTCCGACACCGAAAGATCAAACCACAGAGAAAGGAATCGAAAACATAGAAGCTCTTGTAAATTCCATTGTTTTCGGTGGCAATAATGATAAGGATTTGATTACCAAGAATAGCCCAGATCTTACGCCCCTTATGTTGCATGGAAATAAGGAAGGAGATCATGCAAAAGTTAATGAGCAGACTACTACTATTTGTCATAAAGAACAAGAAGGGACTTATGCAAGACAGGCCCACCCACTAAGGATTCTTATGATGATGGAGAAGGTTAGATCCAGGTTATTAAAAAGAAAGGAAAAGGAAAGATGGGAATTGGAGAGAGTTCATGTGTTAAAGGGACATAAAACCAAAAAAAGCCCATTATGAGAAAAAGTCAAAGTGGAGCGAAAAAAAACTTTTTAGAGTGAAGCCCAGAATAGTGAATATTCCCAAAGGCAAACAAAAAGAAATTTACATCTCTATTGTGGATAGACCCAACGAGATGGTGGTGCAGAATTTATAACCCACAAATTAACCAGTAAGTGTATCGAATCCTACTAAGTAATACCTCAGGTGAGTGAGGCTCGATCCCACGAGGATTGAAGGATCAAGTAACAATGGTTAAGTGATTCATTTAGTCAGACAAGTAGAAAATGGTATTTGGGTTTCAATTACATTAAACAGTAAATTCATAGAATTAATAAAGCAAGCAGTAAACGGGTTGTGAAATATATAGAGAAAACTGTTAAGGTTTCAGAGATGTTTATTTTTCGGATTAACTTTTTTTACCAACTATTTTAATCATGCAAGATTCAATTCATGGCAAACTATATGTGACTAAATCCTAATTTCTTAGACCTTTTTAGTCTTCTCTAACCTTCATCAACCGCTAATTCCTTGGTCACTTGATTCCGATTAGAGGGTTAAGTTTAAAACTAGTTTATGTGCCACAGAAACCCTAATTATCCAAATATAAGAGGATTATATGTCACGTATCCTGTTAAGTCCAGATAATTAGAAATTTAGGAGAAATTATTTTCAAGATGTTGTTCAAGTGAGACTCTCTAGAGAACCACAATCGAGCCTGTTGTTCAAGCGAGACGATCCTCTAGAGATAAATCTCCCGAGATTCACAAGAACTCAAATAGAATAAGGGTCATACTTTCGTTCAACCCAGATTCATAAGATGAAGAACGAAAACGAATTCTTAAAATTGAAATCAAAATAGTAATTAAAATAGAAGAGTAATAGTAGCAATTCATACAATAAACAGAGCTCCAAACCTTAATAGTGGAGGTTTAGTTACTCATGGTTCAGAGAGAAAACAAAGATTCTAAAAAACTATAAAGTGTAGAATGCGGTAAGAGAGAAAAGAAAAGCCCAAAGGGTTGATTCTTTTCTCTTTTATATCTAATCCTAATTAATGTAAAATATATTTTCTAAAACTAAATAATACATTTTCCTAATTATAATTAAAATAAATTTTTTAATCAATAATCAAATAAAAGTCTTGTGCATTGCTTCAATTGGCGTGGGGATCATGCCTTGATGATGAACTGGTGCCTAACTTAGGAAATTCCAAGTTAGGCGCCACTATGCTAGTGTACTTTTGAAGAAAGGATAGACTATTATATATCGTTGGAAAGTCCTAAAAGTTAGCTTTCCAATGCCGCTAGAATCACGTCAATTGGATCTTTGTAACTCAAGTTATTTTTGTTTGACTGCAAGGAGGTCGGAGTTGACAGCATCATTCACTTTCTTCTCTTTTTCTACAGAAAATCCGTCAACTCCATTCGAATGCTACTTGAAATAAACAGAATTGCACACAACTCAAAGTAGAATTCATAGTGGCAAAAAGATATTTAAATCTTGATTAAACTTAACAATTCAAATGCAAATTCACTAAGAAAAGATAGGAAAGATGCTCATGCATCACAACACCAAACTTGAATTGTTGCTTGTCCTCAAGCAACCAAAACTAATATAAACTTAGGATGTGAATTCGCATGAGAAGTGAGTGCTCAATTAAGCTCTTGTCTCTTCTCAAAGTGGGGTTTATACACTGTAGTTCTGAATAGTTTTGGCGTCTCACTCTCCTTTGAATCTGAGAAATGTCACTGTCATTTGGAATTAGCGTTCGGATAATATTATGAATTCTCTTGCCTTTATACTTTGGTTTAATCCTTGAACACAGCAAAATTTCTTTCATTCTCATTTCTTTGGTGCTTCGCACCTTGAGCCTAGCCGTGACTTTAAATGCTTTGTCTCAAGCATTACTTGATACAAAAACACCACAAGCACTTAACTGAGGAACTCTCTTTTGGTTCTGATTTTTCTTTCAGTTACTCCCAGACAGTGGTACTCAAAACCTTTGGCATACTCTGTTAAATGCATTTGATCTCGACTCTTAGTGCTCTGTCTCAATGATTACTTGACACAGCTACACCACAAGCATGTGACTAGAGAAACAACTCTTTAAACTTTTAATCATGTCTGACCTCCCTAGTCATTGATGCTCAGAGCCTTAGACCTTGCTTTTATTTTTCTTTTGCTATTTCTTTTGCTTCAATGATTAAGCTTTTGTTTACTTCAGAAAATTCATAATAGTTCTCTAAATTCTTGTTCCTCATACATCAACATCCCTTGATTCAAATTCAAATATGCATTGTTCATATCAGGCATTCAGAATCACAGATGATACCACCACATTTAAGTAAACAAGACTACTCTTTAATATAAACTCAATTTCTCATGCAATACATCACTTATTTTCTTTTTATTTTTAGATTCAAACTTAATGAACAGTATATGAGACATCTCTCCAATTAAAAGATAAATAGCTAAAATTTCAAAATAACCGAATTAAACTAGAACCTAGGACTCAGAATTACTAAAGATCATGCAGACATTCAAGTAAAATAGCAGAGAACAGGAATATAACATAATAAGAATACAAGGAAGTATAGAATGAAAGGAACTCAACTACCTCAGTTATCCTAGTAGCCATCTCATTCTTCAGGTTGTGCTCCTCCGTAAAGATGATTCGCCTCCCTTTGGTGCCATTAAAATAAACAGAAAAGTCACAAGCGAAACGACAACACCAAACTTAAAAATTTGCTCGTCCTCGAGCAAAGAAAAACTGAAAAAAAAGGGGACATAAAAATGCACGGAGAAATAAAAACAAATATTAATGCAAAAGAAGTCAGGAGTGATAAAAAGACAAGAAAGATAAATTTAAAATTGTTTTTATATATATAGTTATTTATGTATTTATTTTATTTATTTAATTTAGTTTAATTTAATTTAATTTATTTATAGGGGAGTTCTTTGGTGGCCAAGAATATAGTGGCTAAGAATGACCAAGTTTTGACTAACCTGCATAAAGAGGACAAGTGGCCACAATAATAATTATGAATGATTCTATTAGATGTGTGAGTGCTATATGTGCTGTGGAGTACATTTGTAATTACATTTTTTTTAAAAAATACTTCATGTATATGAGATTTATATGTAATTGGACAAAAACAAACATCAAACAATTGCTATTTTTTTAAATTAATCTAATATAAGGTGTTATCTAATTCTTCTTAACAAAATGTTTTCTCAAATTATTAAAGTTATTTTTTTCAAGAAAATTTATTATTTAATTAGACAAAATGTATTTCGAAAATAAAAATTCCATTAAAGTGATGAGAATAGTTTTAATGATTACGTACATAATTACTATTTACTATTAATTAAAAAATATTAGCTAAGTATTTGTATTATATATTTTAAATTACGAAATAGATAAATATGAAATATTCATAAACAATTTTTTATTAAATATACCACATGTTGTTATGAAATTATTTTACAATTATTCACATTATTTTATTAAACTATGCTACTATTTTTATTAGAGAAATATTAAGGAATCATTAAAATTTATTCTTTTAGCTATCATTTAATTATAAACTCAATTCTTTTAGTCTAATTTTTTAGTCTAGTAATCTAACAACATACTTTATCTCATATTTTTAAACATAAATGGCTAAATAATGACCAAAAGTAGAATTAAAATTTTAAACAAAATAAAAGAAATTAAACCTTTTTATTTTTTCGACAAAATAAAATAGTTGAAGTAGATGAAGCAATAAAATTTATTAGTTTAATGAATAATTTATTTATTTTTTAAATTTTTTTTGGAGTTAGTTCAAAGTCCACACAAATAAATCTGACTCAAAGAATGGTTAAACTTTGACTAGAATTCTATGAATAATATGAGAGTATAAATTTATAAAGTGTCTAAATTTTATAAAAAAATATTATTATTTTGAATATAAATAACTATTAAACAGTATTGTTGATATATATTACTATAGTTATTATTATTTTTGTTCTTGGTATTATTGATATTATTGTTGTTATTATTAAAAGAGAAATTTTTGGAGATTATTAATCTTTAGTTCTTTTGGCCATCTTTTGGTCAATATAAATACTAAATTATTTTTAATAGATAAATTTTATTAATTTATGTGTTTAAACTCTAAAAAATTTAAATGCAAATGATAATGATTTATCTTTGCAAAATTTTGATAAACATAGGTACAAATTATATGCTTATTGTGTATAAAATTTTTGTAAATATGAGTACAAATTATTATCGATTAAGATGTTAAGTGCTTGAGGGATATTTAAAAGTTAAATAATATTTTTACTATTGTTACATCTTAATATTTTTAGAATTATACTATATAAATCTAGTTAGACTTATAAAATTTCTTTATTATAATTATTTGTTACCATAAAATCTAAAATATACAAAATTTATGCTGACGTGCCACTTTAGACGGTTATATATAGGTTATTTTTTTCGAAAATAAAATTTATGGTTTAAAGTTATATGTTTGTAGAAACACTTTTTTTTGTTCAAAATTAAATACAAAATTTAAATTTCAGTTTTTATTAATTTTTAAGCTTTTTTCATCTTTTATTGTAACATGCAAGGGCAAGGACAGTAGTGACTTCATCCACCCAAATTTTAAAGAACTATGCCTACATATGAAATATATGTCTAAGAAAATAAAAAATATTATATAATTTAATAATTTTATTTATGTTATTTTTTATTATGCGATAGGTTTATAGCTTAATTATTGTCTTTTTTATGTAATTCTCATATAAAAAATTTAATTACCAAAAAGAATTTATAACATATTTTTTATATATCCAGATAAAATCAATTCAATAATATTATATTATTCCTAGATTATTTTATTAATGAAAAAAATCTTAAAAAAAATTAAAAAAATTTATCTAAAATTTGACCCCTCCATATTAAAAATTTTAGATCCGTTCCTGATAATATAAATACAAAAATATTTTATACACAGCTATAATTAAAATATATTTTTTCATAATTTTACATGGATATCCTAAGAAAATACAAGTAATTTTTTTATTTTTTACGTTTACATTTCGTACTTGTCAGTGTCCATTTATTCTTTAATTTTAAAACTTATAGTGTTGGAATTAACAAATAATATGCATAATTATGGATATGCTAATTAAAAAATTAAGAATATTTAGTTAAATAAAAAATAATAAATTAAAATCTTAAAAAGGCATAAAAATTAACAAATTTACTTCACAAATTGTGGTAGTTTTGCAGGTTTTATATTATATTTGTTTCTTTAACAATGTATTTAATTTTAAGACAATCTCGTATGAATGATTTTTAACTAGTTTATTTAATTAAGTCAATTCTTGAAAATATGACATTATGAATTTATGATTTATGGAAATCAGATTTAATATGGATTGACAAAGCGAAAAAGTAAATCTTATTAAAAATATTATTATGAATATTTTTAATAAGAACAATGTTACATGATCAACAAGTATTATTTTTTTGGTCAGTACTTAATCGATAATAATTTGTACTCATATTTACAGATATTTTATACACAATAAGCATATAGTTTGCACCTATATTTACCAAAATTTTGCACACATGAATTATTATCACTTGCATCCAAATTTTCCAGAGTTTAAACACATAAATTAATAAAATTTATCAATTAAAAATAATTTAATATTTATATTGACCAAAAAAATGGCCAAAAGAACTAAAGATTAACAATCTCCAAATTTTTTTTAATAATAACAATAATAATATCAATAATACCAAGAACAAAAATAATAATAACTATGATAATATCAACAATATTGTTTAATAGTTATTTTTATTCAAAGTAATAATATTTTCTTATAAAATTTAGACACTTTATAAATTTATACTCTTATATAATTCATAGACCAGTCAAAACTTAGTCATTCTTTAAGTCATATTTATTTTTGTGGATCTTGAACCAAGTCCAAAAAAATAAAAACAAAAAACAAAAAAATTATTCATTAAACTAATAAATTTTATTACTTCATCTACCTCAACTATTTTATTTTGTCAAAAAATTAAAAGGTTTTATTTTCTTTATTTTGTTTAAAATTTTAATTCTACTTTTGGTTTTTTTCAATTTTTAGAATAAAATAATAAGAAGAGAAATACTAGAGGATTATCAAAATTTATTATTTTGATCATTATTTAGTCATCAATATTTAAAAATATGAGATAAAGTATGTTATTGGATTATTAGACTAAAAAAACTAGACAAAATAAATTAAGTCTATGGTTAAATAATAGCTTAAAAAAATAAATTTTAATATTTCCTGAGTATTTCTCTAATAAGAATAGTAGCATAATTTGATAAAATAACGTAAATAATTATAAAACAATTTTATAACAACATGTGGTATATTTAATAAATAATTGTTTACGCATATTTCATATTTATCTATTTCGTAATTTAAAATATATAATATAAATACTTAGCTAATATTTTTCAATTAATAATAAATAGTAATTATGTCCGTAACCATTAAAACTACTTTCATCACTTTAATGGAATTTTTATTTTTGAAATACATTTTGTCTAATTAAATAATAAATTTTTTTGAAAAAAAAAACTTTAATAATTATTTGAGAAAATATTTTGTTAAGAAGAATTAGATAACATCTTATATTAGATTAATTTTTTAAAAAAAAATAGCAATTGTTTGATGTTTGTTTTTGTCCAATTACATATAAAGCCTATATACATGAAACACTTTTTTAAAAAGGTAATTACAAATATACCCTGCAGCATATATATCACTCACACACCTAATAGAATCATTTATAATTATTATTGTCGCCATTTGTCTTTTTTATACAAGTCAGTCAAAACTTAGTCATTCTTGACCACTATATTATTAACCACCAAAGAACTTTCCATATAATATATATATATATATGGCAGGGTAAGGGTGGGGACCAGGGATGATGGGATTTGGTTTAGGCAATCACAGGATTGTGTTTTGGAATAAGGCAACAGAGGGGATTAGGGGCTAGCGCCTAACTTGATGTGTTCGGCGCCTAACTTCATGTGTGTTCTCCTCTCTTGGCGCCTAACTTGAGAAAACTCAAGTTGGGTGTCACCCATCCAGCAACAAACATCAATTGGTACGCATGACTGACGCTTAATTTTAAGGAGTGAAGTTAGGCGCCACCTCTTCAGAGAGTTTTTTTAAATTTGGGTTATGTGGTGTGGCGCCTAACTTCAGAAAATAAAGTTAGGTGCCACCCTGTCCACAACATCTTTTTTTAGGGTGTTTGAAACTTTGTCTTAATGCACCTGTTTCTATTCTAATCACTCTGCATGATTAAAATACACGTAAAATAAAAGAAAAACAATAGAAAATCAAACAAAAATAAATAAATAAAAAGAAAATATCAAAGTAAAAATTAAACTTAAGGATACGAAAACATCGGGTTGCCTCCCGACAAGCGCTTCTTTACCATTACTAGTTTGACGGTCAGCTCCTCTAAGGAGGAGGATCATAGGGGCTCAGTTCTTCACCCCTCACTGTGAACTTCTTTCCTGTACTTTTATGGATCAACTCTATATGCCCAAGAGACAGAATCCTGTTCACTGTATGAGGCAAGATTGGGCATGCAGTGAATACCACCTTCATTCCTGGAGAGAAGTCTTCAGTGGGAATCTTTTTATTTCTCCATTTTCTGTGTACTTTTTTCTTTTTGGGAACCTCCTCCTTGGTGGATGATGTATTCCCGACACCAAACTTAGGTTTGATGTTAGGAGGAATTTTGTTGATTATCACCAAAGAAGGTTTGAGCTGCCGATTCTGTTGTGCATCATCAAGGGGTTCTTGAAGGTTAGGATTAATAAGCTCAGTCTGCATGCACCTCTCCTCTTCACCTGCTGAATGCATATCTTTGAAGATATGAAAGACCAGAGGCTCATTATGCACTCTAAGCACTAATTCACATTCTTCCACATCAATCAGAGCTCTCCCAATGGCTATGAATGGTCTTCCTAGGATTACAGAGACATTCTCTTCCTTTCCTGTGTCAAGAATCACAAAATCTGCTGGGAGGAAGAACTTACCCACTTTGACTAAGATATTCTCAACTAATCCATATGCAAGCTTTAGAGATTTGTCTGCCATTTGTAATGCTATCCTTGTGGGTTGTGTCTCTTGGATTTGCGATTTCTTCATCACAGACAAGGACATTAGATTTATGCTTGCACCCAGATCACATAGGGCTTTTTCAAAGGTGGTGCTCCTAATGGTATATGGAATTTGAAAGCTTCCTAGATCTGAAATCTTCCTTAACAAGTTATTCTAAATTATGGCACTACATTCCTTAGTCAAGACCACTGTCTCATCTCCCTTTAAAGGCTTCTTCTTTGACAACAACTCCTTCATGAATTTAACATAGAGAGGCATTTGCTCTAAAACCTCAGCAAAAGGAATATTGATTTGCAACTTTTTGAAGACTTTCAAGAACTTTGAAAACTACTTGTCCTTGGTCTCCTTTTGAAGTCTCTGAGGATATGAAATCTTAGACTTGTATTCAAGAGCCTTAGGTAATGTTGGATGTGTGTCAAGAATAACTGGAAAAGGGTTGTCTGCACGCCTAGGAGGGGCGTGTACTACTGTGTCTTCAATATGCTCTGGAGCTTCTTTTTCAACTGGCTCCTCAGTAACTTGTGCTTCCGTACTTACCACTTGTCTACTTATCAAGGTGATAGCCTTGCACTCCTCACCTGGATTTGGAATTGTGTTACCAAGAAGGCTATTAGTAGTCTTCTGATCAATTTCATTAACTTTTGTGGCTAATTGACCCATCTGAATCTTCAAGTTCTTGATTGATGCTCTGATTTCCTGTATAAAACTTGCCATTAGTGCTTCCAAATCAATAGTCTTTTGAGACTGAGGAGTTGCTTGCTGAGATGATTGAAACTGGTGGTTATTGAAATTATTCTGATGGAAATCGCCCTGAGAATCATTATTAAAATTCTGTGACCTCTGAGGTTGCTCTCTCTACCCTAAATTTGGGTGATTTTCTCCACCGCTGATTATAGCTCTTGGCATATGGATCATTATTGGGGTTTTTAGGAGCATTCCCCATATAGTTGACCTGTTCAGAAAGAAATTGAGCATAATCATAATTCTCACCTTGCATAAAGCTACCAGTCATGTCATAAGGAGCCTCTTGAGGAGCATTCTGAGCATTAACAGCTAAATTCTGCATCCCACTCAAGTGTTGAGTAAGCATATTAATCTACTAAGACATAACTTTGTTCTGAGCAAGAATAGCATCCAAGGCCTCTACTAACAAAACACCTTTCTACTGAGGAGTCTCAGAGTTCACAGGATTGCTATTAGAGGAGTAAAGATATTGGTTGTTAGCAACCAAATCAATAAGCTTAGTAGTCTCTTCAGGCGTCTTCTTCATATGCAATGAACCACCTGTAGAATTATCTAAATACATTTTGGACATTTCACATAAGCCCTCATAAAAGATCTCCAGCTGAGTCCATTTAAAAAACATGTCAGGAGGGCATTGCCTGGTCAGCAGCTTATACCTCTCCCAGGCTTCATAGAGGGTCTCACCATCTTTCTGTCTGAAGGTCTGAACCTCCACCCTTAGCTTAGTCAGCTTCTGTGGTGAAAAGAATTTAACAAAAATTCAGTGACTACCTTATATCAAGTGTCCAGGCTCTCCTTGGGCTGAGAATCTAGCCAAAGCTTTGCTCTATCCCTCATAGCAAATGGAAAGAGCATGAGCTTGTAAACCTCAGAATTCACTCTATTTGTTTTCACAGTGTCACAAATCTGTAGGAAGTTAGAGATAAATTGATTTGGATCTTCCTGTGGGAGTCCGTGATACTGACAATTTTGCTGCACAAGAGTGAGTAACTGAGACTTCAGTTCAAAATTGTTTGCAGCTATAAGAGGCATCACAATATTTTTCCCATAGATATTTGGATTTGGAGCAGTGTATGAGCCAAGCACCCTTCTATTTTGGTCATTCTCATTCGGAATTGCCACATTGGCATTAACAGCATGATTATGATCCATAGTGGACTCTGCAGCTTCCTTTTCAAAGGTCTCACTTAGATTTTCACTAGCCTTGTAAAGTATAGCTTGTTGCAAGTGTCACTTCAAAGTCCTTTCAAGTTTAGGATCAAAATCTGTAAGAGGTTCCTTGTCTCTGTTCCTGCTCATAAATGAACAGAAAATAAGAAAAGTGGAATTCCCTATGTCAGAGTGTAGAGAATTCCCAAATGAGGTAACCTGTGTAAGGAAATAAAACAAAACAACTAACTAGTTAAAGCAAAAAACTTTTGAAAATTATAAATAAAATTAAGCTAGAAAATTCGAAATTTATAAAAAAATGAACCAGAAAATTCAAATAAAATTAACTAGGTAACACCAAACTTAATTTCAGAAATTAAGGAAAAATACTAGGTAGAATTTTTGAATATTAAAGAGCAACAATTAAATAAAATTAAAACTAAAATGCCTAATCTAACCAATCAAACAACTAATAGTTGTCAATCACAGTCAATCCCCGGCAACGGCACCAAAAACTTGGTGCAGAATTTATAACCCACAAACTAACCGGCAAGTGCACCGGGTCGTACCAAGTAATACCTCAGGTGAGTGAGGATCGATCCCACGAGGATTGATGGATCAAGCAACAAAGGTTAAGTGATTCATTTAGTCAGACAAGTAGAAAATGGTATTTGGGTTTCAATTGCATTAAACAGTAAATTTATAGAATTAATAAAGCAAGCAGTAAACGGGTTGTGAAATATATGGAGAAAACAGTTAAGGTTTTAGAGATGTTTATTTTTTGGATTAACTTTTCTTACCAACTATTTTAATCATGCAAGATTCAATTCGTGGCAAACTATATGTGACTAAACCCTAATTTCTTAAACCTTTTTATTATTTTCTAACCTTCATCAACCGCCAATTCCTTGGTCACTTGATTCTGATTAGAGGGTTAAGTTCAAAACTAGTTTATGTGCCACAGAAATCCTAATTATCCAAATATAAGATGATTATATGTCATGTATCCCGTTAAGTCCAGATAATTAGAAATTTAGGAGAAATTATTTTCAAGCTGTTGTTCAAGTGAGACTCTCTAGAAAACCACAATTGAGCCTGTTTTTCAAGCGAGATGATCCTCTAAAGATAACTCTCCCAAGATTCACAAGAACTCAAATAGAATAAGGGTCATACTTCCGTTCCACCTAGATTCATAAGATGAAGAACGAAAACAAATTCTTGAAATTGAAATGAAAATATTAATTAAAATAAAAGAGTAATAGTATCAATCCATACAATAAACGGAGCTCCTAACCTTAATAGTGGAGGTTTAGTTGCTCATGGTTCAGAGAGAAAACAAGAATTCTGAAAAACTGTAAAGTGCGGATTACGATAAGAGAGAAAAGAAAAGCCCGAAGGGCTGATTCTTTTCCCTTTTATATCTAATCCTGATTAATGTAAAATATATTTTCTAAAACTAAATAATATCTTTTCCTAATTATAATTAAAATAAATGTTTTAATCACTAATCAAATAAAATTCTCGTGCATTGCTTCAATTGGCGTGGGGACCATGCCTTGATGATGAACTGACGCCTAACTTGGAAAATTCCAAGTTAGACGCCACCCTTGCAGTTCCTCCAGGGTGTGTTGTGTGTTGAACTGGCGCCTAACTTCAAGAATTTGAAGTACTATGGCAGCTTGCATTCATAACTTGCTTTTTCTTCCGCTCCCAAGTTAAGCGCCACTATGCCAGTGTAATTTTGAATAAAGGATAGACTATTATATATTGTTGGAAAGTTTTCGAATACCGCTAAAATAATGTCAATTGAATATCTATAGCTCAAGTTATTTTGGTTTGAGTGCAAGGAGGTCGGAGTTGACAGAATCATTCACTTTCTTCTCTTTTTCTATAGAAACTCTGTCAACTCCATTCGAATGCTACTTAAAATAAACAGAATTGCACATAACTCAAAGTAGCATTCATAGTTGCAAAAAGATATTTAAATCTTGATTAAACTTAACAATTCAGATACAAATTTACTAGGAAATGATAGAAAAGATTCTCACGCATCAGATGGACAACATATTAAGGTGGTAACCCTAACTAAGATTCACATGAAAAGTGGAGAAGCATGTGTATCTTCATCAACATCATTCCTGATGCGAAAGAGACACCGACTACCATCACTTCAAAATTCACCCCAAAATGATAAGAAGAAGAGTGGAGGTTCAATTACAATGCCGAATTCGGAGTTAGTGAAGAAGATGCAACCTGAGAAGGTCGGTACCACTATAGCACCTGTTATGGTAGAGGAGGAGAATACCCAAAGTCAAAGGGCCTGAGTGTGTTGGTATGTTCTGAATTTTCTTCCATTTGTGTTATGGATAGTACGAACTTTAATATTGTAGCTTGGAATGTTAGAGGGCTTCAAACAAGTTAGCTCGAGTTCACTGTAAGGAGTTAATTAGATGCTTTAATCCAATGGTTTTTGTAGTTATTGAAACTCATGTTCCCTTTGAGAGGATGAAAATTTTTTTGGACATATTAGGATTTTGGAGTGCTGAAGTGGCTGAATCAAGAGGGCATAATGGGGGGATATGGTTCTTAGTGAGTAAAACGTTTACTCAGTGCAATGTCTTTAATATTGATGATCATTGTGTTTTTGTTGGAATCAGAACTGGTTCGAATTCCTGGATTTATAGTGCTGCATATGGAAGTCCTCAACCACATCATAGGCAAAAGCTCTGGGATAATTTGTCGAGTTTGGTTGATAAATCAGTGCTGCCATGGCTGGTGTTAGGAGATGTCAATGAAGTTATCAATCTTAGAGAAGTCAGAGGAGGGGCCTTCAATGGGGTTAGAGTAGAAATATTCTCTTCTACTTTAGACTATTGTGGACTGTTGGACATGGGTGCCATTGGTAAGGATTATACTTGGTATAGAAAATGCAAAGGGAAAATTGAGGTTGCCAAAAACTTGACAGAGCTGTTAGTAATAATCATTGGTGCTTGCTCTTTCTAGAAGCTTACACTGAGATTCTGGGAAGATATCATTCGGACCATTGTCCGATTTTAGTGAGATGCTTTGGTGCTAAAATTAAGAAAAATACGAACCTTCCTTCAGGTTTCAAGCTGTTTGGACCACCCACCCTCAGTTCCATAGCATTGTTCAACATGCTTGGAATAAAGGGTCCCCAGATATGATCAGAAGCCTAAAGGAGGTCCAATCAGAGGCCCTTACTTTAAGCAGAAAAATTTTTGGTAATGTTTTCATCAAGAAAATATCTTTGGAGCAGGAGATTAATAGAATCCAATTGATCTTGGATGGTGTTGATGATGCAACTCTTCGGTTAAAAGAGAAATGATGAGCTTAATTCTGTTCTTATTCAAAAAGAGCTTATTTGGTATCAAAAGTCTCGTGAGCAATGGGTGAAGTTTAGAGATAGAAATACTAGGTACTTTCATCTGCAAACTATTATTCGAAGGAAAAGAAACAAGGTTCATGGGTTATTCTTGGAGGATAGCACTTGGTCCACAGAATCCAATGTTCTCCAAAAAAAAGCTAATGCCTTCTTCCAAAGACTTTTCTGTACCAAAGAGGATGTCGACATCAATGCTCTTGGTAATCCTCCACTGCCCCAGCTGAGTCTGAGTGTTGAAGCCTGTGATGCTCTTACAACAACGGTTACTTTGGAGGAAGTGAGAAGAACTGTCATGGAGATGGGTTCTTTTTAAAGCTCCAGCCCCCGACGATTTTCAAACCATTTTTTCAAACAATATTGGGATGTTATTGGCATGGATATCTAAAATATTGTTAATAAAGCTTTTTTGGGAGAGCTTTTTGATGCATCAGTCTTCGAAACTCTCATTGTTCTTATACCCAAGGTAGACTTTCCTTCCTTCATGAAAGACTTTCGCCCCATTAGTTTGTGTAATGTAATTTATAAAATTATTACGAAAGTGTTAGTTTCTCCTTTTCATCCTTATTTAGCTGATGTGGTTGGCCACCTTCAAGGAGGTTTTATTCCTAGAAGGGGTACTACTGAGACTATCATAATTGCACAAGAAGTTATGCATTTTATGAAACATACTAAGTCCAAGAAAGGTGTCATGGCTTTTAAGATTGATCTTGAAAAGGCCTATGATAGAGTGGACTGGAGATTCTCTTGGTGCTTTTGATTTTTCTGAATCTATTGTTCAGCTCATGATGAAGTGTGTGAGTTCCTCTTCTTTGTCAACCCTATGAAATGGGGATCATCTGAATAATTTTAGTCCTCAAAGGTGCCTTAGACAAGGGCACCCAATGTCCCCTTATCTTTTTGTGCTTTGTATGGAGAGGCTAGCATGTCTTATTAATCACAAGGTCTCTGAAAGTTCTTAGATCCCTATTGCTGTATACCAAAAAAGCCCTAGAATTTCTTACTTGATGTTCGCCGATGACCTTTTCTTTTTTGCAAAGCGATTAAAACTCAAGTGGAGCTTATTATGAGAAATCTTGATCTTTTTTGCAAATCTTCTAGCCTAAAGGTTAAGCTTTCAAAGTTTAAAGCTCAATGTTCTAAGTCTGTGACTACGAGAAGAAAGGACATGCTTGGGGTTTCTCATATCAATAATGCTAGGGAACCAAGATAGTTTCAGCAAAAAACCAGCCAAATGCCTCTGGGTGAATCTAAAACCTCTACGTGGATGGTGCTTATGCTAGGCATTAGGATATTTCTTTTCTTTGTAAATTGGATGGTTCTGAATCTGTTTTCTGATTTATCATGTTTTAGACATTTGGAGAGGGAAGGAGGGTGAAGATACGGAAGCTAATTGAATCAGTTTCCGTGATTCATGTTGCAATGATACTGAACGTATCTCCTCCTAATTTAAATGTGGTGAAACATTTAATAACCAATATTTTAAATCATAAATAAATAAACTAATTACTATATTTATAATTAACTAAGTTGTTCCATTCTTGGCTGATTTGGAGTTGGTTCCATATACTTTTCCTTCTCATATTCATTTCACACAAAATTTGGAAAAATATCTTGGGGGTGAATATTTGTCATGATAGGGCACTTAGGAGAACTATGCAAGAGATCATTGAGAAGATTAAGGACAAGCATGCTGGTGCACGAAATTGCACTCACACTTTTTGCAATCCGCACAACTAACCAGCAAGTGCACTGGGTCGTCCAAGTAATACCTTACGTGAGTAAGGGTCGATCCCACGTAGATTATTGGTTTGAAGCAAGCTATGTTTATTTTATTATTCTTAGTCAGGATATTAATTAAAATTATCAGTTGGAATTATTAGATTGGAAAAATAAAAGAGAATAAAATCGTTACTTGTTGTGCAGTAATGGGAAATATGTTGGAGTTTTGGAGATGCTTTGTCCTCTGAACTTCTGCAATGTAATATTCAACTCAATTGTTTGTAAAGCACGTCTACGGCAAGCTGTATGTAGGGTGTCACCATTGTCAGTGGCTACCTCACATCCTCTCAGTGAAAACGGTCCAGATGCTCTGTCACAGCACGGCTAATCAGCTGTTGGTTCTCGATCATGTTGGAATAGGATCCATTGATCCTTTTGCGTTTGTCATCACGCCCAGCAATCGCGAGTTTGAAGCTCGTCACAGCCATTCAATCCTTGAATCCTACTCAGAATACCACAGATAAGGTTTAGACTTTCCGGATCCTCAAGAATGGCTGCCATCAATTCTAGCTTATACCACGAAGATTCTGATTAAAGAATCTAAGAGAAGCTCATTCAATCTGATGTAGAACGGAGGTGTTTGTCAGGCACACGTTCATGAGTTGAGGAAGATGATGAGTGTCACGGATCATCACCTTCTCTATAATTAAGCGCGAATGAACATCTTAGATAGGAGCATACAAACGTTTGAGTGGAGAAATAAAAACAATTGCATTAATTCATCGAGACGCTGCAGAGCTCCTCACCCCCAACAATGGAGTTTAGAGACTCATGCCGTCAAAGTGTATAAAATTCAGATTTGAAAATGTCATGAGATACAAAATAATTCTCTAAAAGTTGTTTAAATAGTAAGCTAGTAACCTAGGTTTACAGAAAATGAGTAAACTATGATAGATGATGCAGAAATCCACTTCTGGGGCCCACTTGGTGTGTGCTGAGGCTGAGGCTTAAGCTTATCACGTGCCTGGGACTGTTTTGGGCGTTCAACGCCAGGTTGTAACCTGTTTCTGGCATTGAACTCCAACTTGTAACCTGTTTCTGGCGCTGGACGCCAGACAGCAGCATGATACTGGCGTTGAACGCCAGTTTACGTCATCTATCTTTGCACAAAGTATGGACTATTATATATTTCTGGAAAGCCCTGGATGTTTACTTTCCAACGCCGTTGAGAGCGTGCCAATTGGACTTCTGTAGCTCCAGAAAATCCATTTCGAGTGCAGGGAGGTCAGGATCCAACAGCATCAGCAGTCCTTTTTCAGCCTAACTCAGATTTTTGCTCAGCTCCCTCAATTTCAGCCAGAAAATACCTGAAATCACAGAAAAACACACAAACTCATAGTAAAGTCCAGAAATATGATTTTTGCCTAAAAACTAATAATATTCTACTAAAAACAAATTAAAACATACTAAAATCTACATGAAATTACCCCTAAAAAGCGTATAAAATATCCGCTCATCACATGCTAATTAGAAAGGGCGACTTCTCAATAAAGCGGGTAGATTATGTCTTGTTAAGTCGGTCATGTCCTCTATTCCTGTGTACCATATGCAAGTATCTCTTCTTCCGATTGATGCCTCTAACAAAATTAATTCTTTGATGAGGCAATTTCTTTGGAAGGGTCAAGCTGAGAAAAGAGCGCTTAGTCTTGTCAAATGGGATCAGGTTATAGCTCCTAAGAAGTTGGGAGGCCTTGATATTAAAGAAACCAGATGCATTAACTTTTAACTGCTTGGTAAACTTGTGTGGCAGCTGGTAAGTTGTAAAGATACTATGTGGGTGAAGTTTATAATTGATAAGTACTTACAGAATTCTTCAAACAATACTCTCCCTCTTTCAAATCAGGTAACTCATTGTTGGAAGAGCATTTACAAAGCTTTTAATGTTCTAAAAGATGGTTTCAAGTGGAGTTGTGGCAATACTTCTTAATCTCTATGGCATGATCACTGGATCCTTCTGGCATTCTTGGAGAGATCCTTCCTTACATTCATATCAGTGATTGGGAGCTCACTTTGGGGGATATTGTTCAGAACAATAAATGGAATTTAAACTTTCTGGCCACTCCTATCCCGCATTATATTCATGAAGGTATTAAAAATTTAAACCCTCCTGATGCAAGTAGCTCTGAGGTTGGCTGGTTTTGGAAATCTGCAGCTTCAAAAATATACAGTGCAAGGGAGGGTTATTATTGGCTTGCTAAGAGAAGTTTTTCTTGGAATGATAGTATAGATTGGACTTGGATTTGGAAAATGCCTATAGCTAAAAAGGTTAAAGTTCTTATTTGGCTCTCCCTCCATGAAGCCTTGCCAACTGAGACTTTTCGGATGAAGATAAATCTCACCATTTCTGAGAAATTCCCGAGGTGTCATCAGGGGGCTGAAACCATCTTTCATTGTTTTTTTGGTTGTCCTTTTCGAAAGAAGTGTGGTCCATCCTTGATCCTGGTATTTTGTTTTATGGGCCCTTTTTATCTTTTGAAGATTGGTGCCGTAAAGTTATGGTTGATAAGGATTGCATGGCTGCAGCAGGTATATGGTGGATATGGAGAAGTAAATGTAGATGTCATGTAGTGTTTAATTCTGATGAGCATTGGTTTGCCAAAAAGATTGCGTTTCTTGCACACCAAACTGCCCATGATCATATGAATGACGCACATTACAACAACATATCCCATGACTTGCGTGTTTGCTGGGCTTCTCCTCCCTCTAATGTCATTATGATTAATTGTGATGCTAGCGTTCATGTCTTCAAGGATGTGGTTGGATTTGGCTGCATTCTTAGGGATTCGACTGGTTCTTGGATCAAGGGATGTTTGGTCTTCTTCTCCCTTGGAGCATCTTTCATTGTGAATTGTTTGCTATTTGATGTGGGCTGGTTTAAGCTTGGGAATGTGGCTATAAAGATGTGGTTTGCCAAACTGACTGTCTTGACGTCTTCATTTTGCTTCATAACAATTTCGATTTGCAGCATGTTGGAGATAAAGAACTTGTGGATAAAATCTATGACCTACTTGTTAGATGCTGGATTATTTGTTTTGAGCATGTACGTCGTGAGGCAAATCAGGTAGCTGACTGGTTGGCTAAGTTGGGTGCTATGCACGACATTGAGTACACCGAGTGGCTTGAACCTGGCATGGAACTTATGTATGTTTTGTTTTCTGATTTAGCTTAGTTTTGTTTTTCCCTTTGTGGGATTATTTTTATGTTGTTCTTGTTTCTCTTTGTTTTATTATCAATCACAAAAAAAAATCGGTTGGGAGTTAAAAAAAAATTAACTTATCAGTCCCGCCACACATCCATATTTTTTTGGCAACTAAGTTGGTTTAAACCTAACGAAAACTGGTTTCATTAGTGAGAGCGTGTAGACATGCTCCAACTCCCAGCGGCATCGCGCATTTCTTCTTCTTCACGTTCCTTCTTCTTCTCTGCATGCAGTTGCTGCGTTTTTTTCCTTTTTTCTTTTCATTTTTTTGGTGATTTTTTGCAGCATTATGTATGTCTTCTTTTTCTTTGTTTGATTTTTCTTCTCTTTTTCTTGTTTTTGTTCTTGTTAAGAGGGTAAAACAAGAAGAATTATGAGAATGTGAGACAAGAAAATAAGAAGAAGATGCTGATAACGAAGAAAAAGAGGACGAGAAGTTTTGAATTATGCAAAATTTATTAGAAAATAATACCAAAATTCTTAACGATAATATCAACACTTCTTAATTTTGACACCGAAATTTAACTACAAAAATACAGCTTCTCTAGTGTTGCTTTTTTTTCTTCTTATTATTATGATGATGATGATGATGATAAGGAGGAGGAGGAGTAGTAGTTTTGAATTGTTATTCTTACTTCTTTTAGGAGTATTGCTTTTTATATTAGACTTGAATAAACATGTATTACAATCTTATTTAATTGAATAAATTTAAAAATTAAATTGCATACTGATGCGTGAACATTTCTCTATCTTTTTCTAGTGAATTTGAATTCAAATTGTTGAGTTTAATCAAGATTTAATTACCTTTAGCCACTATGAATGCTACTTTGAGTTGTTTGTAATTTTTGTTTATTTCAAATTGCATTTGGATAGATTTGACGGAGTTTTATAGCAGAAAAGGAAGAAAGAGAATGATGCTGTCAACCCTGACCTCCTTGCACTCAAACAGAAATAACTTGAGCTAAGGAGATCCAATTGACGTGATTTTAGTGACATTAGAAAGCTAACTTTCAGAACTTTCCAACAATATTTAATAGTATACCATTTTCTTCCATTTCACTCTGCCTTCTCCACGCTGAACTTGAGAAAAGCTCAAGTTCAGCGTGGAGTCCAACGCACAAAGGATGAAGCACACATCATCCACACTGAACTTGAGAATTCCCAAGTTCAGCATGGACTCAAGGGAAAGCCAATAAATCAACACTGCCTCATCCACGCTGAACTTGAAATTTCCCAAGTTTAGCGTGGATCCTCAATACTCCAGTGGTCCCCATGTACGTCCAAGGGCTTGTACGAGTAGCTAATTAGTTTTGATTAAATTTTATTTTATTTATAATTAGGAAAAGATATTATTTAGTTTAGAAAATATATTTTACATTAATTATGATTAAATATAAAAGAGAAAAAAATCAGCCCTTCAGGCTGTAATCTCTTCTCTTCTACCTCATTCCGCAATTTACAGTTTTTCAAAATCCTAGTTTTCTCTCTGAACCATGAGCAACTAAGCATCCACTGTTAAGGTTAAGAGCTCTACCTATTGTATGGATTGATACTATTATTTTTCTATTTTAATTCATGTATTGATTTATATTTCAAGAATTATTTTCGTTTTTTATCTTATGAATTTGGGTGGAACGGAAGTATGACCCTTGTTCTAATTGAGTTCTTGTATAACTTGGAAAAGCTCTTTACCTGAACAACAGCTTGAAAACATATTCTCCTAAATTTCTAATTATCTGGACTTAACGGGATATGTGACATATAATCCTTTTATATTTAGGTAATTAGAATTTTTGTGGCATATATATAAACTAGAATTGAACTTCACCCTCTAATTAGAATTAAGTGACCAAGGAATTGGCGGTTGATGAATTTTAGAGGAGACTAAAAATGTCTAAGGAATTAGGGTTTAGTCACATATAATTTGCCATGAATGAAATCTTGCATGATTAAAATAGTTAGTAAGAAAAGTCAATCCGAAAAATAGATAACTTTGAAGCCTTAACTGTTTCTCCATATATTATTCACAACTTGTTTACTGTTTGCTTTCTGATATTTTGAATTTACTATTAATGCTTTTGAACTCTCTCAACACTCTTTTCTGTTTGTCTAACTAAGTAAATCATTTAACCATTGTTGCTTAATCCATCAATCCTCGTGGGATCGATCCTCACTCACCTGAGGTATTACTTGGTACGACCCGGTGCACTTGCCGGTTAGTTTGTGGACTTTAAATTCCACATCACATACTAAAAGATCACAAGATAGCATTAAAATTATATGAATTTGCATGTTTGTATTATATTACAATTTTATTTAGTTGAATGGATGTAGGTTCACATTTATTGGATTGAATTCTTGCCAGAAACAAAAAAAAAACCATCAAAATTTCTTAATTTTAACACCGAAATATTGCTACAAAAACACAAAAATTTTACTACAAATATAAAAATGTCTTCTTATACTGTTGTTATGTTGCTGTATTTTATTTTTGTTTCTTCTTCTCCTCTTCTTTTTTATGTTATTGCTGTCATTTATTCTTTTTTTTTAATTTTTTCTTGGTTTTATTTCTCTAAAGAGAGTAAAAAATAAGAATTATGAAAAAATAAAATAAAAAAGAGAAGATGAAGAAAAAAAGATGAAAAAGAAGAAGAAAACGAACCAAAAGATGAGAAAGAGGAAGAAGAAGAGTTTTGAATTATGCAGAATTTATCAGAACAAATAACACCGAAATTTCTTAACAATAACACATATATTTCTTAATTTTTATACCGAAATTTTTCTACGAAAGTACAAACATATATTTTTTAATGCTGTATTTTTTTCTTCTTTTTATTCTTCTTTCTTTCTTTCTTTCTTTTTTCTGTTGCTCTTATTTCTTCTTTTAGGAGCATCGCTTCTCATATTAGATTTGAATGAACATATGTATTGCAATTTTATTTAGTTGAATAAATGTAGGTTCCTTTTCTTCCTACTGATTTAACACCATTATGTGTTTCTTCTTTTTTTTTGTTTGATTTTTTCTTGTTTTTATTCTTGTTAAGAGAGTAAAATAAGAAAAATAATGAGAATGTAAAACAAGAAAGAGAAGATGATGATAATGAAGAAGAAGGAGAAGAAAGAGTTTTGAGTTATCATTAAGTAATTCCGTGCATTCTTGATTTAAATAAGTTTTAGAATAATCTTTGAAGAATTTTTTAACTTTTTCAAGCGTGTTAAAAGTCATCTCAATCTTTGGCACAAGCTGCTCATCAACATCCCACAAAAACTGAAAATATACCGAAAACATTTCCAAAATAAACTAATTTATAATTCAAAATACACTGAATTTAGGAATGAAACAGATTTATCAAA
The DNA here is from genome assembly GCF_014773155.1 of Arachis stenosperma. Classification (NCBI taxonomy): domain Eukaryota; kingdom Viridiplantae; phylum Streptophyta; class Magnoliopsida; order Fabales; family Fabaceae; genus Arachis; species Arachis stenosperma. The sequence continues at coordinate 106,398,295 of NC_080378.1, forward strand.
ATAATAATTTAGATTCAGAACTCGTACATTACATTCAAATTCAAACCATCAACTATGAACAAAAATTTTCACATACAAAAAATAAAATTATTTGACTGCAGAATCATAAACTACTAACAAATTACATTAACTAAATTCGAATCACACCTCAACCACTTGATTCGATTCAAAACAATAATACAATTCGCAGTTGACAGTCTGAACTTGAAAATACACCGAAATCATTTCCAAAATACACCAATTTATAATTCTAAATACACTGAAACCAGGAACATATTCATCAAAATAATAATTCAGATTCAGAACTCATACATTACATTCAAATTCAAACCATCAACTATGAACAACAATTTTCACAAACAAAAATAAAATTATTCAACTACATTATCATAAACTACTAATGAACTACATTAACTAGATTCGAACCATACTTTAGCCACTTGATTCGATTCAAAACAATAATACAATTCGCCTTGATTCAATTGACATTCTGAACTTGAAAATACACCGAAAGCATTTCCAAAATACACAAATTTATAATTTTAAATACACCAAAACTGGTAACGGAACAGATTCATCGAAATAATAATTCAGATTCAGAACTCGTACATTACATTCAAGTTCAAACCATCAGCCATGAACAATAATTTTCACAAACAAAAAAATGATTCAACTACAGAATCATAAACTACCAGTGAACTATATTAACTAGATTCGAACCACACCTCAACTACTTGATTTGATTCAAAACAATAATCCAATTCGCCCTGGTTCAATTGACAGTCTGAACTTGAATCATTCATTGTCTTCAAAAATGAAATACATGTTCAAAACTGATTTCCCAACTTGATTTCAAAAACTTTGATCCAAATCTTCAAATCAGATAAAAGAGCATTGATTTTGAACGAAGAGAATACAGAGAACGAAGAGAACATAAAGAAGGAAGAGAAACGCAGAGATAGAAGAGAACTTAGAGAACACAGAAAACGCTGAGAAAATTCGGAGAAGAAAATGAAATACGCATGAAAAAGGCATCTATATATATTTGCGTGTTAAGTCAAAAATTTGTTAGAGATAGTGGTGCGTGGAGGTGAATTAGAATAAAACTACTTGGTTGAACTTGGCGGTTAAATGACTTGGATGTAGAGATTAATTGTTAACTTATATAAATTTTGATACCTACTCAAATAAAAAATGCTAAAAATATCTTTTTATAAAAATATTTTGTTTAAAAGTGTGATTTATTTATTTAACCACATTTTAAACAAAAACAACACTTTTATAACATATCGAAATCTAATCTTATAATCTATCATTCTAGAAGAGAAAAAAAATATTTTTGCATGAAGACAATTATAAAGTCTTTGTTAGAGTATCTACCATAAATTTTTAATATGTTGAAAGTATTTTTTTTTTTGGTTTAAGAATATCAAGAACTCAAGTAACAATATTGGTATTTGAAGCTATGATATTGAGTCTATAAAGTGTTTTAGATTGAGTCGTTGAAATTATCAGTAGTCTGATGCAGTATCATTCTACAGTTTGATGAATTTCTCAATAGCTATCTAATTTTGTTAATTAATTAGAAGTGTAAACTTAGTTTTTTTGTTTTTTTTTTGTTTTGGTCGGATGAAGTGTAAACTTAGTTTAAACATGGTTGATTATGCACAATGAGGGTACCAAGCTACTTGAGAGTAGCTTCAAATATGCCCTGCGATATAATTGTGTAGTGTTTCGTGTTTTGAGCTTCGGTCCCGTTTAAAATAAAAAAGAAGTTTGGAAAGGTTTGGGCTTCCATATAAGCTAGAAATTTCCTCTATAGTCAGTTTATGTTAGATATGTCTGTTTTGTAAGGGAAATTGTCCATACAAAGCGGATATTTTGGAATTTCGAATTTTGTACTTCGTATAAGGGCTGATGCATGCAGCTGGAAAAGCATGAATAAGGACTTTGAGAGTTCTGACAAAACAAAATATTAGAAATTTGGTCACCTCACCCGTTCTAATTGGTTATGAATAGTATAAAATAATATCACTATACAGCTTGAAGTTTCTAATGTATAATGATGACTTTTTATTACCTAAAAGTGTAGATTTTAAGCTTAGAATATTACTTGTTTTGTACTGATAAATTTAGGTATAGACAAAATTCTGTGTACTATCTGAGGGAGAAAAAGAAAAGAAAAGAAAATGCTGACCAGTCTCTTGTACTAAACAAGTATATAATATTGGAAACTTTTCAAATGGTCCAGGCACCTTTATTGGAACTCTGAAGATCCATGTATGGTCAGGTTAAATGTTAACATTTTGTCTTGTAGCATCTCATGGAATATCCATTATATCCCTACAATAAATTTAAATGTCACCATAGGAGTAGGTAGGTGCCATCAGCTGAAAGAAAAACTGAAGCCAATTTATAGCTGAGCCAGCCGATGTACAATGTTGGTGGGCTAGAGTTTTTTGGTTGACGTTCTTGGCGGGGCAGTAGTGGGCCTAAGAAGATCAAACATTAGAGGAAATAGTGTAGGCATCCTCAGATTGGTTAGGTCTTAACTGGGGACAAATTTATTTGGGGTGGAGGTCGTTCGTCACCGGTGGTGGGTGGAGCTCGTTGCGGTAGGCCGTGAGGCTCTGAAAGTCAGTCGCTGTCTGCCTGCTGTTGCTTTCCCGGAAGGGCCAGCAGACAAAACCAGCAACCGGTCCGTTGGGTGGTGGTGGTTGTTGTCACTTTGCTTATCCCATCAGTTTAGTTTCTCATCAAGCATCGCCGTCGTTAGTCATCCGAGCAAGTAAGCGTCCCTTAGCCATGTTAAATTATTTTCAATTAATTTTCGATTTCATTAACCTATATTGAATCTGTAGCCCAATGTTTTTATCGTTGTTGAAGTAATGTTATGTGTTAGCTGAAAGGGATGCTGTTTTTGCGGTTGAAAGTTATTAGAATTAAATGTGTTGGGCAAAATGATAGTCGCCTTAATTTGTTGGTTTGAGTTGAAGTTCTAGGGTTTAGGGTGTGAGTAGACGTGGTGTTCCCATCGCCCTGTGTAAGTCCGTCCACCTTCGAGACTCAGTCTGGCAATTTTCATTTTGTTTTCAATTTAATTTCTCCATCGTGACTTTGTTTTTGAAAGTTTAACCTGTGACTAAAATAATGGAAATTTTACTACCGAAATCTGGCGGTGTTGTCCTTGAAAATTCTGATGGTGTTGTTTCAACCGCATTGTCGACCTCATTAGGTGTATGAGCATAAATTGTGTTGTGAAAAAAGAAGAATCTACCGAGTTTGTTGCTTAATCCCGTGACAAACCCCTGAATTTGCTGCTGCAAAGAATGCTTTATACAATTCTATTTTTTTGTGTAAAATCTTTCGGTATTTTTTTTGTGACAACTTGGTTTGTAGCTGTATTGGTAGCAATGTTAGGAGGTAGTGGTGAATGTGTTTGGTTCTCTGTGACCTAGTTGTAATGCATGTGGTGTTTTTGCAAGTCTGTGTTTGGAGTTGGCAAGTGGGGACTGTGAGGATGTTGGAATCATGTTGGATAGTAGATGAGTCGGTAAAGTAAGGGTTTTTTTATCTAGGTAAGTTGCCAACGAAGTTTGTGCCATCCCTAGTTTATTGTTTGTTACAGTTTGACATGTTTGTCTTTTAGGTAATAATGGCATCGAGTAGCAAGATTTGGAAGGATGCGTGTATGTGGAATGAGCCTCTTGCGGATTACTGGATGGAGGGCAACGGTGGTGGGTCGAATCCACAGGTACGATGGGTATACGTGCCATTCTGTTTTTATAGTGTGTTAGTGGGATCTAATTAGAGGGGAATGGTGACTATGATGTGATGAGTCTGATGCGTTGAAGAAATGCTAGATTGGTGTTTTTATGTTAAGTTTGCCGTGGCTGTAGTATTTGTTTAGTTTGCAAAATCGAACTTTCACATTTTAAAGAAAAATGCACTACTTACATCTGTGACAATGAACGTTGACAAGCAAATCCTTTATTAGATAGAATGGCATGAAGATCTTGTTGTGGCCAACCATTATGATGGTTGGGTAAACTGTATGTTAAATTATAACATGACAATGTTATAATTATATTGATTTTATAATCCTGAAAGGAGTTTGTCAGGTCAAGTTTTCAGGGTTGAATTAATAACCATGTCAGTGCCTATGAACAGTGCATTTGCAAAATTTACTTTGAAACTAATTTAAAATGAAAGGCTTTGATGGGCAAGAGCGTTAATATGCATGGATATGCAATATTTAAACACAATTCATTCCACCTAATGTAGTTGGTAGCGAAAATGTTTGTCTTAATTTTTCAGGACACAATGTTTGATACTAGAGTGGAGGAAGATGCTGAGTTATCCGATTGGGAAGGAGGGGGGCTTCAATGTTGCCCGGATTTTTGGGTTTGGATGGGTTGCGAGCAGAAAATGTTCTTGAAATGGAGTTCTCTTCACCTCAGGAGGCAGGCGGCTTCTATAACAATTACAGCCGACTAAAGGGCTTTGCATCACGGCGAGGCAAGACTGTTAGAAACACTGCCGGAGAGATCGTGCGGTACACTTTTGTTTGTAATAGGCAAGGATTTTGAGAGAAGAAATGGTTGGAAAAGGTTGATCGCAAAAGGGAGCATAAGGTAGTAACCCGATGCGGATGCATGGCGGAGATGAGGATAAAGAGGAAAGACGGTAGTGGGAGGTGGTATGTATCGCGTTTTGTCGAGGAGCATAACCACGAACTTGCGTATGGGAAGCTTGTTGATTATCTGCGGTCACACAGGAAGATATCTGAGGTAGAAGTTGCTCAACTAACAAGCATGAGGGAGATTGGGATTAGCATACCTAAGATTTATGAGTCTTTCGCAGCACAACTAGGGGGTTTTAATCTGGTAACATTCACAAAGCAAGATATGTATAATGAGATACGGAAACAGAGAGGTCTGCAAGGCGGAGATATAAGTGCGGCTATTAGGTACTTGGAAGGTGTGGCAGGCATGGATGGGAAAATGTTTTGGCGTTACAAGTTGGGGGCAGGGCAACACCTATGCAACTTGTTTTGGAGCGACGGTCGTTGCCAGGAAGATTATGGGATTTTCGGCGATGTGCTAGCATTCGACGCTACGTATGGCCGCAACAAGTACAACCTACCCGTTGTAGTCTTTTCCGGAGTAAACCATCACAACCAGACATGCGTATTTGGAACAGCAATGGTCTCCTGCGAATCGCAGGAGTCATATATTTGGGTTCTTCGCCAGTTTATGGAATGCATGCAAGGTAAGTGATGAGCGGATAATTTGTACACTTTTTGGCATTGTTTTTAGTATGTTTTTAGTATATTTTTATTAGTTTTTAATTAAAATTCACTTTTCTGGACTTTACTATGAGTTTGTGTGTTTTTCTGTGATTTCAGGTATTTTCTGACTGAAATTGAAGGTTCTGAGCAAAAATCTGATCCAGAGACTGAAAAGGACTGCAGATGCTGTTGGATTCTGACCTCCCTGCACTCGAAGCGGATTTTCTGGAGCTACAGAAGCCCAATTGGCGCGCTCTCAACGGCGTTGGAAAGTAGACATCCAGGGCTTTCCAGCAATATATAATAGTCCATACTTTGCCCAAGATTTGATGGCCCAAACCTGCGTAGCAAACCGGCCTCAGAAATTCCAGCGTTAAACGCCGGAACTGGCATAAAACTTGGAGTTAAACGCCCAAACTGGCATGAGAACTGGCGTTTAACTCCAGAAAACGTCTCTACACATAAAAGCTTCAATGCTCAGCCCAAGCACACACCAAGTGGGCCCGGAAGTGGATTTTTCTGTCATTTACTCATTTCTGTAAACCTTAGGACACTAGTTTACTACTTATAGGATCTTTTGACATTGTATCCGTACCATATACCTCATAACATTTTTGTACACATTTCTTTCCACAGTATGAGCCTCTAAACCCCATGGTTGGGGGTGAGGAGCTCTGCTGTGTCTTGATGGATTAATGCAATTACTACTGTTTCTCATTCAATCATGCTTGCTTCCATTCTAAGATAATACTTGTTCTTAATCCGGATGAATGTGATGATCAGTGACAATCATCATCATTCTCAACTATGAACATGTGCCTGACAACCACCTCTGTTCTACCTTAGATTAAGTAGTTATCTCTTGGATTCTTTTATCGGAATCTTCGTGGTATAAGCTAGACTGATGGCGGCATTCAAGAGAATCCGGAAGGTCTAAACCTTGTCTGTGGTATTCTGAGTAGGATTCAATGACTGAATGACTGTGACGTGCTTCAATCTCCTGAAGGCGGGACGTTAGTGACAGACGCCAAAAGAATCACTGGATTCTACTCCGGTCTGATTGAGAACCGACATATGGAATGCCGTGCCGTGACAGGGCATTAGGAATCGTTCCAATGAGAGGATGGGAGGTAGCCACTGACAACGGTGAAACCCTACACACAGCTTGCCATGGAAGGAGACTTGCGTGTTTGATGAAGAAGACAGTAGGAAAGCAGAGATTCAGAAGATGGAGCATCTCCAAACCTCAACCTATTCTCCATCACTGCAAAACAAGTAACCATTTCATGTTCTTTTGCTTTTCACAATCAATCCTGATAATTTCTGATATCCTGACTAAGATTTACAAGATAACCATAGCTTGATTCAAGCCGACAATCTCCGTGGGATCGACCCTTGCTCACGCAAGGTATTACTTGGACGACCCAGTGCACTTGCTGGTTAGTTGTGCGGGATTGCAAAAGTGTTATTGCAATTTCGTGCACCAAGTTTTTGGCGCCGTTGCCGGGGATTGTTCGAGTTTGGACAACTGACGGCTTATCTTGTTGCTTAGATTAGGACTGTGTTATTTTTGTTGGTTTAGAGTCTTTTAGTTGAGTCTAGTTTCATATTTTAAGTTTGGTGTCAATTGCATGCTGTTGTTTTTCTTGTGATTTTCGAATTTTTTTTTCTTGTTCTTAGTCCCTTTTTGATTCATAAAAGTTCTAAGTTTGGTGTCCTCTTTGTGTTTTTCCTTTAAAATTTTCGAAAAAAATTAGTGTTTGATTTTCTAAAATTTTAAGTTTGGTGTCATTTTGTGTTTTTCTCTTTCCTCTTTTTAAAAAAATCAAATCTTTTTCATACAAACTTTTCAATCATATCTTCTTAATCGCTGTTTTCAAAATCTTTTTAATTAACTAATTGATTCAGTTCTCAATTTGCTTTGATCTTATTTTCTTTCTAATTTTCAAAATCTTATTTTATTTTCCTTTTGACTTTCGAATTTTTATTTTAAATTTCCTTTTTGTTTTTATTTCTATTTTTTGGTTATTTCCAAAAAAAAACAAACAAAATTTATCTCTTTGCAATTGTTATCATTTCCCTTTTGTCCATTATGGACTTAAGTGGAATTAATCAGTCCAGAAGGACTCTGGGGTCCTATGCCAACCCCAGTACAGCTGCATATGGGAGTAGCATCTGTACACCTCCCATCAAAGCAAGCAGCTTTGAACTAAATCCTCAACTCATTATCATAGTGCAGCAAAATTGCCAGTATTCCGGTTTTCCACAGGAAGAACCTACTGAGTTTCTGGCACAGTTTTTACAAATTGCTGACACAGTACATGATAAAGAGGTAGATCAGGATGTCTACAGACTATTACTGTTTCCATTTGCTGTAAAAGATCAAGCTAAAAGGTGGTTGAATAACCAACCTACAGCAAGCATAAAGACATGGAAACAGTTGTCAGACAAATTCCTGAATCATTTTTACCCTCCAAAAAGGATGACACAGCTAAGGCTGGACATCCAAGGCTTTAAACAAGAGGATAATGAATCCCTTTATGATGCCTGGGAGAGGTATAGAGGTATGCTAAGAAAATGTCCCTCTGAAATGTTTTCAGAGTGGGTACAGTTAGACATTTTCTACTATGGGCTTACAGAAAAAGCTCAGATGTCTTTAGACCACTCAGCTGGTGGATCTATACACATGAGAAAGACAATTGAAGAAGCTCAAGAGCTTATAGACATTGTTGCTAGAAACCAATACTTATATTCTAGCAAGGAATTCGTTCCACAAGAAGAGGTCATGGCAGTAGTCAATGATCCTGATCCTCAAGAACAGATGAATGAGCTTAATCAACAATTGCTCCTGATGACAGAACAGTTAGCAGAATTTAAAGAAATGCTCCATGATACTAAGGTTGCTAACAAGAGCATAGAACTGCAGTTGAATCAAGCAAAACAGCAAATATCTAAACAAATAACAGAAGAATGTCAAGCAGTTCAACTGAGGAGTGGGAAAACACTGAATGCCACTGCTCAAAAGAGCAAGAAGTCAATTAAGGAACAGTTGACAGAGGATGACCAAGCCACTGTTCAAAATCCCTCTGAGGACAGTAAGAGCCCAGAGAGGAATATTATTGGCGTTCAAACGCCAGAAAGGGAAGGAAAGTTGGCGTTAAACGCCCATTCCTTGCCCAATACTGGCGTTCAAACGCCAGAACAGGGAGGAAAGCTGGCGTTAAACGCCCATTCCCTGCCCAGTTCTGGCGTTCAAACGCCAGAAAAGGGGGAGAAGTTGGCGTTTAACGCCCAAACTTCATCCACTCCTGGCGTTCAAACGCCCAAGGAGAATCAGGCACCTGAGAGTTCTGATGATTATCCCCCTAACAAGGCCTCTTCAACCATTTCTGTAAGGAATAAACCTGCAGCATCTAAGGTTGAAGAATATCAAGCCAAGATGCCTTATCCTCAGAAACTCCGCAAAGCGGAACAGGATAAGCAATTTGCCCGCTTTGCAGACTATCTAAGGACTCTTGAAATAAAGATTCCGTTTGCAGAGGCACTTGAGCAAATACCCTCTTATGCTAAGTTCATGAAAGAGATCTTAAGCCATAAGAAGAATTGGAGAGAAACTGAAAAAGTGTTTCTCACTGAAGAATGCAGTGCAGTCATTTTGAAAAGCTTACCAGAAAAGCTTCAAGATCCTGGAAGCTTTATGATACCCTGCACATTAGAGGGCGCCTGCACCAAGATAGCCCTATGTGATCTTGGAGCAAGCATCAATCTAATACCTGCATCCACTATCAGAAAGCTTGGGTTGACTGGAGAAGTCAAACCAACCAGGATATGCCTCCAACTTGCTGATGGTTCCATTAAACACCCATCAGGCATAATAGAGGACATGATTGTCAAGGTTGGGCCATTTGCCTTTCCAACTGACTTTGTGGTGCTGGAAATGGAGGAGCACAAAAGTGCAACTCTCATTCTAGGAAGACCTTTCCTAGCAACTGGACGAACTCTCATTGATGTACATAAAGGGGAAGTAACCCTGAGAGTCAATGAGGATGAGTTCAAGTTGAATGCTGTGAAAGCTATGCAGCATCCAGACACACCAGAAGACTGCATGGACGTTGACATTATTGATTCTCTGGTAGAAGAGATCAATATGGCTGAAAGCCTAGAATCAGAGCTTGAGGACATTTTCAAAGATGCTCAACCTGATCAAGAAGAACTAGAGGAAGTAAAGGAATTTTCGAAAATTCCTCAGGAGGAGGATAAGCCTCCCAAGCCTGAACTCAAACCATTACCATCATCCTTGAAATATGCATTTCTGGGAGAGGGTGACACTTTTCCAGTGATTATAAGCTCTGCTTTAAATTCACAGGAAGAGGAAGCACTGATTCAAGTGCTAAGGACACACAAGACAGCTCTTGGGTGGTCCATAAGTGATCTTAAGGGCATTAGCCCAGCTAGATGCATGCACAAGATCCTGTTGGAGGATAATGCCAAACCAGTGGTTCAACCACAGAGGAGGCTAAATCCAGCCATGAAGGAAGTGGTGCAGAAAGAGGTCACTAAATTACTAGAGGCTGGGATCATTTATCCTATTTCTGATAGCCCCTGGGTGAGCCCTGTCCAAGTTGTTCCCAAAAAGGGAGGCATGACAGTGGTTCATAATGAAAAAAATGAACTGGTTCCCACAAGGACAGTCACAGGGTGGCGCATGTGTATTGACTACAGAAGGCTCAATACAGCCACCAGAAAGGATCATTTTCCTTTACCATTCATAGACCAAATGCTAGAAAGACTAGCTGGCCATGATTATTACTGCTTTTTGGATGGCTATTCAGGCTACAACCAAATTGCAGTAGACCCTCAGGACCAAGAGAAAACAGCATTCACCTGCCCTTCAGGCGTGTTTGCCTATAGGAGAATGCCTTTTGGTCTGTGCAATGCACCTGCAACCTTCCAAAGGTGCATGCTCTCTATCTTCTCAGATATGGTAGAGAAATTTCTGGAAGTCTTCATGGACGACTTCTCAGTATATGGAGACTCATTTAGCTCCTGTCTTAACCACCTATCACTTGTCCTGAAAAGATGCCAAGAGACTAACCTGGTTTTAAACTGGGAGAAATGTCACTTTATGGTGACTGAAGGAATTGTCCTTGGGCACAAAATTTCAGGCAGGGGAATAGAGGTGGATAAGGCAAAGGTAGAGGTAATTGAAAAATTACCACCACCTGCCAATGTTAAGGCAATCAGAAGCTTTCTGGGACATGCAGGATTCTACAGAAGGTTTATTAAGGATTTTTCGAAAATTGCCAAACCTCTGAGTAATCTGCTAGCTGCTGACACTCCATTTATCTTTGATAATGAGTGTCTGCAGGCATTTGAGACCCTGAAAGCTAAGCTGGTCACAGCACCAGTTATCTCTGCACCAGATTGGGCATTACCATTTGAATTAATGTGTGATGCCAGTGATCATGCCATTGGTGCAGTGTTGGGACAGAGGCATAATAAACTTCTGCATGTCATTTATTATGCCAGCCGTGTTCTAAATGATGCACAGAAGAATTACACAACCACAGAAAAAGAATTACTTGCAGTGGTTTATGCCATTGACAAGTTTAGATCCTACCTAGTAGGATCCAAAGTGATTGTGTACACTGACCATGCTTCTCTTAAATACTTACTCACAAAGCAGGATTCAAAACCCAGGCTTATCAGATGGGTGTTGCTTCTGCAAGAGTTTGATATAGAAATAAGAGACAGAAAAGGGACAGAGAATCAGGTAGCTGATCATCTGTCCAGAATAGAGCCAGTAGTTGGGGCGTCCCTCCCTTCTACTGAGATTTCTGAGACTTTCCCAGATGAGCAATTATTTGCCATTCAGGAAGCTCCATGGTTTGCAGACATTGCAAACTATAAAGCTGTGAGGTTCATACCCAAAGAGTACAGTTACATGCAGAAAAAGAAATTAATTTCAGATGCCAAGTACTACCTTTGGGATGAACCATATCTCTTTAAGAGATATGCTGACGGAGTGATCCGCAGGTGTGTACCCAGAGAAGAAGCACAGAGGATCCTATGGCACTGCCATGGATCACAGTATGGAGGACATTTTGGAAGTGAGCGAACAGCCACTAAAGTTCTCCAGTGCGGCTTCTACTGGCCTACTCTCTATAAAGATTCCCGAGAGTTTGTGTGTAACTGTGACAGTTGCCAAAGAGCTGGTAACCTGCCTCATGGATATGCCATGCCTCAACAAGGGATATTAGAGATAGAGCTGTTTGATGTATGGGGAATTGACTTCATGGGGCCATTCCCACCATCATACTCAAACACTTACATTCTGGTGGCAGTGGACTATGTATCTAAGTGGGTAGAAGCAATTGCTACGCCCACTAATGATACTAAGACCGAACTGAAATTCCTCCAGAAGAACATTTTCAGCAGATTTGGCGTTCCCAGAGTGCTAATCAGTGATGGGGGCACTCATTTCTGCAATAAACAGCTATACTCTGCTATGGTTAGATATGGAATCAGCCATAAAGTGGCAACTCCGTATCATCCACAGACAAATGGGCAAGCAGAGGTCTCTAACAGAGAACTAAAAAGAATCCTAGAGCGGACTGTAATGGCCCGAAGAAAGGATTGGGCAAAGAGCTTGGATGATGCTCTGTGGGCATACAGAACAGCATTCAAGACTCCTATAGGCACCTCTCCATACCAATTGGTGTATGGGAAGGCCTGCCATTTGCCTGTGGAACTGGAACATAAAGCCTACTGGGCAACCAGATTCCTAAACATGGATGCACAGTTAGCTGGTGAAAAAAGACTGCTACAGCTGAATGAGCTAGAGGAGTTCAGACTCAATGCCTTTGAAAATGCAAAAATTTATAAGGAAAAGGCAAAGAAATGGCATGACAGGAAATTGTCAACCAGAGTCTTTGAGCCAGGACAAAAAGTTCTGCTCTTCAACTCTAGGCTCAAACTGTTTCCAGGAAAACTCAAATCCCGTTGGGGGGGGTCCATATGTGATTACAGGAGTGTCACCATATGGATATGTTGAGCTTCAGGATATTGATTCTGATAAGAAGTTCATTGTTAATGGACAGAGAATCAAACACTATCTTGAAGGAAATTTTGAGCAGGAATGCTCAAAACTGAGACTTGAGTGATTCTCAATGAAAGTCCAGCTAAAGACAGTAAAGAAGCGCTTGCTGGGAGGCAACCCAGTCATTGGAAAGTTGTATGAATTGTTCTTACAGAGGCAAGTATCAAAAATGAAGGAATTCACAGAGTTACAGAAGGATTCAGCTCAAAAAGCAGAGAAAATGAGCTTACTGGCGAAAAAACGCCAGTAAGAGGCATTTTGGGCGTTAAACGCCAGAATGGGTACCATTCTGGGCGTTTAACGCCAGGAATGGTGCCATTTTGGGCGTTAAACGCCAGAATGGGCACCATTCTGGGCGTTTAACGCCAGGTGTGCAGCATCCTGGGCGTTTTAGAAAAACGCCCAGTGAGGAAGAATTTCTGGCGTTTAACGCCAGCCAGGGCACCTGGCTGGGCGTTAAACGCCCAAAAGGGGTAGCAAATGGGCGTTAAACGCCAGAATGGGTGCCATTCTGGGCGTTTAACGCCAGCTTGGTGGGGGGACCACAATTTTGTTTCCAAATCAGATTTTTTCAAACTTTCCTTTTCTCACCCATACTTTTCTACAAAATCACACTTCAATCATTCATCATTCACTTTCAAATCTTCAAAAATCAAAACCTTTTCTTCAAATTTATTTCAAATCAATTACAAACATTGTCCAAAAATTTCACCCTTTTCTCAATTTCCTCTCATATCTTCTCAAATCTCCTTTCAAATTCCTCTGTTTTTTTTCGAAAACTCCCCTCCCCACCTTATAAATACACGTTTGTTCCCCTCTTCCAACCACACCATTCGAATTTTCTCTTCCTCCCCCTCTCTTCTCTCTTCTCTTTTGCTTGAGGACAAGCAAACCTCTAAGTTTGGTGTGCTTTTCCGTGATCACTAAGCCAAGATTCATCAATATCATGGCTCCTAAGGGAAAACAAACCAATTTAAGAGGCAAGAAAGAGAATAATCCAAAGAATCTTTGGAATGAAGAGAAGTTCTTAACCAAAGAACAAGAAGACCATTATCATAAAATAATGGGTCTGAGGTCAGTGATCCCGGAAGTTAAATTTGATCTGAAAGAAGATGAATATCCGGGGATCCAAGAGCAAATTCGAAACAGAGGATGGGAAGTTCTAACCAATCCTGAGACAAAGGTTGGAAGGAACATGGTTCAGGAATTCTACTCAAATCTGTGGCTAACAGATAAGCAGAGAATGACTGGAACTGCTTACCATACCTACAGAACCATGGTCAGAGGGAAAGTTATATACTTCCATCTGGACAAAATAAGAGAAATCTTCAAGTTGCCTCAACTGCAAGATGATCCTGATTCCTTTAATAGGAGGATGGTGAGAGTAGATAAGGGGTTGGATCAAGTTCTAGAGGACATATGCCTCCCTGGAACTAAGTGGATAACCAATTCTAAGGGTGTCCCAAACCAACTCAAGAGGGGAGACCTCAAGCCAATTGCAAGAGGTTGGCTAGACTTCATTGGGCGTTCCATATTGCCCACTAGCAACCGTTCTGAGGTCACCATCAAGAGAGCAGTGATGATTCATTGCATTATGCTTGGAAAAGAAGTGGAGGTGCATCATGTGATTGCTTGTGAGATCTACACAATTGCAAATAAGAATTCCACTGAAGCCAAATTGGCTTATCCAAGCTTAATTTCCTTGCTCTATAAAGAGGCTGGAGTGAAGATGGGAGTGGATGAGTTCATACCCATTGAACACCCAATCACCAAGAAGTCAATGGAAGGACAAGTGCAAGACAACTCCATCAAGAGGAGGGCGCAGGAATTCCTCCCTGAATTCCCAAGAATTGACTACTGGTCCAACCTGGAAGCATCTATTAACAAGTTGCAAGAGACTATGGAGTAACTGAAGGAAGAACAGCAGAATCAAAACTGCATGCTCTGCAAATTGCTGAAGGAACAAGAGAAGCAGGGGCGTGAAATCCAAGAGATGAAGCACCAAAAGCTCTCCTCTCAAGCTGAGGGAGCATCCACTTCTCAAAATCAAGGTTGTTGAGTTCTAACTCTGTGAAAACCTCTATCATTAGGAGCCTATTTTTTTCGTTTTTCTTATCTTATTTTCTATTTTTATTTTTATTTTTCTAGTCTCATTCTATATCTATTTTTGAGTCTTGTTTTTAATTCATAATTAATAAAATTAAAGTTATGCCTTAAAGTTATGAATGTCCTATGAATCCATCACCTCTCTTAAAAGAAAAATGCTTTAATCACAAAAGAACAAGAAGTACAGGGTTTCAAAATTTATCTCTGAAACTAGTTGAATTAGCTTGATGTGGTGACAATACTTTTTGTTTTCTGAATGAATGCTTGAACAGTGCATATGTCTTTTGAATTTGCTGTTTTAAGAATGTTAAATTTATTGGCTCTTGAAAGAATGAGGAGAAAGAGAACTGTTATTGAGGATCTGAAAAATCATCAAATTGATTCTTGAAGCAAGAAAAAGCAGTGAATAAAAAAAAAATTTCGAAAAAAAAAGAGAAAAGAAAAAGAAAAAGAAAAGAAATAGAGTTGTGATCCAAGGCAACAAGAGTGTGCTTAAGAACCCTGGACACCTCTAATTGGGGACTTTAGCAAAGCTGAGTCACAATCTGAAAAGGTTCACCCAATTATGTGTCTGTGGCATGTGTGTATCCGGTGGTAATACTGGAAGACAGAGTGCTTTGGGCCACAGCCAAGACTCATATATTAGCTATGTTCAAGAATCATTATACTTAACTAGGAGAATCAATAACATTATCTGAGTTCTGAGTTCTCATAGATGCCAATCATTCTGAACTTCAAAGGATAGAGTGAGATGCCAAAACTGTTCGGAGGCAAAAAGCTACTAGTCCCGCTCATCTAATTGGAGCTGTGTTTCTTTGATATTTTGGAGTCTATAGTATATTCTCTTCTTTTTATCCTATTTTGATTTTCAGTTGCTTGGGGACAAGCAACAATTTAAGTTTGGTGTTGTGATGAGCGGATAATTTGTACACTTTTTGGCATTGTTTTTAGTATATTTTTAGTATCTTTTAGTTAGTTTTTAGTATATTTTTATTAGTTTTTAATTAAAATTCACTTTTCTGGACTTTACTATGAGTTTGTGTGTTTTTCTGTGATTTCAGGTATTTTCTGACTGAAATTGAAGGTTCTGAGCAAAAATCTGATCCAGAGACTGAAAAGGACTGCAGATGCTGTTGGATTCTGACCTCCCTACACTCGAAGCGGATTTTCTGGAGCTACAGAAGCCCAATTGGCGCGCTCTCAACGGCGTTGGAAAGTAGACATCCAGGGCTTTCCAGCAATATATAATAGTCCATACTTTGCCCAAGATTTGATGGCCCAAACCTGCGTAGCAAACCGGCCTCAGAAATTCCAGCGTTAAACGCCGGAACTGGCATAAAACTTGGAGTTAAACGCCCAAACTGGCATGAGAACTGGCGTTTAACTCCAGAAAACGTCTCTACACATAAAAGCTTCAATGCTCAGCCCAAGCACACACCAAGTGGGCCCGGAAGTGGATTTTTCTGTCATTTACTCATTTCTGTAAACCTTAGGACACTAGTTTACTACTTATAGGATCTTTTGACATTGTATCCGTACCATATACCTCATAACATTTTTGTACACATTTCTTTCCACAGTATGAGCCTCTAAACCCCATGGTTGGGGGTGAGGAGCTCTGCTGTGTCTTGATGGATTAATGCAATTACTACTGTTTCTCATTCAATCATGCTTGCTTCCATTCTAAGATAATACTTGTTCTTAATCCGGATGAATGTGATGATCAGTGACAATCATCATCATTCTCAACTATGAACATGTGCCTGACAACCACCTCTGTTCTACCTTAGATTAAGTAGTTATCTCTTGGATTCTTTTATCGGAATCTTCGTGGTATAAGCTAGACTGATGGCGGCATTCAAGAGAATCCGGAAGGTCTAAACCTTGTCTGTGGTATTCTGAGTAGGATTCAATGACTGAATGACTGTGACGTGCTTCAATCTCCTAAAGGCGGGGCGTTAGTGACAGACGCCAAAAGAATCACTGGATTCTACTCCGGTCTGATTGAGAACCGACATATGGAATGCCGTGCCGTGACAGGGCATTAGGAATCGTTCCAATGAGAGGATGGGAGGTAGCCACTGACAACGGTGAAACCCTACACACAGCTTGCCATGGAAGGAGACTTGCGTGTTTGATGAAGAAGACAGTAGGAAAGCAGAGATTCAGAAGATGGAGCATCTCCAAACCTCAACCTATTCTCCATCACTGCAAAACAAGTAACCATTTCATGTTCTTTTGCTTTTCACAATCAATCCTGATAATTTCTGATATCCTGACTAAGATTTACAAGATAACCATAGCTTGATTCAAGCCGACAATCTCCGTGGGATCGACCCTTGCTCACGCAAGGTATTACTTGGATGACCCAGTGCACTTGCTGGTTAGTTGTGCGGGATTGCAAAAGTGTTATTGCAATTTCGTGCACCAGTAAGGCACCGCAATCGGTCATCACGGATGGCGACCCGGCCATGCGGATAGCAATCCAGTCTGTATTTCCTGATGCACATCATCGGTTGTGTGCCTGGCATCTGCTTAGGAATGCGACTGCTAACATAAGCGACCCGAGATTCACACAAATGTTTAGACACTGCATGTTGGCAGATATGGAAATCGATGAGTTCGAAGCGCATTGGGAGGCAATGGTCAACGAGTGCGGTGTTAGGGAGGTTGAGTGGGTTAAGGATTTGTACACCAAAAAGCACGCTTGGGCCACCGCATACATCCGCGGTAGATTTTTTGCTGGAGTACGGACGACCTCTAGGTGCGAGTCACTACATGCCAAACTAGGGAGGTTTGTCGAGAGCAGGTACGGGGTGTTAGAATTTGTAAGAAATTTTCAAAGGTGTGTGGATTTTCTGCGTGACACCGAGGACGAGCTAGAATTTCGTTCATGGTACGGAACACCTGTGCTACAAACAGAGTTTGTTGAGCTGGAAAAGTCCGGGTGGACGATGTTCACCCGCGAAATGTTTCTCAGATTCCGGGATAGCCTGAAACGGTGTGTTCGCGTTAGAATATGTGAAATTAATGACACTGCGAACCCTCATGTATACACTCTCCAGAAGTATCGAAGGCCTGAGATGAATTGGAAGGTTTATAGGGACCCTGTCGCGAACAGATTTACTTGCACCTGCATGCGTATGGAGTCGTTTGGTCTTTCTTGTGTGCATATCCTTTCCGTCTGTGTTAGGCTTGACTTAGTGGAAATCCCTGAAAGCCTAGTGCTGCGCAGGTGGTCTAAGGCAGCCAAAATGGAGGTCCATAACCAATGTGTTGAGCAACACACTGCTGACCGAAGTGTGACCTATAGGACACGATTGGGTGCTTTCTCCCAGCTATGTAAGCGTTTAGGGCGCGTTGCCTGCATGAGTGATGAAGACTTCAAGCTTTACTCAAATAAGCTTCTGAGTGATGCTCTCTTCCTTGAAATAAAGAACGGGCTCAGACCATCAACGGATGATATCACAGCAGCACAAGATTGCGGGGTGAAGGACCCGATTCGTGTTAGAACAAAAGGCACGGGACGGATGAGTCAAGCATGTGGGTCTGCCCCGAAAACCAAAAGAAAGTGCAGCACATGCGGGAAGCTAGGGCACCGGAGGACTAGATGCCCCAATGGAGGCGCACAACCTTCATCAAGGAACGATAAATCACCTGCTGGGATAAATAAACGCAAGCGATCAAAGGTTACAACGTTACCTATTCCTGCATTGACTTTTTACTATGACACGTTACCAATAAAACTAACTCTGTAAATAGGTTCAATACTGATGCAACTTAATTCCTCTAACTAAATTAATACTGTTCTGCAGTAGCAATAATTATTTCATTATTATGTGTCTCAATGTTTTTTATCACCAATATTCAGAAAATAAGTCTGTGGGTATAGAGAATCAACATAGTAATTAATGCACGTAGGGGATTCTTGATGTGTTATTTTTTTGTTTACCATTGAGCTGTATGTTAACAAGTGTGTACTCATTACCGATTGCATAATCATTACTAAGCCACTGCATTGTTCATGCCTCAACACCATCCGTTGTCATTTCAGTATGCTGGTGTTCACAGTTCTGTGGTTTGACGTTCTTGTTTGTCAATGCAACAGGCACCCGTCGTTGTCGCAGATAAAACGCAGCCTCAAAATCCATGTCAACCCGTACGACACATTTGGGACCAATTTTCGAATGGAGAAGTCTGACGACGGTCGACTGATATGTTAGCTGTTATTCCAACTATGCTGTAACGAAGAACATGTTATGCTGAAACTGCATTTTATTCTGAGAACTTATGTATGCATATGGGGATATTGTTAATCATAAACTGGTCACTCTAGTTTATATGTTATTTAACGGCCAGAATGTTTGACTCCGGCCATACTCCCTTTTATTGGTCACAACCAATGCTGCCTTGTCGATTAGAATTATAAATTCCATTATCCACGGGATTAGGCTGCTAAAATGGATTTTCCCTGCAATTACCCAATGATTCTGACCTTCGGCGGTCGGAATCGATGCATGAAGCCACTGATATTGCTAAGGTAAACCGTGAGTGTTTATTATACATGTCTAGTATAACAATTCATTTAAATGTAAGTTCTCCTATATTAAAATTTTGATTTTGTCCGTAAATCATAAATAATCCTAAGATTTAGTTTGATTGCCTTGCAAAACTGATAAATGAAATATTCAGAAAAAAAATCAAGCCCCAGCAAACATATCTATAGAAAAATGTAACAATACTTTTCTCTTCATGATGACAAAAAAAAATTCTTTATCTTAGAGATCTTGAAGTTAAAGAATATTTTCATTACGCATATGTATAATAATATTTCTTATATTTATTTTATATTATTACTTTAGTAATAAACAGTTAAGTTTAAACAAAAAATCTATATAAAAAATCTATATTATATGTTAGTTTCGTAATAAATAATTAATACTAAACAAAATTAGATAACGTTATTAACAAGCAAACTAAACTCGCTTGTTTCCTAAATTTTGGTTGATATAATTAAGATTGCTAATTATTCTGTGTTCTAAAAATGAACGCTAAAATTTCTTACATGTAAATTTTTTGCAAAAAAGGTTTTAGTTCCTATTACAATAAACAAATTCTCATAGGTGCCAACCAGGTTCTTTAAAAGTTCTAAGTACAACTTAATTGTATGCCCAAACTCTTTTTGTGATTTTCACTTCATACCATGGTAATGCTGCACAGGTTCCTTACCAACAATTGGATATTAGTCTTATAGCATATCCTAACTAACATGCCCAACGTGAGCTGAAAGCTTTTATCCATTTTCTTGTTCAATCAGCAGGTATCATACGGAGAGTGGGTGCAGGTACTGCTATTAATTTTAAACTAGCAATAACTTCATTACTAAATATAATTAGTTATCGTTAACATCATTCTGAAGCAAAAGTGGCCAAACATATATGCCATGAAGGCAAAGCAAAATGTCACAAGCAGGGTACACACTCGTTTAGGCCATATACCCCCTTTCAATGACAGTTGTCGTAACTTGGGGGGTGTGGATATTGTGCTCTAGTCTGTCGACAGGACCACTAGCATCCACACACAAAAGTGGCCATCATACACATATAGAAGCAAGCATAGATATCCTACACTAAATAATTAATAACATAACAACACCACTCAAAAGATTGCTACTGGGAAAAACAGTTTCCAGGATTAAAATCATAGGGTTATCTTTAACAAAATTCTCCAGAGTTGCATCGTTTGGCCACATGTTGAAAGTGTTTCACTCCTTAAAGCGAATAAGCTTCTTCCACGCTGCGTCTGCCTTGGAGACCACTGTTGGCCTGACCTCGTTACACTCCAAAAGCACAATCTTAGTTGCTGTTTTCATCCTTAATTTGAGCCGGTCCATCTGCTTGTAACAAAGGGAGAAGGTCAAAATTCATCTACTCCTTAATAGAGACACATGTTAACATAAGCCGTCACATACCTGCCAAGGAAGGTTGGAAACTTTGAATTTTCCCTCTGTTTGAATCCAGTTCAAAATCCACAAACATGAATCGTTGCTGCAAAATCGGAGAATAACATTTCGATCAGATTTGCTCTCGGGTTTGTGCGGTGACAGGTTAATAAACAAAATTATTACCATTCAGGGTAACTTGGCACTCCATCGGGATACTTAATTGGTCCCCAAGTGGTTGGATCAGAACTAACATGGGAAAAGCTCAGCATGTTACATTCGACTTTGAAAATCTGGCTCAGCACTAGTAGCTGCATACAAGAAAAGCAGAATGGTCACAAGTAACGTGTGATAGTCGCATTCAGAACTGTAAAAACCTGTGGCCTATTTCATGGAGGTAAAATGTTCGGCAAATTCGATTACACTTACAATGGTTCGCATTTTGCGTTCCCTCCGCTCGGTGTGCTCCGGAGCTCTCGTCACATCTAGAGAGTACACTCTTCCATGCTTAACGTCCACGACCATCAGATACCATGTGTATGTTGGCTCGCACACCGGGACCAAAACCTGTCAATAAAGAAAGATCTATCATAGGTTATAAATTGAGTGAAAAACTTTAAAATTTGGAGTGTATGATCACGTTAACAACATGTTCTAGACGACTAGTCGCCGGCATCCATCTGTTCATGTATTTTCTTCTAATGACATCGAACGGCGTCATAGCAAAGACGTCGTCGGCAAACACGGAAGGTGTTAACCAAACTCGAGGAGGCAGACACTGGCAGGCTCTCATGGAGGCGCTCATAAGGATTATGTTCATAATCTGTTCAGGATGGCAAAACATATGTGTTACCATTCCGATCTATTTTATTTTTCTTATATGGAAGGCAGGGTTAGATGCAACTCACGTCAACATTAGGCATATAAACCGGCGATAAGGAGTGGAATCCGGCTCTTGGGACTTCCAATGATGAGAACTTGAAGAGAGTTTCCCTGGTACGTAAGAAACAATAATCACATTCATTACCTGGAATTTCTTCGAATAAATATACTAGACATTCTAAATTTATGAATATCCAGAGTTTGTGCCTACAAATATTGATCATTTTTCCCATAAATGTAAGCGGCCATCTTGCATTCTTCAACTGTGAGGTCCATGTGAACGGTTGGCCTGAAAACCATTTCGAATCCCTGAGCCAAAACCAATTCAATGTTAGCTCTTCACTTGAAATATGGTTCTAAGAAATTAAATGCGTCATGATTTATATACCAAGCATTTAGTGGTTCCAATCCTTACCAGAGGAATTAATAGCACGGGAGACTGCATTGCATTCACCATTCCATAAGGTTTGAATGCACTCCCATCCCCTAAGGACGAACCATTAACATTCGCCTCGCAATTCTGCCCAGTGGTTGCCATCTTTCTACTTTCCAGCTGTTCCTCCCCGCTCAAATGGTTGGAGTCAATTTTTTCCAATTTCGGAACTTTCAGTGGAATGCGGCATGCTTCCTGCACCGAGAACATCTCACACACTTTTGTTGTGCAATCAAGCGTAGACATGCTGGGTAGGTCCCTGAAAATCTGAACAGGCACACGTTTCATGCATTAGCAATTTATTTAAAACATTAACGACGACTGATAGTGGAGGTATGAAGGCTGCTACTTACTTTTGCACAAACAGCGTCAACTGAGTCATGTGTCGTGGTCTCACAGGTGGTACTCCTCTTAGCCACACCAGATGACCAGTACTGCGCAAGGGTTCGCTTAGGCACGCCTGAACTGTTCGTACCCTTAGTAGGCCGAGGAGTTGACAGTGACTCGTCTATGATGACGTCGTCGTCTATTCCGGGAGAGTTTGGGATGATTATATCTAGCGAAGACATCACATTCGACGGGGCCAAACCCTTTCCTTTTTCCAAGCTTTTCACAAAGGATCCAATGTCGTTACTAACTGCTGCTCTATTTTGCCTTTGAGGTGGTATGTTGGTTTCAGTCTGGAGGTTACCAACAGAAGCCATTATCACGGCAGGTGCGGATGAAATAGTGGCTGCTGCAGTTGGACTCCCCCATTGGTTGGCCAGTGTTGACTGGATCTCAGTGACGGACTTACCCGTTTGGTACATGGGGCGCTCCAGTGCCGACAGGCGCTCTTCCAAAATGACTGTCCGAGCATCGATCTTCTGTGGACTCAGTCAACAAACCACAAAACACAAAAAAAGGTTGAATATGACATTTCAATCCTAGTTATGAAGCTAACCGACATGCTATGGATGGGTCAAACTTGGGTTAGATAAGACAGGTTGACGTGGCTAAACATTGTCCATTGGTTCAAACACTTTAAACAAAATTTTGTGCACGAAAACGGGATCACCTCATGTTCACCACCACAGGGCATGCCCTATAGTTATTGAGAAAAGTTCTCCCTTTGTTCCAAACCCAGGCACATTTCATGAGTATCTCTTCGTTGATACTGTTAATAAAGCTTTTTTTAAATTTTTTTCTACATACGTACCTCGAGCAGTTTCACTGCCAGGAGAAGTAGTCCATCTTGTTGGGGCTTCGGCTCTTCCGTTAGGTTTTCCCCTGACCAGCATTAGCGCTCTGTGCCCAAAATCGATATAACAAAAACATAATCAACAACCTAGCGTTTCTAAGCAACATTTAAGGGGAGACATAACTCTGAGGAAAGCGTCATTCCTACTACGTTCATCGTCAGCTCTAGATTAAGCGTTGGGGTTCCATCTGCGGCTGAGCCGCTTTGGCCCGTTGCCATTTCTATCACGGGTACAACACTGAAAGAGAAGCTGTAGATTGTTAGTAAATGCCCCAGACCGGTTAATAATGAAGAAAGATGATATTTTTACACCCTGATTCGGGCTAGGACCATTGTTGCTTCTGCATACCAACATCAGAGAAGCAATTTACAGTAAAGAAAATGCTACTTACGCATCATTGTGGTCAGGATCGTTGGAGTCTTCTAGCTGATTCCCATAGTCGTCCATGGCAGCCATTTGCTGTTTGAGACTAATGTGTGTCTTTCCTAATTGGTAGCTGTACCGGGGTTAGGCGTCTTTTAGCTTGTGTGTTCCCAACTTGGCTCAGCAAAGACTTGATTTTATAGAGATCCCTGGGGTTAAGCGTGGGGACGGGAAACTGATTGATGTGACCCTTTCAGGTAGACCCACATAGTTCCGTGCTACCAACCCCAATGCTATTGTGGAAATACTCCTTATTGTTTGTTCACGCTATACTCCATGTATCCCTCTATGTTGTTAGGAAAGCGAAAAGTCATGCCTATCATAGGTTGGGATTTCCCACGTGTAGTTGACACACGTATAAACCCTTCTTAGGACCATGGCTGCACCAGCGCATTTCACTCGATGACCAATACATTTAATAAGGAATGGAACTGAAACTTAAGCGCGATTTAATCTACATAAACCTTCATAACATGGAATAATATTCATGTTATTCCAAATAGAAGGGTTCACTATATCTATGGATAAAATTTTAACAGAATAATGAAATCGTTTTTCATCAATTATGACAGGAATAATTTCCTAGACGAAAAGTATAAGGTACCGACATATTATTTGCCAACTTCTGCCAATTCACATTTATGTTTGTGTTTCATTGAAGTCTGTTCGTATATGTGTCTTGTAATTAATATATTTTAAATACATGTATAAAGAGACACATCCATAAATTGTGTCTATAAAGACACTTCTATTAAACATAGTTATAAAAAAGACATTTTTCTTAGACACATCGACAAACAAACTCCGATGAAAATACAATTATAAATAAGAGTTGGTAGAAGTTGGAAAATATGCTGTCTGTAACGCAACGGAATCGTTCCTGATATTATCATTTCCCTTTGAAAGAAGTTTGGAATACATTTAATGTTTTAAGCATTCGTTACAATGCGGCTTAATAAAATCACAAATGGATAAAAAAATAAATACTTCTTTTTTGGGTACGTTATTACATTTCAACCTGCCGAAGCAACAATAAAGTATAAAATAGAAAATACGATGTCAATAATTTGTGCAGATTTCCAACTTGAGGGATAAAAAATCTGTCTTTTTTTTTTTCCGCTACCATTATTTAGCAAAACCATCCTTATAATTTAAGAAGCGTTTCAGGTGTCACAGTGTACTTTATTGGAGTTTCAGTATTCCACTTTTTTTTACCATTTATATTTAATATAAAATATATGAAGGCTTTAGGTTAAGAAAACAAGTTTGATATGGACGCATCGCCCGAGAATGCACGGAAGAACTGCAACCGATTTACTCGTTGTGCGGTTTTTACCCATCGAAAATGTCAATTTTGTCCAAGTAAACACAAAATAACAGATTTATTCTGGCGCTCTCTCTGTGCCTCATTTCTCTCCTTTGACGTAATGTAGTGTCCTCCCTCAGAATTTTATTGTCTACTTATTTTCAGGGATATTATTATTATTATTATTATTATTATTATTATTATTATTATTATTATTATTTATTATTATTATCATTAGTATTATTAAATGAGATCATACTATTTTGTAATATAATTTCGTTTCCCGAGTATATATATAGGACGAACTTATTTATCCTTTTTTCAACTATATTGGAAACATATTATTTTATTAAATGCATGTTGTTTTTTAAGAAGTTGAGTATTCTTTATATTAAATATTAAATATAAGTTGACTTCAATTATTCTAAAAGAGATAAATTTAAAAAAAATGAACAAAAAATATATAAAAATAAATAATAGTCATTCATAAAAAATTAACTTAACACTCCTGACCATTTTCTTTCTTTTATTTCTGTATGCTTTGTCATGTTTAGATAAAATTTCGATAGAGACAAATTTTAATAATAGATCATAAAAATTATTTTAAATGTGATATCTTATGCTATATTTAAGTGCTTTATTATAAGAAAGAAGTTAAATCACATTACATATAGTGTAATTATGATTTCTTCTAGTTTGTTTATAATTATTAAAGCGAAATAATATTAACATTAAAGTTAACAAGCTAAAAAATTGAAATTAGTAACAAACATTTAAAGTATAATAATTCTTGAATAAAGATAGTGAAATTAAAAAGTATATTACTAACCGTGAATATTTTTTTAACCATTATTAGTTTACAATTCTCTTCATTTTAAAGGATATTTTTCTAGCAATTAATATATTGAATAACTTAAAAGACGGAGTGTTTGGTTAGATTAACGTTTAAAAAATTATTTTTTTGAATTTAAAAATACTTTTATTAATTTGTAAACATATCTAAACACATTTTTTAGAAAACTATTTTTATTAAAAATTAATAATATTTTTTTAAGAAAGCAAAATTACTTTACATCTGAAAACAGCAGAAGCAAAAAGCAGGATTTTTTAAAATTTTAACCGGAATAATTAAAATTCCAATAATTTAACTTAATGGTTTTATTTGGAAAGTCGGATTGTGAATTATCAGGTTTTCAATATTAGGTTTTAAGGATTTAAAAATCTGAGAATAAGTGAATGTTTGTGCGCCATTATTTTATCTAAAAAAAAATCTTTTGAGAAATAAAAAGATCTTCTTAATTCCCAAACGTGTTTGGCAAAATTCTTGGTTTAGGAGTAAAAGCACTACTAAACTAATTATTATCTTTTCTGAGAAACTGTAATTTACATGTTTTTTTTAAAATATCTTTTCGTTTGTCATGCATAATTTGTGCTGTTAGGACAAAGTGCACTATAATTTTTAAAAAAATTATTCTCGTTATGTTATTATGCATAAAAATACTAGTCCTAATACAATACACAGATGGACTAATGCTAACTTAAGACATGAATGATGCATAAACAAACAATGCTAACTTGATGAATAAGTGACCTGATGCTAACTAATACCATTGGTATGGTGAAAACTGAACTAAAGCAATCTAACAAATTCTAATATAATACACAAATGCACTAAAACTAAACCAATGCAATTTAAAAAAAAAAGTAGAAACATAACAAGTCCAATTTCTATAATTTAAATACAAATAATTTAAATTGTATGCATAAATAAGTTAACTAGATTTAAAAATACTAGCATAAATCTTATCAGAAATTATTTTTAACATGGAAAGAAGATTGGTGTTTCGGTTGAATATTGACATTTGAAGTGTGTGACAGTATTGTGAAGATTTTTCAACGCGCCCCAACGTGTTGGCTAAGAAAACAATACATTATCCCATTTTCAACAGAAACACCAATATTTTTTCCAACGTGGCACCTTAACGGACACCTGTGCATCGTTTCAGCTAGGGCTGGAAGTGAGTCAAGCCAGCTCATGAGCTAGCTCGAGCTCGACTCGCTAATAGCTCGATTGGCTAAGCTCGTGAGCTAGTGAGCCAAGCTTGAGCTTGGTATTGAGCTCATAAATTAAATGAGCCGAGTTTGACTATCAGAAGCTCAGCTCATTACCTCGTGAGCTGACTCAATTATATATATATATATATATATATATATATATATATATATATATATATATATGAAATACAACTATATAATTATATATGTTAATGATCTTAATTATTTAAAATTTCATATTAATTTTTTTCATATAATTTTGATGTAGGACATAAATAAAAAATGTAAAATTTATTGATAGATAACAATATATAAAATTGATCTTTTTAAAAATTTTTTAAAATATATAAGTTATAATTTATTGATATAGAATTATAGATTACGTATTTATGTTTCTATTATTTCAGGCAGCTCGTGAGCTCGAGCTAGCTCGTGAGCTTTCGGTTAGCCGAGCTTGAGCTTAAGAAATAGGCTCGATTGTTAATGAGCCGAGCCATGAGCCAAGCTCGATTTTTATGAGCCGATCTTGCGCTTGGTCTAGCTCGGCTCAGCTCGGCTCACTTCCAGCCCTGGTTTCAGCCACGTCAGCTAGTCCCTTTAGGTGTATGAGAGGCAAATAGACGGAAGGACTAAATTGTCCTCCGTTTGTTAAAGTCAGAGGCTTTTTTGTATTTAAAAGTTGTCAGATATGTTTTGTGAAAAGTTTGAAAAGTCAGGGACCTTTCTGTCTTTTTCCCTTATATTTTCAATAAGTATATTTCTTTTTTCATTTTTCTAAAACTGTCTTTTTTATTTGACTATTAATACATAATTATATAGAGAATTAGACTATTATTACCTCAATTAACTCAAATTTTACTTAATCATCTTAAATGATATTATTTTCATTTTTATAGCTAAATCAATAATTGAATAAGTTTAAATTTAATATAACCCTTACTTATTAGCACTAACACCGTAACATTAAATTAATGTTATTTTTTAATACACCTAACAATACTCATCTGCATCTATATATGACACGGCATTATTACATGACAATAAAATACAATCCGTGGCTACTGTAACAACCCTAGTTTTTGAAAATCAAATAATTAGTTACTTGTGATTTATTTTAAGATAATTATTTTACTAAAGGTAATTAAATGGAGTTTCATCATAGTTAGAGTTTAAATTAATTAGAGTTCTTATATAATCTTTATTTGATATTTGGTATAATTGCAATTATAATTTTGATAAATGAAAACAAAATTTTCTGGTATGTTTACCAAAAACAACAAACTTCTTTTTTAAATCTTCTTCGTCAGTTTACAAATGTCAAACTTGAATTGTCATCCTTTTACCCGTTCTGATCTATCCGTATAAGTGTTCCCAACTGAATGCAAATTTGGACAAAATAAATACATTATATGTTATAACTAAGAAATTCACGCGGTGAAAATTAAAACTTCATATACCTGGGACATTCACAACTATTGGGTCGTTGTTGTCTTCTTTGATAGGTACAGTAGATTTCGAACCATCTCGTCTACACATTCTGCAAATCCTTCATTGTTGTTGATATTATGTGGTTATAGAAGGCGCCTTCAAGTGCTGCAATAAAGTTGGTTTTGAATAACCGACTGAATCATGGGAACTTACATTGTTTGTGATTACTTCAATTTTCCGCCAAAAGCTACCGCATGCATTTAAGCCCACAGTCAAAGTTGTAATATAAAAAATATCCTTTGGGTCGTTGTTGCTAATATCGTATCTTAATTTTCTTTAACCTAAATTGTTTTTCTCCATAACACATTTATTATCTATTAAATTTACTCTGTATCATTTTATCTTAGGCCCCAAAAATTAATTACTATTTGATGCTCAAATATGATTGCAAATTTACATTTAAATTTTAAATTTTGGGTCTGTAATATTTTAACTATATATTTAATTATAACAACAAAAAATAACGAAAAAAATTACTCAAATAAATATATAACATTCACAATTTCAGATTTCATGCGGTTGATAGTTGATGCGTTGTTGAAAAATTTAATAAAGACAGAAAAATAAAATTATTCTTAAAAAGTGGAAAAATAATTTTTTTCTAAAGAAAACGGGATAGAATTTTATACTTAAAAAACATTGAAATTTTTCTAATATATTTAAATGTAAATTATTTTAGCCAAATTAATTCAAATATTTGAATATTAGCTTTATTTTTCTAATTTTGTATGTTATCTAAATTTATTTTTTTAGATTTTTAGAATTTATTCTATTAAAACGTTCTAATGTCAGACTATTTTAAAAAAAAAAAACTTGACAACCACAAATTAATTTAGAAGAAATTAATTTAACAAATACAGAATAGGTATATTTAACACTTTAACGTAAGTAAGTCTAACATGTACGAAATATTGTATGTGGCAAAAGATTCAATTTTAGTTACTTTGACAATGTTTCGCAATAAATAGAAGACACAATTACGTATTTTTATTACGATTTAATACTTGTTAAAAAATGGTTGTTAATCCCTGTTTTGCTAGTTGTGTACGTTCTCAAGTGGTAACACTTTAAAGTTGCTTTCATTATACAAAATGAAGTTAAATTCTGGTTCAATTAAAATTACACTAATCCCTCCTAATAGTGTAAAAATAAATTTAATTCGGCAATGGCTTACGAGTAAAGGCTATAAAAATTTCCATAACATACAAATACAACAAAATTCACTAGACACCAACATGCTTCCACCCAGGAATTTCATTATGCAATTGGAAAATCGTTGGCCAAAGTTTTAACTGTAGACGTGTTCAAGTGGATACACGAGTACCATCTCCGCATGTCACATCCTCATATTACGAGTGACGAAGTGGTTCCTGACGTCTTTTCATTAACGGGACTTGAACCCAAATCCCTTCCCCCCATAGCTGAAGTCCGTGGGCCACCTATGCTGATGCCTTGGCAAGCAAACTGCGCGGGAACAGTCGTAAATCCTTGCGTAATCTTTGATGATCCGGAAAGGGCAAGTTTGTCGAATAACAGCAGACGTATAATTCAACCACAAAAATTTTGACGTGACGTGCTTGAAGAGACGTTACACTGGCTTCATGCTTTTTTGGGTGTTGTTATCGAAAATATCAATTTCAAACCTTCCCCAGGAAGTCTCGTTAGTCATACAAATACATAATTTGCACTGCGTGGGACGAGTGCAAAAACGCTAGAAATTTCATTCCCCACATCATCCTACCCACAATAATCCAGAAAGACTAACTGAACTACGCTTGTCGAGCCCCAATGGAGCGGAGCATGCAGTAGTTCAGATTTTTTGTTGTAACGAAGGGATACAACACGGGGGTATACGTCTCCTTTGAAGAAGCCAACAGGCAGATCGTCAACCACCCCGAACCGGAGTACACCGGATTCAATAGTTACGTCCTCGCAATTCATGCCTATGAAGCAAGGATGGAAACGCTGCGGGAGGACAGAGAGGCCACTTTGGAAATTATGGCAGAGACAGGCACAGCGGAATCGCCGCAGCGGCCGCCCCGAACGCTCCCAACATCCGACGGACGTGTTGCATCTGTTGTTGGTGGTAAATCTCTGATATACATTTCCATAAATTAATGTATCCATTTGTACCATTTAACAGCTTAGTAACAGAGTTTCCATAGATTTATGAGAGACCAAACAATACCGTAGTTTCATTGTGTTTTGTTATCATTCGCAGGAGCACCATTGATTCCAGCAGATGAGTGTGCGTCGCATCACTTTGCCCTTAGCAACAGCATGGAGCTCTGGCTATTGATGTATTGCTATGACGCTAAAATCCCCAGCCCTTGTTTCTTCCGTGAGGAAAAATTCCATCGCCATCTCGGAGCCATATATGCGTTCAATCTTATAATCCCTGGCAACCCATTTGGACCTGACGTCCGGGCGAAGGGTCGGTACACGTTCCTGGAGGATGACGCGCGGGAGGACGCTGCGTTCAGCATGTTGCGGGTCCTTTTGGCAGACACTGAAACTCAGATCAGAGACTTCAACTACCTTCTTGCTAAGTCTTTGCAGAGGGAAAACGCGCATCTTCAGGACGAGATTGCGAGGCTGGAGTCCAAGATTCACATGCTGGAATCTATCTGCGACAATAGCCTTGAATGCATCACCCCGTAGACTGAACTTAACATAATGCCAACTACCCACACCTACGCGTTTCGTTCTTGCAACTTAGTATGGTTCTATGGTATCTGTATTTTGCGAGTATCTTTTGGGTTGGTCCTCGTAGAGAAGATCAATGTTATGTTTGAAGTATTTTTGTGTCTCAATATACGTCTTAAGTTCTCCTCATGAAATGAGACTGGGAAAAGTCTAATGGCGATAGTGACTGTGAAAATACTTGCGCTAGCTTAAATAATCAAACGATTATGCTGTCAAGCATGATAAAATGGCAACAGCCCAGACATAAACGTATATTTCTTGCTTCAAATCACTTGGTTTTATAAAATCTGTAACTTTCGTGACTCTGTGACACCGTTTAGGGAGAGGCGTAAACACGTAATTGAGTGAAATATTTTAACATCTCATTACATTTCATCTATGTCCTGATGAAATGAAATCAGAACATCGATAAACAAGAAATATATGAAGATAAACATGGATTACAGCCAACCGAGCCAACCATCTGTGTTCGTTCTAGTAAACAAACCACAAAACACATGGTCTATTTTCCAGAGGGAAAATGGTGACAGAATCAGAAGCAATAACCGAAGTTGCACCTTCGAGTAATGCAGAAGAACAAGTTCTCACTGGTAAGAAGGAAAAGATTCCTCTTTTACCTATGCTTCATACTAAAAGTCAAGGATCATGCATGGTGAAGTATGAGTTGAAAAGGCTAATAACTGTAGAGAGTAACCAGTGGGCATGTGCGAATTGAAATTGTCAATTAATCTAAGGAACATAGATTGTGTGAAAACTATTTAGATAACGGACATAACATTGGAACATGAACAAAAGGTGATAAGTCTAGCTGTTGCAACACATCATCACTCACAACAGAGCACATCAAGTTTTTGACAAATTGAAATAGACAATCCAAAATAACATAGTCAGCATGTTATTCAACCCAGTAGGCTTCATTCAAAATCAACAAATTGGACCAACAGCTCCACCTCTGGGTGGGTACTGGAGATCTCAAACACGCCGAGCTTGGGGACAGTAACGTTGCACTTGTGCAAGAATTCCGCCCACCCTTGGCTAATGCTGCCACAATTGTGCCTTCGTTGGCCCACGTATCTTCCGTAGACGGCCCGGACGGAGATCTCCCCCGATCTCAGAGTGACCATGGCAGAATCGTTGACGTCCTCTCCAAAATGCGGCACATTTGGCTGGGCAAACGAAAATACAGAATGATAAGGAGTTAAGATGATGTGTCACATTTTGTTGCGATGAAAATGAATTCAAACGGATTTAAACCACTTCTACTAAAGAAGACATTATTCACACTGAATATGCATTGCGCTGCCTCCTTCCATAAACAATGCAATTAAAGGTTTTAAAATTAACAGACATTACCAACATATTTCTGTAATTAATATATTTATTTAACAACAACAGACAATGGCAGCAAATACCCGTAAGGAATTTGAAGGTGAAAACTGCTCCAGCAGCTATCCAACAATTAACAACAAAGACACAGCAGACGACACAACAAATGGCCCACGTAGAATGGCACATTGGCAAACAAAGTAAGAACCAGCGAAACAAGCACATAATTATGCGGACAAGGTTGGCCGCCAGATAACATTAAGGATAGGGAAAAGCGGGGGAACAAAACAGATAATGTGGACCCCAATGCTCGACAAAGAAACAGGTGTATATATCGCGGAGGGGGAAAGCCATTACCAGGAAGTGGATGCCCAGGAGCCTTTTTGTGATGTGCATGATGAAGAAGGGGTGATCCGAGTTAAATGTCTGCTCCACCTCAGCTGCGGCGGCGCTCCTAGGGACATTGATACACCCCTTTCGACGCCGGGTACCTTCAGTAGCGGGTGTACGTTTCCTTGACACTTGGGGGGTGTGTTGTCGCCGGAGTCATCACCGGACGTATCATACGTCCTTTCCACACCCGGTGACTGAAATATGCGAACGCTGAAGTCGTCCCTGCCCTTGTGCTTGAACAGAAGAATGTTAGATGGTTGTAGCTTATATTCATGATAGAACCTTTGCCATCCCCTGCCGAGAGTGATCTCTTTCCACCCCCTGGGGCTACACGCAATCTTGAAAGTACGGTTGGACCCATCGGCGACCGTGACGTACAGATGGTTGCTATTTTTGGGGAGGAGCCCATTCGGCACTGGCAAACGCTGGAAATAAGGGCACACGACGGGTCGGCGTTAGAGATAAAACAACTTGCGGAGAGTAGATTGACAAATAATCGCAAGAAAAGAAGCGGAATGGTTAACCTACCATGGGCCGCGACGGCTCGCCTGCCGCTTTGATAACCCTAAGGGCGTCACCTTTGGCGTAATCTCTGGCCATTTGTTCGTCAGGGAACAAACTCAGACGAGAAAAGAGGATTTTCTGAGGTTGAAGAACCCGTACAGAGTAGATAGGGTCTGAATCAAGAGGATATCAACGGTTGAGGTAATGTACTTAGAGTTGCACTGCCTAGGAGAATGTGCCGTCAGCACCGCAATGAATGTATTCTTCTTGTAGAAGCCATTCGGTTTCGTGTGTCATGCGCCACTAAACATTATTTAGGAGTTGCTACTCCAATTTTTAAAAATGTTATTGGCCAATTTGAAATTATTAGTGGATGATATGACAAATTTTTTTAATTTTGAAATAAGATTTATTAGCAAACTAGTGGTTCAAGAGCCAGTGCCGTGCGTTTTAATCCGCTTTTCTACTAAATTTAAATAATATTTATATATATTTTTTTTAAATTATAAATTTAATTTAGTATTAAAGAAGACATAAAAAAACACACTATTCTGAGTGATTTACTAAATGTAAAAATTTATTAAATAAATAAAGTTTCATTAAAAATGAAAAAAATTACGTTGTTATTATGTGTAAAAAAAAATAGGATAAAGATTTAGTAGCATTATTCAAAAATTAGTTATTTATATGTTAACCTTGCTTATTTTCGAAATCATATTGAATTTTGAATAAAGTGATAATTTAATTTCATATTCAAAACACTCAATCAGAAGGGACACAATTCTTAGAAATTAGAAATTATTACTTTAATATTATGTTGAATATCTTGAAGGCTATGCTTGGTTGAAACAAAAGAAATAGAGAGAAAAGAAATAGAAAAGAAACAAAGAGAAGGAAAGAAATTGAGTGGATTTTTATCTTTAAAAAAGACAAATAAATCATAATAATTCAAGAAATTAAATTTACGGAATAACTAATATATATTTAACTCGTCATAACAATATGCACATATACTGGGAATCCTAAACTATCATACAATCAAGATTTAACTTAATGGGTTTTGACACTCGCAATACTCATTGGTTTGATTACACCGATTTGGTTTCTAAGTTTGTTGTTTTAACTATTTAGAGCAAATAACGTCAGTCATAGATTTTGTTATATCATCAGTTTTTTTTTGGCAAACTTATGGGCAACAACATCTTAAACTAAATTTGCGTTATGTGCGTAGGTTGTAAATTTTTATTAAAATTTTTGTGGAGCTTTTGTTTTTTTAAATTTTAAGTTATTTGGTTAAGTTGGTAATTTTCTAAATTTGAAGTTATCTGGTACAACCGTGACTTTTGTAAAATTTTAATGCCACTATCTAACGATGTTCGATACTTAACTTTGAAAGTTGTTAACCTAATTTAAACATTTAAATTTAAATAAATTTGTTCCATTGCTAGTTATTCAAAATTTAAATCATAGTTAAACATACTCAACAAAACTCTCCCTTGGAATCTCAACATGGTCCGTGCCAAGAAGAAATACTATGTTGTGTTCATAGGGAGGGTCCCTGGTATCTATAGTTCCTGGCCGGCCTGTCATACCCAAGTTAACGAATTTAGCGGCAACCTCCATAAGGCTTACGAAACCATCGATGAAGCTCGTATGGCGTTCGAACAATTCCTATCTGGCAGACGATCACAGACTCAGCACACCAACAATAGTCCTCTACTACATCAAATTTATGCAACATCGATTCGGCACCACCCATCACCGATTCCTGACCAACTACTCCCTTTCGACGAAGGCATACAGGAGCAACGTCAAATTGAAGGAGGGGACAACCACTCAACTGTCCATCATACCAACCGATCCAACCAGAGCCGCCGGCAACAAAATCACTACACCTGTATCCTATTTATAATCGTTACCATTTTCGTCCTATACTTAACTCTGGTTAGGAAGTAGGCTCCTCTTAACCTTAGTTATAACAGCACCTATCACTATGTGTTACCCGCTTTGTAGCAGTCTAACATTTCACTGTCTACCGTGGTTTACTTTTTAACGTATATTCTATTGTATTGATTAGTTTAATATTCACTTCATGCATAACATCAGCTTATTATTCCAGCATAACTGTTATTAACTCAGCCAAGTATAATTAATCATACGTGATTTTAGCACTTTAATCCGTTAATCCATTTACCCTCCTCCTCTGTTTACGTCATCTGTTACATACGGTACATACAGCCTAAGATTTTTACATATAGACAATTTTAATGTGAAATGCGATAATTTTTGTTATTTTGGTATTTGACATTCCTATTATGATAGTTCATAGCATTACTGCGGTTTTGTAAGACAAAAATATTTTTTAAAACTAAAAAGAGGAATCGTCGTTTTTGAATAATATATTTTCTTTATTACACAGAGACAAAACAAAACATCATACACGTTTTGTATAAAAAAAATTTTGTTTTTACCGTAAACAAAATAACGACCCCAATGTAAGTCACAAGAAAAAACGAAAAGGATCTTGAGATCTGCTTCCTTTGGGGATTGAGAATGACTCTCACTTAATACATGATAATAATTTGACGAAACACATACAGCTACAAAATCTCATTATAAGCTGAAAACTGATAGAGGAAATGCAAAATGCATAAAAAATAATTTCATTGTACAATGCAACGGTGCAAGTAAGGCGATTTTATCCCTACTAAATTCTGTACCGACTCTTTGCAACCTACAACTAATAAGGAGAGATTATTATCTGCATAATAAAATTAACACAGCAAAACCATAAACAACTTCCGTGACAAACATAATTGCTTCACTTGCTAAAAGATACATGAAAATGTATAGCACAAAGTACATTAAGAAGTTTAATTCATCGCTCAGCCCTACTAGGAAGTACAAAATGAGACTTGATGAAATGGAAAAGGAATGGCATTGCAACAATTGTCCAAGTTAAAATACTAGTGCACTTCAATGATGGTTAGATTATTGACATTCATGCATCCAATTGAGCCTTCCATACATATAAACTTCTGTACAACCCGGTTGTTACATTTATAGGAAACAGACATTTCTTTTATAGATGCAGTATCCTGTGATGAATTGAAGAACTTATTTCGGCAACCACCTGTCATGCAAGTGACACAATTGGCTTGAAAGTGTTAAAATTGAAGTCAACTGTGGAAATCTAAAAAAATATCAACCCAAAAGAACAATACAGAACATAAAGTTGGCAAAAACAAAGTACAAAACAGCTAAAGTGGTTCATCGTCTTTTCTATTTTCTTCATCAAATGAGAACAAAAGTATTTAAAGGGACAATAGAAAGTAAAGCGAGCCTCTTTAAACGATAAAAAAAAAATTAAAATTAGAATACAAGGGAAGAAGAAACAGTATCAGAACAATGGGAAAAATAACAAACAAAAACAAGAACAAAACAGAAGCATACCTGAACCGGATAGGCTTAGAAGACAAACATGGGTTCCAGCCAAGAGAGCAAAGCGTGTCTTTTCCATCCACTAAACAAAACACAAATCCCATGATTTGTTTTCCATAGCAAAACGGAGAGAACCGAACTTGCACCATCCAACAATGTAAAAGCACAGAACCCACAGAACATATCTTACATACTAAAACTGAAGAACCAAGACAAAACAATGGAGAAAGATGCAACATTACTCTTATGCTAATAAAGCTTTCAGTGCAAATAACACGGAAGAACAGAACAAAAAATCGCGCCAAAACAACATACACAATCTAAAGAAATGTAGAGTAACGTTAAAATCAATAAGTTTCTTTCCAACAAGGGAAAAATGCTGAATATATGCAGCCTCATGTGGCCAGCGAAGTCAAAAAACACAAACGCGTGTTCCCCATGTCATGCTTTAAAATTTATAAGGTAGCAAAACTGAAACAAGCTGTCAACAACATATATGTACCTCTCCAACAAAAGCCCCTTTTCATTTGCGCAGAATGCGTCTCCCGTTTGTGAGATTTTGTCACTTTAAATTGCTTCACGTGCCCCTCCCTCCTGACGAAAACATGATTTCTAGCCAAGGACCAAGGTACATGTCGGCAATGTGCGCACGCACCCTTTTCTTATCCCCCCTTCTGGGCCTCGACCTCAGGAAGTCAGCAACAAAGAAGTACACATTAAAAAAAATTTACTGCATTTTTTATTTCTACTGCGTAATAATTCGACGCCAAAAGAGATCATAAATCATATCAGTTTCAATTTCCTACATTCCTATTGGTTATCGTGCTAACAACAATCATTATAGACCGTGTCACCACCATCACGAGGTAGCATCGAATTTCTTAAAACAGAAATGTTCGAATAGCCTGCGGAAACAAATATTGTTGGAGTTACCAACCGGGATAAAATAGAAGTAAAATGGAGCAAGAAAAAAAATGATAGTGTTTGAATGATCGAAGGCTGAGACAGAGTTGTAGAGTTATCAGAACTAAAGCAACAGTTTCTCGTGGCATTTAAGTACAAAGGAGAATCTAAATTTAAATCCGCGGCGATTCGTTTGACTGCTTCCGAAATTGATTACTCAAGTTTCAGAGGTTTCCATATTGATCACCATCGTATGAATAGGAAAATTGTTTCCCATACGGCGGTCATCTTCATGGAAACTTATCAAACTTGAATCATCAATATCGGAGTCACTCAAATAAATCAACGGGAATTTAAATTTAAATTCCCCGTTATACTCAAAAACAACGAAATAATCTTGCTTTAACGCCGATAACTATACAACTCCGTAACAACCTTCATTCAAACAAACGCTAAAATCTTCTCTCTACCTCCATTTTACTTCTATTTCATCCCCAGCTGGTAGGTCCAACAATATTCAAGTTTTCAAATTACATTACAATGATTCTTTGATCTCTAACTGGCAGAATAAACCATAACCAAAAAGCCAGCAACTTCTGATGCAACATGAAACAAACCGAATCATCAACTTATTCACCATTTTCGGGCACCAAACAACTATTTGTGAATTTATTTACCAGCACTAATCCCCTTCGTAATTAATTATTTAATAATTCTAAGGCAATCATCAACTGATTAAAAAATATAAATGACACAAGGACAAACTTCAACGTCACTCACCTCGCCAATTGGTACGCACTAACTGAATGGCCTGTGGCAGAACAATATTGGTTTTGCATCCAGATCTCTCATCCCATACATTCCGGCAGTATTCTATAACCAAAAATTTATATAAAATAGATTCAACGAACGAATAACCTCTTTCATAACCAAAATTAGAACATCAGGATCTCCGAAATCATGTTGGTTATACTTACAGTTTTTCCAAGGTCTGGGTGTGCTTCCCACAGTTGTCCCACCACACTGCACACTCCATCGGTAATCGCTGACATAAACACTCAGGATTTCATCCACCTAATACAACCGACTTTCAGATCCGTCGGAAGGCCTCTCTCTCAGCCTCTATCAAACAGATTTCAGATTAACCAAATTTAAACGAAGTTTGACATCAACAAAGAAAAATATCACAAACCAGAATGGGAGAAGATGGGCCCCACCTCTTAGGTATCTGGTGCGCGAAATTGTGAACTATACTTTTTCACAACTCTCATAATCCCTGGTAATGGCTCCAAAAACTTGGTGCGCTCAATACCATGGCATTACACAACTTCGCACAACTAACCAGCAAGTGCACTGGGTCGTCCAAGTAATAAACCTTACGTGAGTAAGGGTCGATCCCACGGAGATTGTTAGTATTGAAGCAAGCTATGGTCATCTTGTAAATCTTAGTCAGGCAAACTCAGATATATATGGTGATGAACGAAAATAACATAAAAGATAAAGATAGTGATACTTATGTAATTCATTGGTAGGAACTTCAGATAAGCGCATGAAGATGCCTTCCTTTCCGTCTCTCTGCTTTCCTACTGTCTTCATCCAACCCTTCTTACTCCTTTCCATGGCAAGCTTGTATAGGGTCTCACTGTTGTCAGCAGCTACCTCCCATCCTCGCAGTGAAAGCTAATGCACACACTCTGTCACAGTGCTGCCAATCACCGGTGTGGTTCCCTCCCCTACCGGAATAGAATAACTCTTTTGCGTCTGTCACTAACGCCCAGTAGGTTACAGGTTTGAAGCACGTCACAGTCATTCAATCATTGAATCCTACTCAGAATACCACAGACAAGGTTAGACCTTCCGAATTCTCTTGAATGCTGCCATCAGTTCTTGCCTATACCACGAAGACTCTGATCTCACGGAATGGTTGGCTCGTTTGTCAGGCGAGCACTCGGTTGTCAGGCGATCAACCATGCATCGTGCAATTAGGAATCCAAGAGATATTCACCAAGCCTCGAATGCTTGTAGAACAAGAGTGGTTGTCAGTCACTTTGTTCATGAGTGAGAATGGTGATGGGCGTCAATCATCACCTTCATCATGTTGAAGAACAAGTGATATATTGGATAAAGAACAAGCGGAATTTGAATGAAAGAACAATAGTAATTGCATTAATACTCGAGGTACAGCAGAGCTCCACACCTTAATCTATGATGTGTAGAAACTCCACCGTTGAAAATACATAAGCATAAGGTCTAGGCATGGCCGAATGGCCAGCCTCCCAATGATCTAAGAACTAAAATGTCCAAAGATGATCTAGAGATCTAAAAGTGATCAAAAGATTTCTATACAATAGTAAAAGGTCCTACTTATAAGAAACTAGTAGCCTAGGGTGTACAGAAATGAGTAAATGACATAAAAATCCTCTTCCGGGCCCACTTGGTGTGTGCTTGGGCTGAGCAATGAAGCAATTTCGTGTAGAGACTCCCCTTGGAGTTAAACGCCAGCTTTAGTGCCAGTTTGGGCGTTTAACTCCCAATTAGGTGCCAGTTCCGGCGTTTAACGCTGGAATTTCTTGAGGTGACTTTAAACGCCGGTTTGGGCCATCAAATCTTGGGCAAAGTATGGACTATTATATATTGCTGGAAAGCCCAGGATGTCTACTTTCCAACGCCGTTGAGAGCGCGCCAATTGGGCTTCTGTAGCTCCAGAAAATCCACTTCGAGTGCAGGGAGGTCAGAATCCAACAGCATCTGCAGTCCTTTTGAGTCTCTGGATCAGATTTTTGCTCAGATCCCTCAATTTCAGCCAGAAAATACCTGAAATCACAGAAAAACACACAAACTCATAGTAAAGTCCAGAAGAGTGAATTTTAACTAAAAACTAATAAAAATATACTAAGAACTAAACTAAAACTACCAAAATCATACTAAAAACAATGCCAAAAAGTATACAAATTATCCGCTCATCACAACACCAAACTTAAATTGTTGCTTGTCCTCAAGCAACTGAAAATCAAATAAGATAAAAAGAAGAGAATATGCAATGAATTCCAAAAACATCTGTGAAGATCAGTATTAATCAGATGAGCGGGGCTTTTAACTTTTTGCCTCTGAATAGTTTTGGCATCTCACTCTATCCCTTGTAATTCAGAATGATTGGCTTCTTTAGGAACTTAGAATCCAGATAGTGTTAATGATTCTCCTAGTAAAGTATGATGATTCTTGAACATAGCTATTTATTGAGTCTTGGCTGTGGCCCAAAGCACTTTGTCTTCCAGTATTACCACCGGATACATACATGCCACAGATACATAATTGGGTGAACCTTTTCAGATTGTGACTCAGCTTTGCTAAAGTCCCCAATTAGAGGTATCCAGGGTTCTTAAGCACACTCTTATTGCCTTGGATCACAACTCTTATTCCTTTCTCTTTTTTTTTTCGTTTTTTTTTTCGGTTTTTTTTTTTTTTGAAATGCTTTTTCTTGCTTCAAGAATCATTTTATTGATTTTTCAGATCCTCAGTAACATGTCTCCTTTTTCATCATTCTTTCAAGAGCCAACATTCATGAACCACAAATTCAAAAGACATATGCACTGTTTAAGCATACATTCAGAGAACAAAAATATTGCCACCACATCAAAATAATTAAACTATTATAAAATTCAAAATTCATGCAATTCTTTATTTTATCAATTAGGCACGTTTTTATTGAAGAAAGGTGATGGATTCATAGGACATTCATAACTTTAAGGCATAGACACTAAGACACTAATGATCATAAGACACAAACATGGATAAACATAAGCATTAAAATTCGAAAAACAGAAGAACAATAACAAGGAAATCAAAGAACGGGTCCACCTTAGTGATGGCGGCTCTTTCTTTCTCTTGAAGATCCTATGGAGTGCTTGAGCTCCTCAATGTCTCTTCCTTGT
The DNA here is from genome assembly GCF_014773155.1 of Arachis stenosperma. Taxonomy (NCBI): domain Eukaryota; kingdom Viridiplantae; phylum Streptophyta; class Magnoliopsida; order Fabales; family Fabaceae; genus Arachis; species Arachis stenosperma. The sequence goes on from NC_080378.1 coordinate 106,439,764, forward strand.
CTTTGTTGCTCCTCCCTCATGATTCTTTGATCTTCTCTAATTTCATGAAGGATGATGGAGTGTTCTTGATGCTCCACCCTCAGTTGTCCCATGTTGGAACTTAGTTCTCCTAGGGAGGTGTTTAGTTGCTCCCAATAGTTTTGTGGAGGAAAATTCATCCCTTGAGGAATCTCAGGGATCTCATGATGAGTGAGATCTCCTGTGTACTCCATCCTTTTCTTGGTGATGGGCTTGTCCTCATCAATGGGAATGTCTCCATCTATGTCAACTCCAACTGAATAACAGAGGTGACAAATGAGATGAGGAAAGGCTAACCTTGCCAAGGTGGAGGTCTTGTCCGCCACCTTATAGAGTTCTTGGGCTATAACCTCATGAACCTCTATTTCTTCTCCAATCATGATACTATGGATCATGATGGCCCGGTCTATGGTAACTTCGGACCGGTTGCTAGTGGGGATGATTGAGCGTTGTATGAACTCTAACCATCCTCTAGCCACGGGCTTGAGGTCATGCCTTCTCAATTGGACCGGCTTTCCTCTTGAATCTTGCTTCCATTGTGCGCCCTCTTCACATATGATTGTGAGGACTTGGTCCAACCTTTGATCAAAGTTGACCCTTCTAGTGTAAGGATGCTCATCTCCTTGCATCATAGGCAAGTTGAACGCCACCCTCACACTCTCCGGACTAAAATCCAAGTATTTCCCCCGAACCATAGTGAGATAGTTCTTTGGATTCGGGTTCACACTTTGGTCATGGTTTTTTGTGATCCATGCATTGGCATAGAACTCTTGAACCATCAAGATTCCGACTTGTTGAATGGGGTTGGTAAGAACTTCCCAACCTCTTCTTCGGATCTCATGGCGGATCTCCGGATATTCACCCTTTTTGAGTGAAAAGGGGACCTCGGAGATCACCTTCTTCAAGGCCACAACTTCATAGAAGTGGTCTTGATGCACCCTTGAGAGGAATCTATCCATCTCCCATGACTCGGAGGTGGAAGCTTTTGCCTTCCCTTTCCTCTTTTTAGAGGTTTCTCCGGCCTTGGATGCCATAAATGGTTATGGAAAAACGAAAAAGCAACGCTTTTACCACACCAAACTTAAAATGTTTGCTCGTCCTCGAGCAAAAGAAGAAAGAAGAGAGTAGAAGAAGAAGAAATGAAGAAGAGGGAGATGGTGGTGTATTCGGCCAAGAAGGGGGAAGAAAGGGTGTTTAGGTTGTGTGAAAATGAAGAGTTGAAGAAGGGTATTTATAGGAGAGAGGGGGGTAAAGGTTCGGCCATTATGGGTGGGTTTGGGAGGGAAAGTGGTTTGAATTTGAAGGGTGAGGTTGGTGGGGTTTTATGAAGGATGGATGTGAGTGGTGAAGAGAAAGATGGGATTTGATAGGTGAGGGGTTTTTGGGGAAGAGGTGTTGAGGTGATTGGTGAATGGGGGAAGAAGAGAGAGAGTGATGGTAGGGTCCTGTGGGATCCACAGATCCTGTAGTGTCAAGGAAAAGTCATCCCTGCACCAAATGTTGCTCAAAATCACGTTTTGAGCCATTTCTGGCGTTAAACGCCGGGCTGGTGCCCATTCCTGGCGTTTAACGTCAGGTTCTTGCCCTTTACTGGCGTTTAACGCCAGTCTGGTGCCCCTTTCTGGCGTTAAACGCCCAGAATGGTGCCAGACTGGGCGTTAAACGCCCAACAGCTAGCATTACTGGCGTTTGAACGCTAGTTTCTTCTCCTCCAGGGTGTGCTGTTTTTCTTCCTGTTTTTCATTCTGTTTTTGCTTTTTTCATTGTTTTTGTGACTTCTTATGATCATCAACCTACAAAAAAGATAAAATAACAAAAGAAAATAATTAATTATAAAACATTGGGTTGCCTCCCAACAAGCGCTTCTTTAATGTCATTAGCTTGACAGAGGGCTCTCATGGAGCCTCAGAAATGCTCAGAACCGTGTTGAAACCTCCCAACACCAAACTTAGAGTTTGAATGTGGGGTTTCAACACCAAACTTAGAGTTTGGTTGTAGCCTCCCAACACCAAACTTAGAGTTTGACTGTGGGGGCTCTGTTTGGCTCTGTTTTGAGAGGAGCTCTTCATGCTTCCTCTCCATGATGACAGAGGGATATCCTTGGGCCTTAAACACCAAGGATTTTCATTCACTTGAATGATTAACTCTCCTCTGTCAACATCAATCACAGCCTTTGCTGTGGCTAGGAAGGGTCTGCCAAGGATGATGGATTCATCCATGCACTTCCCAGTCTCTAGGACTATGAAATCAGTAGGAATGTACTGGTCTTCAACTTTAACCAGAACATCCTCTACAAGTCCATGGGCTTGTTTTCTTGAGTTGTCTGCCATCTCTAATGAGATTCTTGCAGCTTGCACCTCTAAGATCCCTAATTTCTCCATTACAGAGAGGGGCATGAGGTTCACACTTGACCCTAAGTCACACAAGGCCTTTTTGAAGGTCATGGTGCCTATGGTACAAGGTATAGAAAACTTCCCAGGATCCTGCCTCTTTTGAGGCGGTTTCTGCCTAGACAAGTCATCCAGTTCTTTGGTGAGCAAGGGAGGTTCATCCTCCCAAGTCTCATTTCCAAATAACTTGTCATTTAGTTTCATGATTGCTCCAAGGTATTTAGCAACTTGCTCTTCAGTGACATACTCATCCTCTTCAGAGGAAGAATACTCATCAGAGCTCATGAATGGTAGAAGTAAGTCCAATGGAATCTCTATGGTCTCATTTTGAGCCTCAGATTCCCATTGTTCCTCATTGGGGAACTCAGAGGAGAGTGGTGCACGCCCACTGGGGTCTTTCTCAGTGGCGTCTTCTTCCTCTCTTTCCTCTCCATATTCGGCCATGTTGATGGCCTTGCACTCTCCTTTTGGATTTTCTTCTGTATTACTTGGGAGAGTACTAGGAGGGAGTTCAGTAATTTTCTTGCTCAGCTGTCCCACTTGTCCTTCCAAATTTCTGATGGAGGACCTTGTTTCATTCATGAAACTTTGAGTGGTCTTTATTAGATCAGAGACCATTGTTGCTAAGTCAGAAGTATTCTGCTTAGAACTCTCTGTCTGTTGCTGAGAAGATGATGGAAAAGGCTTGCCATTGCTAAACCTGTTTCTTCCACCATTATTGTTATTGAAACCTTGTTGAGGTCTCTCTTGATTCTTCCATGAGAGATTTGGGTGATTTCTCCATGAAGAATTGTAGGTATTTCCATAGGGTTCTCCTAGGTAATTCACCTCTTCCATGGAAGGATTCTCAGGATCATAAGCTTCTTCCTCAGATGAAGCATCCTTAGTACTGTTTGGTGCATTTTGCATTCCAGACAGACTTTGAGAAATCAAATTGACTTGTTGAGTCAATATCTTATTCTGAGCCAATATGGCATTCAGAGTGTCAATCTCAAGAACTCCTCTCTTCTGACTAGTCCCATTGTTAACAGGATTCCTTTCAGAAGTGTACATGAATTGGTTATTTGCAACCATTTCAATCAATTCTTGAGCTTCTGCAGGCGTCTTCTTCAGATGAAGAGATCCTCCAGCAGAGCTATCCAAGGACATCTTAGATAGTTCAGAGAGACCATCATAGAAAATACCTATGATGCTCCATTCAGAAAGCATGTCTGAAGGACATCTTCTGATTAATTGTTTGTATCTTTCCCAAGCTTCATAGAGGGATTCTCCATCCTTCTGTCTGAAGGTTTGGACTTCCACTCTAAGCTTACTCCATCTTTGTGGTGGAAAGAACTTTGCCAAGAAGGCATTGACTAGCTTTTCCCAAGAGTCCAGGCTTTCTTTAGGTTGAGAATCCAACCATATTCTAGCTCTGTCTCTTACAGCAAAAGGGAATAGCATCAGTCTATAGACCTCAGGGTTAACCCCATTAGTCTTGACTGTGTCACAGATTTGCAAGAATTCAGCTAAAAACTGATGAGGATCTTCCATTGGAAGTCCATGGAACTTGCAATTCTGTTGCATTAGAGAAACTAATTGAGGCTTAAGCTCAAAGTTGTTTGCTCCAATGGCAGGGATAGAGATGCTTCTCCCATAGAAGTCGGGAGTAGGTGCAGTAAAGTCACCCAGCACCTTCCTTGCATTGTTGGCATTGTTGTTGTTTTCGGCTGCCATGGGTTCTTCTTCTTTGAAGAATTCGGTCAGGTCCTCTAAAGAGAGTTGTGCTTTGGCTTCTCTTAGCTTTCTCTTCAAGGTCCTTTCGGGTTCAGGATCAGCTTCAACAAGAATGCCTTTGTCTCTGCTCCTGCTCATATGAAAGAGAAGAGAAAAAGAAAATGTGGAATCCTCTACGTCACAGTATAGAGATTCCTTGAAATGTCAGAGGAAAAGAGAAATAGAAAGAAGAAGGAGAAGAAGAATTCGAACTTTAATTAGATAAGGTTCGAATTGTGCATTTAGAAGGAGTGGTACTCCATAAATAGAAGGATGTGAGAAGGAGGGAAGAGGATTTTCGAAAATTCAATTAAAAGATTTTGAAAACATTTTGAAAATTTGATTGATAATTTTCGAAAATTGAAAGTGGAAGAGAAATCAAGTGATTTTTTGAAAAAGATTTTGAAATTAGAAACTAAAAAGATTTGATTGAAAACTAATTTGAAAAAGATATGATAAAAAAAAATATGATTGAAAGGTTATTGTCTTAAAAAGATGTGATTGAGAAGATATGATTTGAAAACCATTTTAAAAGATATGTTTTGAAAATTAGTTTAAAAGATTTGATTTGGAAAATTAGTGACTTGCCTAACAAGAAAAGATATGATTCAAACATAAAACCTTCCTTAACAGAAAAGGCAAAAAATGTTCAATCAAATCATTAATTGTTAGTAAGTATCTTTGAAAGGAAAGAAATTAATTTTGAAAACATTTGAGTGAAAAGATTTGATTTGAAAAAGATTTGATTTTGAAAAACTTGAAAAAAATTGATTTGAAAACAAAATCTTCCCCCTAGCACCATCCTGGCGTTAAACGCCCAGAATGGTATACATTCTGGCGTTTAACGCCCAAAATGCTACCTTTTTGGGCGTTAAACGCCCAACCAGGTGCCCTGGCTGGCGTTTAAACGCCAGTCTGCCTTCTTCACTGGGCATTTTTGAATGCTCAGCTTTTTCTGTATAATTCCTCTGCAGTGTGTTCTGAATCTTCAATCCCTTGTATCATTGACTTGAAAAGATACAAATTAAAAATATTTTTGGATTTTTAATAATTAAAATGCAACAAGAATCAATTAACAATGCATGCAAGACACCAAACTTAGCAGTTTGTATACTACTGACACTAATGAACTGAAAATGCATATGAGACACACAAAATACTCAAGTCAATAGAATTCAAAGATCAGAGCAAGTGAATCATCAAGAACATCTTGAAGATCACTAAGACATATGAATGCATGCAATTGACACCAAACTTAGGATGGGACACTAGACTCAAACAAGAAATATTTTTGAATTTTATGATTTTTTTTTTATTTTTTTAATTTTTTTGTGTTTTTCGAAAATTAAGTGGAAAAAGAAGGTATCAAAATTCTTAATGAGAATTCCAGGAATCAGTGCAATGCTAGTCTAAGATTCCGGTCCAGGAATTAGACATGGCTTCACAGCCAGCCAAGCTTCCAAAGAAAGCTTCGGTCCAAAACACTAGACATGACCAAAGGTCAGCCAAGCCTTAGCAAATCACTGCTCCAAAAGCAAGATTGATACGAAATCAACAAGCTCTTGTGGTGATAAGTTGAAACATCGGTCCAATCAGATTAGACATGGCTTCTCAGCCAGCCAGATTTCAACAAATCATCATGAAACTCTAGAATTCATCTTCAAGAATTTCGAAAAAAAAATACCTAATCTAAGCAACAAGATGAACCGTCAGTTGTCCAGCCTGAACAATCCCGGGCAATAACACCAAAAATTTGATGTTGTTGCCGGATCTTGGCACTGATGTTACCAAAGGCTTGCTCAAAACTAGAACAATCCCCGGCAACGGCGCCAAAAACTTGGTGCGCGAAATTGTGAACTATACTTTTTCACAACTCTCATAATCCCTGGTAATGGCTCCAAAAACTTGGTGCGCTCAATACCATGGCATTACACAACTTCGCACAACTAACCAGCAAGTGCACTGGGTCGTCCAAGTAATAAACCTTACGTGAGTAAGGGTCGATCCCACGGAGATTGTTAGTATTGAAGCAAGCTATGGTCATCTTGTAAATCTTAGTCAGGCAAACTCAGATATATATGGTGATGAACGAAAATAACATAAAAGATAAAGATAGTGATACTTATGTAATTCATTGGTAGGAACTTCAGATAAGCGCATGAAGATGCCTTCCCTTCCGTCTCTCTGCTTTTCTACTGTCTTCATCCAACCCTTCTTACTCCTTTCCATGGCAAGCTTGTATAGGGTCTCACTGTTGTCAGCAGCTACCTCCCATCCTCGCAGTGAAAGCTAATGCACACACTCTGTCACAGTGCTGCCAATCACCGGTGTGGTTCCCTCCCCTACCGGAATAGAATAACTCTTTTGCGTCTGTCACTAACGCCCAGTAGGTTACAGGTTTGAAGCACGTCACAGTCATTCAATCATTGAATCCTACTCAGAATACCACAGACAAGGTTAGACCTTCCGGATTCTCTTGAATGCTGCCATCAGTTCTTGCCTATACCACGAAGACTCTGATCTCACGGAATGGTTGGCTCGTTTGTCAGGCGAGCACTCGGTTGTCAGGCGATCAACCATGCATCGTGCAATCAGGAATCCAAGAGATATTCACCAAGCCTCGAATGCTTGTAGAACAAGAGTGGTTGTCAGTCACTTTGTTCATGAGTGAGAATGGTGATGGGCGTCAATCATCACCTTCATCATGTTGAAGAACAAGTGATATCTTGGATAAAGAACAAGCGGAATTTGAATGAAAGAACAATAGTAATTGCATTAATACTCGAGGTACAGCAGAGCTCCACACCTTAATCTATGATGTGTAGAAACTCCACCGTTGAAAATACATAAGCATAAGGTCTAGGCATGGCCGAATGGCCAGCCTCCCAATGATCTAAGAACTAAAATGTCCAAAGATGATCTAGAGATCTAAAAGTGATCAAAAGATTTCTATACAATAGCAAAAGGTCCTACTTATAAGAAACTAGTAGCCTAGGGTGTACAGAAATGAGTAAATGACATAAAAATCCTCTTCCGGGCCCACTTGGTGTGTGCTTGGGCTGAGCAATGAAGCAATTTCGTGTAGAGACTCCCCTTGGAGTTAAACGCCAGCTTTAGTGCCAGTTTGGGCGTTTAACTCCCAATTAGGTGCCAGTTCCGGCGTTTAACGCTGGAATTTCTTGAGGTGACTTTGAACGCCGGTTTGGGCCATCAAATCTTGGGCAAAGTATGGACTATTATATATTGCTGGAAAGCCCAGGATGTCTACTTTCCAACGCCGTTGAGAGCGCGCCAATTGGGCTTCTGTAGCTCTAGAAAATCCACTTCGAGTGCAGGGAGGTCAGAATCCAACAGCATCTGCAGTCCTTTTGAGTCTCTGGATCAGATTTTTGCTCAGATCCCTCAATTTCAGCCAGAAAATACCTGAAATCACAGAAAAACACACAAACTCATAGTAAAGTCCAGAAGAGTGAATTTTAACTAAAAACTAATAAAAATATACTAAGAACTAAACTAAAACTACCAAAATCATACTAAAAACAATGCCAAAAAGTATACAAATTATCCGCTCATCAGTATCAAACAACAAGGGCAACCCATTTCTATCCATATGATGCATGCAGCTGGAACTACTGGATCTGCCAGGTATTAAGGTTCTTGGCTCTCCGAAGGGGTAAGGTTCGCCGGTATGCCACTGTTGGGAGGGGATGGTCCACGCTGCTTCTTGGCTCTCCGGAGCTGCTTGGAGGCGGTTCTTCAACGGGACTCGCATGGGGTTAGGGGGCGTTGGTTCCTGGGACTGGGAGTGGCTGTGAGGTGCTGCTTCCGCGCGACCTCGACGGTTTGCGAGGTCCTAGGAGAACTGCGTGGGGTTGGGTATCGCGTTTAGAGAGAGGGGTTCCTAGTTTCTTCTACGATGGCTGCGCTAGGTTACGAATAATTATATTCAGGTAATGAAATGGGGGTGGGAGATGGTTTTTATAACTTACCCGATCCAACATAAACAACCAGGCCCATTTAGTCCACAAAAAAACCAACTCCATGCTACCACTCCACTACCGAGCTGGCTTAATAGCTGTGGCTCAATAATTTAACAACACACTACAACTGCCCCCAAACTAGGAAAACTCCTGTAGCTTTTGCTTGTCACCTCTTCAATAGGTTTTGGGAACACCTTGCACCCTTTTTCTATGGTTCTACACCATAATAATCCTAATAAATCTGCACCCTCAACATTTTTAATAATATATCTCAATGGTACTGCACCCTGGATCACCAAAGATCCAAAAAAGTTGACTGGAGCATTGGAAAGCCTTCCTATAATATTTATCACCTATAAAGCCTGGATATTAAAATATGAGATACGATATAATATAAGACACATAAATATATTAATTTTAATTTTTTTTGTAAGATAGAATAACACGATATATATCGTATTAAACTATATTTTAAAAGAATTATAATAAATTTTTTATATTTTTTTAATATTAAAAACAAACTAATATCATTAAATATTTTTAATATCTTTTTTAATTGTATAAAATATTTAAAATATTTTTTTAATAAATAATAATATATATTATTTTAAAATTAATTTTAAAAATATAATAAAAGAATAAGATTGAACATGTCGATACATAATAGTATTTATTATTTAGGTGTGTTTAAATATGTTTAATTTTTTTTGTTAAAACACAATTGACATAAAACAAATATATTAGATGAGTATCGATTGTGGAATGAGCATTATGCCTGAAATATGTTTGAGACGCAAATCTAAACACTTCGCGCTTCATAGTTCATCAAATTCAATTGACGAAAGATTCAAATCAAAGTATCAAGTCCTTGTGTGTGCAAATTCATTACAAAACCAACAAAAAAATTAAATTTTGTTTATAGCAAAATTTAAATAAGTTTGACATCAATTATTCTATTAACCGTTTTAAAAAAATGTTTATAGATTATCATTATCTCAAGTTAGCTATAGGAGTTGAACTTGAAGCTCTGTGAGATTAAAATCCATTTCTTAATAACTAGTAACTATACCAACCAACTTTTAGCCTAAAAAGTAAAAACTAATTCAATTAATTCGCATTTACAAATAATATTCTAAGGTATCAATGAGAATAACTGGTTCAACTCGCACCAAGATTTTCAACTTATTATATTCCAATTCTCGTGCCCTGAAAAATCTGTGAATTATTCTCACGAAAAGCCTTTGATCAATTCACTGAAAACTGATTTTGCATTTTGTGCACCTCTTTTTCTTTTTCCTTTGTTTTTTGGAAACTTCAAGTCTTCATTCTGCATTGAATTTTCACGTTTTACCAATCACATTTAATTGTTTTATTTTCCTTCATTTGTTTGTTTATGCACCAAAGAATGTGGTGTTATCATCAAGCAATAGTGCAATATAAGTTGACTTGACTGGGAAGAAATAAAAAAAAATGTAACATTATCAATGCTGACTATCCAAATCACAGCAGCCTAAATATTTAAATAGGAGGATTATTATTATATTAAAAAAATGTTGAATGAATACTTATTAAAATAATAGATTACTTATATTCTTCAACAAATCTCACTTATAAAAATAACAAGTTACTTTTATTATTCATCATCAAATCTCACTTCATCTCTAACATTAGTTTCATTCATCATTCCTCTTATTCATATTTCCATAACCATGACAATTACAAACACTTCAACAACTCATTATCATGCTGCACTTCTATGTCCACCAGGTATGGGTCACATAATCCCTTTTCTTGAACTTGCCAAACACCTTGTGTCACATACCATAATTACCAAAGTAACCTTGTTTATAGCTTCAATTAACAACAAATCTTCTAAGCCTCAAGTAGAAACAAATATTCTTCAATCATCAGTGAAACAAGGCCTCTTTGACATCATTCATCTGCCTCCTATTGATGCTCCTGCTAATGCAAACATGGGAACAAAGCTAGCAATCATAATGAAAGAATCGATCCCATTTATTTGTCACGAAATCTCAACCATGACATCACCAAAACCAACAATTCTCATCACTGAGCTATTTGGATCACTGGTGCTGCCTATTGCTGAACACTTCAACATGTCAAAGTTTGTATTTTGGCCTTCAAGTGCATGGAATGTTGCACTTTCACTTCACACACCAACATTAGATAAAGTTGTGGAAGGTGAGTACACAGATCAAGAAGAGTTTATCCGAATCCCTGGTTGCAACCCCATAAGCCCTTGTGATTTGTTCTCACCATTTCTTGATAGGAATGATCAATTGTATCATGAATATCTTCCAATGTGTGAGGAGTTAAGAAAGGTTAATGGAATTTTTGTGAACACTTTTCTTGAGCTAGAGGCTAAGACAATCTTAGCTCTAAGAAGTGGAAAAATATACAAGGTACCAATTTATCCAATTGGACCATTGATCAGGGAAGCTAAGAAGCAGAATTGTGACGATGAAAATAGAGATCATGTTATTGATTGGTTAGACAAGCAAGAAGAAGAGTCAGTGATATATGTATCACTTGGTAGTGGATACACAATGTCACATGAACAAATCAAAGAGATGGCTTTGGGATTGGAGCTAAGTGGGAAGAAATTTGTTTGGTCTTTAAGGCCACCATCTACAAAAGCCGGGAACGATCGTTATCTCACAGCAGGCGAGGATGCCGGATCGAATGGCGTCCCTAAAACTCAAGGATCGGTTAGTGCTTTCCCAGATGAATTCCACAAGATACAAAACAGGGGTTTGGTGGTAATGGATTGGGCACCACAATTGGAGATTTTGAAGCATTCATCAATTGGAGTGTTTGTGTCACATTGTGGATGGAACTCAATACTAGAGAGTGTGTCATGTGGGGTTCCAATTGTTGGGTGGCCTCTGTTTGCAGATCAATTGATGAATGCAGAAACGATGGCTAAAGAAATTGGAATTGGAATTAGATTGAATGTGGCACAATCTACAAAAGTTGTTGGAAGTGAAGAGATAGGAAAAACTATATGTAAGATAATGGATAAGGAGGACATTGAAGGTTGTGCAATGAGGAAAAGGGTTAAGGAGCTTAAGCACATAGCAGAAAAAGCTTGGTCTCAAGATGGTCCTTCATTTTGTGAGATGAGAAATGCATTTGTAAAAATAAGTCACACAAATGGGGTGTGATTAGTGACAACTCTAGTGTAAGATTTTTATGAAGAAATAAAATATTGATGAACATGTTTGCTTGAATTTTTTCTTTACAATTGTTGATCCCTTTTTTTGTTTCTGTTATGCTTGACTAACTAGAGAAATTGTGAATCAAGTAACCGTTTTAAATTTTACAAATGAAATAAAATTAAAACTAAAACTAAAGCAGCAGCAACTACTTTCTGCTGTCAAATTTGACTTTTGAACGTGTTTGTTTATATTTTTCTTTTCAATGACACGCGAATCATTACTATATTCCGTTGCGTGATGCATTATTGTTTAAAGTAACAATTTAGTGCTCTAGTCAAACGATTCCAAATTAGTATAAAACAAACATTTTTAATTTGAATGGTCATTTTTTGGCCAATATTTTTATCCAGTGTCTGACAATTATTTCGTAGCACAAAACGTTATTTGACAAAGAAAGCTCAGTATAGTCCCAGCCCAATAGGACAATATGATTCCTCCATTATTTTTATCGTTAATTCGTAACGAAAATTACTTTGATGGTATATTTGGGTGATAAGAAGCCGATACGTTAAGTATCATGTTATCACCATCAAATTAGTTAGAAACCTATTTATTTATAAATTTAAATTGGTTATGAACTTATTTGTCTTTATTTTTTTTGAGAAACGATATTATTTTGAGATTAAATTATTCAAGAGCTTATTTATTAGGAATTTATTTGTCATAAAAAAACTTTTAATATAATACTTTTTTTAAAATTCAAGTTTTTATTATTATTATGTTCATTATATTATTTTTTTAAAATAAATTATTAAATGGACAGTATAATAAGTATATATTAATTAATAAAATATTCAAATTTAAAATATAATTTCAAAATCAAGTAAATAATTCTAAATGAAATTTTTAAATATATAAATAAAAAATTATGTAATTAAAAACAAAGGATACTAGCAAAAACTAAAATATAATTAATAAATTTGTACTATAATTTAAAGAGAAGCAACTCTGTAAATTAGTAATACATTACTAGTTTTTTTTTAATTGTAATTAGAATTTAAAATCTCTTGTACTCTTTTGTAATAATTTCATAATAATACTTAATAAATGAGTGAATTATTAGATATTAAACAAGTAACATTCATAATGCTTAAAAAATAATAAATTTTTTATGATTATTATTTTATTTAAAAACATGCAAAAAATTACACAATAAAAAATCATGAGAAGTGATATTAACTATTAAGTCAACAAAGTTAATTAGCACATACTTTAAGGGGGGAGAAGAAGATGGGGAAGGGGGGAAGGTGCCGACGAAACTTGGAGCTGTCGTCGTCGACTGGAATCAGAACTAAAGGGAGAGAGAGCTCGCGAGGGAGAGAGGAGACACGAGCCAGGGAGTCGCGCTCTGCCACTGCCGTTGCTGCTACTGATCTCGCCACCACTCCGCGTCCTCGCCACTGCACTGGTGTACGAAAATTACACTCACACTATGTAATTCTGCACAACTAACCAACAAGTGCACTGGGTCGTCCAAGTAATACCTTACGTGAGTAAGGGTCGATCCCACAGAGATTGCCGGCTTGAAGCAAGCTATGGTTATCTTATTATTCTTAGTCAGGATACCAATAAGGTTCTTTAGTTTCAATTGTAAAAAGTGAAAGAGCATGAAAAGAGTAATGGTTACGCTGTAATGGAGAATGTGTTGGAGTTTTGGAGATGCTTTGTCTTCTGAATCTCTGCTTTCCTACTGTCATCTTCTTCACGCACGCAAGGTTCCTTCTATGGCAAGCTGTGTGTTGGTGGATCACCGTTGTCAATGGCTACCATCCATCCTCTCAGTAAAAATGGTCAAAATGCGCTGTCACCACACGACTAATCATCTGTCGGTTCTCGATCATGTCGGAATAGGATCCATTGATCCTTTTGCGTCTGTCACTACGCCCAACACTCATGAGTTTGAAGCTCGTCACAGTTATCCAATCCCTGAATCCTACTCGGAATACCACAGACAAGGTTTAGACTTTCTGAATTCTCAAGGATGCTGCCAATGGATTCTAGCTTATACCATGAAGACTCTGATTAAGGAATCTAAGAGATACTCATTCAATCTAATGTAGAACGGAGGTGGTTGTCAGGCACACGTTCATAGGTTGAGAATGGTGATGAGTGTCACGGATCATCACCTTCTTCATATTGAAGTGCGAATGAATATCTTAGATAGAAACAAGCGTGTTTGAATAGAAAACAGAAATAATTGCATTAATTCATCGAGACGCTGCAGAGCTCCTCACCTCCAACAATGGAGTTTAGAGACTCATGCCGTCAGAAAATACAAAGTTCAAATCTAAAATTTCATGAGGTACAAAATAAGTCTCTAAAAGTTGTTTAAATACTAAACTAGTAACCTAGGTTTACAAAAAATGAGTAAACTAAGATAGATAGTGCAGAAATCTACTTCTGGGGCCCACTTGGTGTGTGCTGGGGTTGAGACTTAAGCTTCTCACGTTCCTGGGCTATTTTTGGAGTTAAACGTCAGGTTGCAACCTGTTTCTGGTGTTTAACTCCAACTTGCAACCTGTTTCTGGCGTTCAACGCCAGAATGCAACATAGAACTGGCGTTAAACGCCAGTTTACGTCATTTATCTTCGAGCAAAGTATGGACTATTATATATTGCTGGAAAGTCCTGGATGTCTACTTTCCAACCCAATTGAGAGCGCGCCAATTGAACTCCTGTAGCTCCAAAAAATCCATTCCGAGTGCAGGGAGGTCAGAATCCAACAGCATCAGTAATCCTTTTTCAGCCTGAATCAAATTTTTGCTCAACTCCCTCAATTTCAGCCAGAAAATACCTGACATCACAGAAAAATACACAAACTCATAGTAAAGTCCAGAAATATGAATTTTTCCTAAAAACTTATAAAAATATACTAAAAACTAACTAAAACATACTAAAAACTACATGAAATTACCCCCAAAAAGCGTATAAAATATCCACTTATCATGCACATCACCGATTCAGATTCTTCTTCTGTTTTGGCTTCTACTTCTGCTTTGGTTTCTGCTTCTGCTTCTGCTTCTGATTCTACTTCTGCCTCTGTTTCTTGTACTTCTATGTCTGTGTCTGCTTTTGCTTCTGCTTTATTTCTGTTTTGTTTTTACTTTAATTCTGATTCTGTTTCTGATTCTGATTTTGATTTGTAATTTTTCTGATTTTATTGTAGTTGTGTATTGATTTTGTTGTTGAATTTGATGTTGTTAGTTTTCGAATTTGAATAATGTGTTATTGTTGGTGTTCTTGAATCTGATTATTGGTATTTGGTGGGAGTAAGGGAGGTGGTGGTGGTGGTGGTAAAGATGGTGGTAGTGAAGGGTATTTTTGTCCATAAAAAGTCGAAAGAACGATTTTGATACCAAATAAAACATTGGGGATGATTTTAAATTCAAATAATATTGGGGACGAATTTGATTTTGACCCTAAACTTTAGGAACTAAAACAATACTTACCCCTTATATATGGCTATAAATAATATTCAAAGTCTAGTATAATTATTATAACGATCATATATATATATATATATATATATATATATATATATGTCACCAATGTCAAATAAATATGTTCACTGAATTTTAATTTGTCTTATAATAATTTTTTATTTATACATTTAAAAATTACAATTAGAATTACTTATTTGGTTTCATAATAAATTATATTTTAAATTTGAATAATTTTTTAATTAGTTTATACTTATTATACTGGACGTTTAATAATTTAATGAAAAAGATTAATATAATGAATATCATAATAATAAAAATTTAATTTGAAAAAAATTATTATATCAAAATTTTTTTAGGATAAATAGGTCCTTGACAAAAAAGTCGCTAATCAATTTGACCTTAAAATGATGTTATTTTTGTTGGAATGAATAGGACATATAAATTTATGACCAATTTGGATTTAGGGACAAACAGATTTTTAACTAATTTGACAGTGACAACATAACACTTAACGTGCCAGCTCATCACCTAAACGTGTCATCTAAGCAATTTTTCGTTATGAGTTAACTGTAGAAATGAGAGAAAAATCATGTTGTCTTATTACATTAAAGGATTAATGGTCAAATTGATCTCCCTGAAAGATAGCGCAATCGTCATTTTCGTCCTCAAATGATTTTTTTAATCAAATTAATCTCTTAAAGATCTAACATCAATTTCGTTTGTACTTCTGTTTTTGGACTAACAATTTCTGTCAATAGTTATACACGTGGGTTGTTAACTGTCACATGTGTTGACAATTGTGTGCCCAGATAGAGGCAGATAGGATATGTTCACTACATTATGTCAAAATAGTCCCTGACCCCATTTGTATAAACTGTAATCCCAAGATTCACGGAGACATTAACCCACCTTGTTGAGTAGTGTTGCAGTGGCGCAGAGCAATTACCTATGTTTAGAAGTCATGATGCGAAGCGCTGGTGGAAGACGAATTGGTGGGTTGTTGCCGCAATCACTGGGTAGCTTCGTTTCTAACTCCTCCATTGAAAAAAAGAGTATGAACATGGACAGAACCTATTTTCGTGGGCAAAAACCTATGATTAAGAGATCTAGGACACCAGAAAATTCAAGAAGGTTGTTTCACACTTGTCTAAGATTTTGGATGAGTTTAAATTAGTATGAACTATAATTTTTTAAACTCCTTTCACCACTAATGTGGGATTCAACTTTTGCCCTTGACATATGTAGAAAGACAGCTACTGTAACTACTTTAGTTAGATAGATGATAATAAATATGAAGTTTTTGAAGTTATAAATGGTAGGACAGAAGTAGAGTTTGAAGTTGAGAGTGACTATGAAGATTGAAAAGTGAAACTAGATTGGAGAATAGGTAGTTTGGAAGCTGAAGTCAGAGTACTTAAGATGTTGGGTATTTTCATGTTTGCTGGAGTAATAGTGCTTATGTTAGTGATATGTGCTTCAAATGTTCACGATATGAAGAAATCAAGTATTATTTAGAAGTTATTAGTTTATATTTTAGAATGTTCAATTTAGTTAAATGTATTTGATTTTATTTATTTAGTTACTAAATTGGACCTTATGTTATGGGTTTAGGTTTTCTTTATTTTAATCTAATAAGAGGTTATAAATACCTCATAAATTATTATAGTCATCATTCAGTGATTAGAGGTGTAAAAACCTCCTTTTTGGTTTCGTGATGAAATCATAGTGTGGACAATTGAGGTTGAGTGAATCCCTTTCTTGTTGTATCAAAAAATTGGGTAGAAGGTTGAGGAGTCCCTTTCTTGTTGCGTCAATAAATTGGTTCGAAAGTAGAGTGATTCTCTTTGTATTCAATTTCAGTCTATCCCTTTTATTTTCTATTTTAATTTCAATGTATCTTTTTATTCTGTTTAAATTCTTGTCTTTTTGTTTATCCTATTTTTCCTTATCATTTGATATCAGAAATAAGGTATTAGATTAATCCTTATTAATCTATATTTAATCTTCTTGTGTCAAACAAACAAAAAAGAGTTCATTGTTTCTCGCGTTCTTTTTTATGTTCTTATCATCTTTGTCTGTCTTGTGTTTCATTATTGTTTTTGTTGTTCTTGTTGATTTCATTATTTAAAAAAAAACATACAATGCAAAGAGGAAAAAAAAAAGAAATTATCTTCTTTATATTTGTTCTTTTCATACATTAATTTTTTAACGACAAGATTTGAAGATGAATCTTTTTTGAAGAGAAGGAGAATAATACGTGCTTCAAATGTTCGTGATATGAAGATATCAAGTATTATTTAGAAGTTATTAGTTTATATTTCAGAATGTTCAATTTATTTTGATATTTTTTTATTTTGTTTATTTAATTATTAAATTGGGCCTTATGTTATGGGCTTATGATTTTTTTATTTTAACCTAATAAGAGGTTATAAATACCTCATAAATTATTGTAGTCGTCATTCAGTTATTAGAAGTGTAAAAATCTCCCTTTTTGGTTTCATGATGAAACCATGGTGTGGACAATTGAGGTTGAGTGAGTCTCTCTCGTTGCATCGGAAAATTGAGTAGAAGGTTGTGGAGTCCCTTCAATTCAATTCTCAAACTATGGCATGGACAAGTTAGGTTGATGAGTCATTTTTTTGTTGGGACAATAAATTAGGTAGAAAGTAGAGTGATTTTCTTTGTATTCAATTTTAATCTATCCATTTTATTCTCTATTTTAATTTCAATGTATCTTTTTATTCCGTTTACATTCTTGTCTTCTTATTTATCCTCTTTTTTCCTTATCAGTTAGTTATTGGAGTACTTTGTATGTCATCTATGGAAAAGTAAAAAAATTATAAAAGTATTGGTGATCTTGTTATTTTGTTAGATCCTGTTAAGAGTATTGGTAAAATTTTGTAATAGTGCTTATTGTTATTTTGGAGGTTTATAGAGACTATCTTCGATACTCTCGTACGAATCGAAAGAGTAACCGTCCTCCTTAAGTGAAGATGGCTTAACAACTCTATCAGTCCTTGTCACAGTGGTGAAGTTCATTGATTTTTTATTTTTAATCTCCAATTGTAGACTTCTTGAAAGGTTGAGATATGGGCTGAGAAGTGGGTTGCTGAATAGCTTAAGTTGTTGGGAAGAAGCCTTCAAAAATTGACTATGCGTGTTGGAGGTTGGGAATGAGTTTTCAAGGGTTGGCTATGAGTATTTGGGGTTGGGAATGAGCTTTGAAGAGTTGTCTAGAAGACTTTGGTTGCTAATTTGAGAAATTCAAGGATTTGTCGTGAAGATTTAATTGTGTTTCAGGCTGTGGTTTGGGTTAAGACATGACTTGTGGTTTGGGCGAGGTAATGGCTGTGATGGAGTATTGTTGGGCCTAGATATGGGAAATGATTTGGACTTTAAATAGTATCTCTTATTAGGCTAGGGGTATTTGTGGCCTTGAATTTATAGGTGTTGCTGGTTTCTAAAATAACCAACTCATCCTCATCCTCACACATATATTCCACCATGCTGAGACTCCGAAAACAAAATAAATGTTTATCAAATTGTGATTTCTTCGGCAATCCTTGACCATTTTTAATAAATCAGCATCTACTTCTAATTTTCTCAACCCGACTTCAAGTGACATTTTCAATACTTTTCAGAAATAACCATTCACCTCTGCATATCCTACTTCCTTATGGTATCCATTTACAAAGAAAACATCCAGAGTATCCCCCCTTTAACCTCCATTAAAACTTCTATATTATTTGGTTCATAAATTTTTGATCCACTTTCATCATTCTTGAACTTTCCACCATGATGAAAAATAAATGTCATCGGATAATTCTCCATCTACAAATAAAAATTGATAACAATCAATCACACAGTGCACTCTGTTTTTCGTTTCTTTTATATTTTGTAAACAATTTAATCATGTTTTAGAAACAAAACCACAATCACGATCTTAATCAATATAGACCACCATAACACCAAATCCTACCCTTAACATGAACTAAACAAAAAAATATAACAATCCACAAAATAAGCATTTGGTTCCTTAAAAACAGAGCATCCACATTTTTCAACCAACAAATCAAACAGAAACTTACAAAGCCCTAGCAGAAACTACCTCCAATAGAAAAGCCATAACTCAAAACCAGTCAAGAATCAACTAGAAAGAAGATCATACCAACACTCACACCAGAAAACAAAAAAAAAATTAAAAAAAAGGGAAAATTGGCACAAAAGAGTTTGTACTGCTCACCCGATGACAACGCCAACAATGTCCTACCAAGGGTAGCCTAAAACGCGAAGAACAAGCGTCGTCGCACTCTGTGGAGTGTCGCTGACAATGGCTTCCTTAGCCCTTCCAATGAACAGAGCTCTGATCACCTTTTCTTTGGGTATTGTGATGTTTTTGTGTTTTGATTAGTGAAAGGAGAAGAGTGAAAGAGAAAAAGGGATTGTAAATGGAGGTGAAGAGTTACCTCAATAATATTAGAGAATGACTTCGTTTCAAACACCACACATCTTAACATCACAAAAAGGCATCGTTTTATCACTACTACTTATTTGTCACTTAACAATACACGTGAAAAAACGTTAACAAAATGTGTTAACCTTTTAACAGAAGGACAAACAAGATTGGTGTTAAATCTTTCGGGAACTAATTTGATTAAAAAAATTATTCGAAGACGAAAATAATGATCGACCTATCTTTTGGGGACCAATTTGACTATTAACCCTACCTTAAAGGACAGAGATTAAATTGGGCTGTTTTTTTTTTTCAAGATGCAATTTGTCCTTCAAAATAATAATCAGAAGCCAGATTAAGTATTTACTCATAAATAGTAAGAACTAAGTATTAAAGGAGTAAAAAGAAGGAAAGAAATATAGGAATAGTTTTTGGTATGCAAGTGTTTTGTTGCAAGTTCAGAATTTGAATTTCATGTACAGACAATAACAGGTCATTTATCATTTTAAGGCCATACAAAATGATAATAATGGACATGAAATGACATCTAAAAAGTCAAAAATAGATAGCTAATGATGTTGGTTTCTCGATTGGACTAACTGTGAGCCAGAGTAATTTTTTTTGTCGGAAACTGAACCAGCAACCTAGCACAAACCTAAACAAAACAGGAACCCATGCTCAACTCAGAAACCTAACCCGGCATTGCAACCCCTCTTCCCTCTCACGCTTGCTGAAACCTTTCCTCTCCTCAATTGCTAGCTTCTACAATGGTCCACCGTGAACAGCGCCGGCCTCGCCGCCATTGGTTGGAAACGGCGCCTGCCCCCATCATCTTCAAAGTCATGCATTTGCTTTCACAACTTAATGGACAGCTCTTTAAGCAATAGTTAATAGGTCATGTGCCATGTATAAAGTAGGTCTTGTGAGTGATTTATTTGTTTGGTTCAATAAAATTAATAGAATATTTCTCCCAAAATACATATAGTCAAAGATATAGTTAGATTTTTAATTATGAATACTTTCAATTTGCAAAGAAATATTTAGTTAATTCTAATATTTTTTACACTAGAAAGGACCTAATTATAAAATTAAAAACAGTGTAGGAACTAATTGAAAGGAAAAAAAGTATAAGAACCTAATTGAAAATTCGATAAAACTATAGAAACTAACAGAGTAATTTTTTTGTGACTAGACAAGAAAGGAAAGAAAAAAAAACAAAAGAAACAAAAGGGAGAGGAAAGCCTCCTAAAAACCAGCAGCTAAGTCCCTTGTAAGTAAGACATGAAGCTCATCCCAAGGCCTCAATAACTCAGTTTGAGGGATATTGTTCACTGCTGCAAACTTTGACATGGCATCTGCAACATGGTTGGCTGTTCTTTGAATTACCTTGATATTAGCTCTCCAATTCCAAGTCAAAATCTTATAAATTTTAGAAACCAAATCATGATAAGCACTTTGGATGTTAATAAAAATGATCTTGAACTAGGAGAAAAGCTTCCAAACAGTCTGTCTCACAAGAAACCTGCATGTACCCTGCCTCCCAAGTCAAAAGTAATTCCTTGCAAATAGTAAAAAGCTCACAACAAAGAACCATTCCTAGCGGCAGAACCCCAATACAACCACCTTTCCAGACACCATCCGAGTTTCTAATAATACAGCCAAAGCCAGTACAATCGTCATGGATACTAGTATCACTATTAATCTTAAACATCCCCCCAGGAGGAGGAGACCAAGATGAGCTCGGGCAAGATAAATGGACATCATTAAGTTTAGTGAACAAATATTTTAATTCCTTATCATATGCTAAGATTAATGATAGCACTTTATTAAAAGGCCAAGAATTCATAGGATTGAAAACATCATTATTCATGTCTCTCCAAATCCACCAAAGACTAAAGAAGAAGAAAAAAAGTAGCATTGACATTCTTACATTCAGATACCCACTGTTTCAAGGATAGACAGTGAACATCATTAAAATGTAAAATTTGCCAAACTGCACTAACTTTTGGACAATCACGTAAACAATGAAGGACGGTTTCTGGAGCTAGGGAGCAACGTGGGCATAAATCAGAAGAAGAAAGCCCACGATGATGTCTAAAAATAGCAGTTGGAAGAGCATTATGGAGGCAAAGCCAAACAAGAAATTTAAATTTCTCAAGTACCTAGGTTCTCCAAAGCCAGAGCCACTCTTCAGTCTCCTCCCATCCATATTTATGCTTGCAAAGCCATAAGTAACCACTACTAGAAGAGTAAATTTTTTAACTTGATGCATCCTATCTCCAACCTGCTATGTCCCCAGATTCCACATCAGAATTGTAAGAATTAATATTTAGAGACAAAATATCAGGTATAGTAGTGTAAATTACATTGACATTCCAATAACCATCTCTCCAAAGATCACCAATAGCAAGGTCAGTATCTGCGATGCAGACATATGGAAACTCATTTGCGACTACACCTTCTCTTCTCCAAGAATCAAACTAAAAAGAACCATTTAGAGAATCAATACACCAAGAAAAACCCTCTTTCAAAACTTGATAAGCCTTCACAATACTTATCCAAATATAGGAAGCATTCTTATAGGAGGACAAGCTTCTGTTCTTATATTTAGTAGCAAGCATTTGCATCCAAAGTTTCTCTGGACACTGAAAAAATTGCCAAACAAATTTGCCTAACAGTGCTATATTGGCGCAAGCAGGATCTCTAATCCCAAGTCTATCAAACTTCTTCGGGGTGACCATCGTCCTCCAATTGACAAGACTCATATACCTTCCATCAATCTGGCCCTTGCAAAGAAATCAGTGCATTAACAAAGATATCTTATTAGTGACATTGATAGAAAAGAATGAAACCTGCATTTGATAAACTGGTAAAGAGGCCATTATTGAATTAATCAAACAGAGCCGCCCAGCCCTATTCAAGAGACGCCCTTTCCAATTAGCAAGCTGACTCCTTATTTTATCCATGACACTATTACAGGAAGCTCTGGACACCCTGGAGTGATTAATATTGACGTCGAGATACTTTTCAAGATCCTGGGTGAATCTAATGGTAGAAACTTCGATGAACATTTCTTTCCTTTTATTAGAAATATTCTTGGAACAAAGAGCTTTGGATTTATCTAAATTAATTCTCATCTCGGAAGCTTTGCAAAATAAGTTCAGGTAATTCATAACAACTTGGACTTGAGATTTCCTGGCTTTGCAGAAAAGCAACAAATCATCAGTAAACATAAGATGGGAGACCCTAGGTCCCCCTTTAGAAACAGTCACTGGACCTCATATACCCATATGAACCTGATTAGTACCATAGCAAGCTAAATGTTCCATACAAATAACAAACAAATAAGGGAACATACAATCTCCTTGCCGAAGACCCCTCTTAGGGACAAACTTATCTAACTTGCTGCCATTCTAAAGAATTGAAAGAGAGAAAGCTTGGACACAGGACATGATAAGTTTGATAGTAGCAGTGGGAAAACCAAAACCCCTAAGGGAATGCTCAAGGAAGCTCCAGTCAACCCTATCATAAGCCTTCTCTAAATCGATTTTACAGGCCAACGTTCCTTTGTGCAATTATGTTTTCTTTATGAAATGGAGAATCTCCTTAGCAATGATAACGTTCTCTGGTGTGCCCCATGCCTTGGATGAAACCGCCTTGAAGAGGTCCAATGATATCTGTCAAAAAAGGTCGGAGCCGGTTCACCAAAACTTTGGTGATAATCTTATACACCACATTACACAGGCTAATCGGCCTAAAATCTTTCATGTAATTAGGCACCTCCACTTTGGGAATAAGCACTATGAGAATTTTCATAAATGAAGGGTCAATGTAACTATCTGAGAAAGCATTCTGAATAAGCCTCCAAATATCCAAACCAAGAATCTCCCAATACTCTTTAAAGGAAAAAAGCTTGAAAGCCATCCGAGCCTGGAGCCTTAAAGAAATTCATACCAAAAATAACTTCTTTTACCTTAGCGAGCGTTACTATTATAGTGAGATTCTGACAAGATTCATCACTTAAAGAGGGTAAGCGAATATCCCCAAGACAATCCAAATTCACTTCCTATGTTGAACAAAGAAGTTGCTTGTAAAAAGATATGGCTTCATTTTAAAAAGCATCTTGATCCATAGACCAAGTACCATCATTTAAAAACAACCCATTAATCTTATTATGTTTCCTATGATTCAGAGATTGGAGGTGAAAAACTTTTGTATTCCTGTCTCCAAAATGAACCTACTATTCTCGGGACTTTTAAAACCAAAAAAATTCTTCCTCTAAACGAATGCAATTATACTCATCTGTAAGCTCCTTTTCTTTGTTCTAAGAGAAAGAGAATCAACCAACTCAAGCCTCTTCTAGATGGATTCAATTTGCTTTCTAGCTTTCTTTTTCACAAAAATATTACCAAAAATTTTGGAA
Organism: Arachis stenosperma; assembly: GCF_014773155.1. Taxonomy (NCBI): domain Eukaryota; kingdom Viridiplantae; phylum Streptophyta; class Magnoliopsida; order Fabales; family Fabaceae; genus Arachis; species Arachis stenosperma. Next base: position 106,463,464 of record NC_080378.1, read on the forward strand.
TTAAAATTCAAAGAACCTTCTTGCACCTTGTGAAGATTTTCAGTTACACACCAAGACCCCACGCCTCCAATTTTACTACACAACATGTCTATATGCTAGGTGAGTAGCCCAATCAGCTTGGAACCTAAAGAGACAAGCATCGTTGAGTTGAGGAGCACCTTCACATCTCACTAAGATTGGGTAGTGGTCTGAATGAAGTCTATTGAAAATTTCTGCATAAACTTTTAGAAACAGTGAAAACCAAGAACTATTGATAAGAGTCTTGTCTAACTTCTCTTCTATGTCTCTATAATTTTGAATTCTTCTATACCAAGTGAAGTTCCTACCAATCATACGAAGGTCAAGTAAGCCACAATCTTCTAGGATCGAGACAAAGATCTCAGCCCTTTAAACAGAAAGGGAGCCTCCTTTGACCTCATAAAATCCCTAAGCACAAGCCACATACCATCAAAAGAAGAAGCCAAAGATAAAAGATGTTTCCACAACAAGACTCTACTATTAAAATGAGGACTAGCATACATTGCACTGCATCTCTAATTCATATTGCCTTGGCAAAATTTAAAAGTGAGACATTGATTAAAATTACTAATAAACCTACAAGGAACATTTGGAATAGAAGAGAGAAACCAAATACCTTGTTTATGACCTGAAACCTCTACAATACCAATAGAATGAAATTTCAGTCTCTGTCAAAACACTTTAAGATTCTAAAAAGGTGAATGATTTTTCATAATAATGAAAAAGGTAGGACGATATTTTCTCACCAGCTCTTTGCAATGAATCTGTGCCAATTTGTTAGAGACACATATAATATTCCAAACTATATTAAGACTATCCATAAACAATAATATCAAAGAAGAAAAAAAAATAGGGGTTCTAATTCTCAGCCTTCACTCCAATCTGGCCATCTCTCTGTTTCACCTCGGTTTGCTTCTCGCCATTCTTAGGCCCCTTATGAACTTAGTCATTATCCACCAGGGATGCTTGGAGGGATGCTGGTCTTGGTCTTTCTCTACCAGTTCCGAAGAGAAAAGTATGCACTCGAGGGATTGTACCCTTCTTTAGGTTCTATTATGTGATTTTTAGTGCAGATGGTTCTTCAATTTTGCATTTCTTAGCAATTTCTTATTTGGGTGCATGTTGTTGTTTGTTTTGGCCCAAATTCACTAAGTCCTTCAAGGTAACTCCTTTCTTATCTTTGTGGGCCTTGTTGGAAGATGGCCCATATAAAACTCCACCCCTTTTTTAAAGGGTAAAAAACCATATTAAGCCAAATGAGTGGAAAAATAACGTAAATACGCCAAAGCAAAAATCGTTTCATCAATAAGCCAGACCGCATTTTTATATAATTCGAACCAGCTTGGTTCGAACTCAAAATGGTAGTAATTCGAACCAGGGTGGTTCGAATTAGAGGTTGTTATTTCAACGTAATTCGAACCAAGGTGGTTCGAACTTCACTCACACATAATTCGAACTAGGCTAGTTCGAACTACTACCATTGCAAAGCATGTAATTCGAACCAAGCTGGTTCGAATTACTCTCCTTCATAAATCGAACCAATGTGGTTCGAATTACTCTTGATTCGGCTATATAAGGAGTTCGAATCACCCTCATTCGAACTCTTATTCCTCCCCCTACCCCACAAAATCTCAGAGAAAACGACCGAGATTCTCTCCGAATAATAGCTGAACGGAATACTCTGCTCATGGGGGACGATCCGGCACGGTTATATCGGTTGGACGGAGTCGCTCATATAGCCGGGGTCATCGAGGAGGAGGTTAGTACGGAAATATTTTTTATTCTAGCGGTATTTGTGCCTTAGTGGTTTTGCATGTGGGTTAGATGGTGGTTTATGTTAGTGGTTTATGTTAGTGGTTTATGTAGGTGGTTTATGTTAGTAGTTTAAGTTAGTGGTTTATGCTAGTGGTTTAAGTTAATGGTTTCTGTTGGTGGTTTATGTTAGTGGTTTTGCACGTGGGTTAGATGGTGGTTTATGTTAGTGGTTTATGTTAGTGGTTTATGTAGGTGGGTAATGTTAGTAGTTTTTGTTAGTGGTTTATGCTAGTGGTTTAAGTTAGTGGTTTCTGTTAGTGGTTTCTGTTGGTGGTTTATGTTGGTGGTTTGTGTTAGCGGTTTTTGCGAGTGGTTTATGCAAACGGTTTATGTTAGTGGTTTAGGGTAGGTGATTCTCGTTAGGCTGGTTTATTTATGCGGTTTAGTTGTGCGGTCTATGGATTTGTTTTCTTATTATGGTTATCTTTCATGTAATGTTATGCGGTCTTATTTAGCAGAATGGTATGTTGATGATTTATGATGCTGCTTATGGTTGTGGTTGGATTTCAAGCCGGTTCTAACTGAGCGTTTCATTTTGTGAGCAGCCCCAGCGATGCATTAGGAGCATGCGGCGGCAGCAGGGCATGCGACTTGATGACAGATACGTTCCGTACTTGCAGATGGCAGGTCTATACCATCTTGCAAGGCTGAACGACCGATGGTTCCGGCTAGACGAGGCTCTTGTCAGTGCTTTCGTAGAGCGATGGCGTCCAGAGACGCACACGTTCCACATGCCGTTCGGAGAGTGCACCATCACACTCCAGGACGTGGCATACCAGCTGGGTTTGCCAGTGGACGGCCGTTACGTGAGCGGGTGCTTGTCCGAGTTCCATATATACATCGAGGGTGGCCGTCCAGCCTGGGTCTGGTTCCAGGAGTTGCTCGGAGTTATACCTCCTCCCAGCCAGGTTCAGAAGTACGCAGTGAACTGCAGCTGGTTTCAGGAGACCTTCGGGGAGTGCCCTGAGGATGCTGATGATGAGACTGTGCGCCGTTATGCCCGTGCGTACATCATGATGTTGTTGGGCACGCAGCTGTTTGCGGACAAGTCCGGGAACCGGATTCACATCAGATGGCTCCCGTACGTAGCTAGGCTGGAGGAGATGGGTACCTACAGCTGGGGTTCCGCCGCACTGGCTTGGTTGTACCGGTGCATGTGCCGAGTGGCAAACAGACATGTGGTCAAGTTAGCGGGCCCGCTTCAGCTGCTCCAGTCTTGGATCTTTTGGCGCTTTCCTCGATTTAGGCCAGCAGGATATGAGGAGTCGAGCTGGCCATTGGCATCCAGGTACTATACTATGCCTTCTCTATTTCAATTTGACATACATAACTGCGTAGTCATTAATATTTCTGTTCATGTAACAAATGTGTATGGTGCAGATGGTCAGGTTACAACCCTTCCGGGAGCGAGAAGGGTCCTAGAGTGGAGATGTGGAGGCTCAGGATAGACATGTTACAGGATGGGGAGGTGAGTATGCTACTTAACAAGTCTCCTTTTAGAATCTAGCATTTCTAGTTGTGTGATAAAGTTGCCCTGACAAGGGTGAGTTCCTTTTGCAGTTTCTATGGATGCCGTATACTACTCCGGACGTACTTCAGGTTGTGCATCCAGAGGTTTTGGAGCCTCGGCATATGGCGTTGTGGCGCTCTGTGACGGCGCTGATCTACTTTGCTGTCATAGAGTGGCATCAGATAGATCGTGTTCTTCCGCAGTTTGGTGGGGTTCAGCCCATTCCGCATCCCGCCCTGAACATTGACTTTTGATGTCCAAGGACGGTAGAGGCGGCGATCGATGGTTCCCGTCTACTTTGCAGAGGTGGCATCTCCTTTGGGACTCTCGTCAGGACTGTGTGCTGAGGTTCGACGTTGTAGGCGACCCCGGTCCTTCGCATGCGTTCCTTGACTGGTGGCGTCAGTATGGTAAGAGGTTCTTGTCTCCGGAGTCGCAGTTGGGGGATCCTAGAGCAGTTCCTATTCCATTAGAGGCCTCACAGCGGGGTCCGGGGCGAGTTCCTGACATGGATCGTCAGGAGGACGTGCCGGACAGGCGTAGGGTTGATAGGAGGATGGGTGTGGGGACACGGAGGAGCCAGCGTGAGTGGAGGTTCCCTGACCTTGGTGTGCACGATGATTACGACGCCGGTCCCGCTAGAGGCGGAGGACGAGGCCGGCGAGGTAGGGCGAGGGGTCGTCCTGACCATCGGGACGACACCGACGATCAGCATCGGCCCGTTGGTGGGGGTGGTTCAGGGGCTGCTGCATCTGCTGGTACTACCACACACGATCATGGTCATGCAGGTGAGTTGTATGGTACAGGGATGGGTGCCGGGGCTTACACAGGTGATGCTGTACTTGGATCAGGCCCTCTTGGAGATTACTTCGTTGGTGTGCCAGCCGATGACCAGCCTGAGCAGGGGGGGACACCTTGGCGCATCCCCGGATCACAGTGGTCAGACTTCATTGGGTCAGACACGCTTGTTGGGGACTTCGGGAGTCCACGCTTCCTTGACGAGATCAGCGCCATCATGCAGGGGGAGGCCACTCCGCGCAGTGGTGGTCAGACCTCAGGCACACAGGCCCCGTTAGATGTTGATCTGAATGAGCCTCCATCCTCATCCGCTGGTCACCAGTTCCGTCTCGGAGGTACTCCTCCATCCGCCTTCACCGCTGCATCACAGTCTGTCGCAGGGATTTCGGCGACACCCCTGCATGTTGCGCCACCAGCACAGCCTGCCCCACCGGATGACGAGGATGACATCGAGGATGTGGAGCCGTTGATCCGCCGAGGTCAGAGGGCACGGGTACCCCCTCGCTGTGGCACTGGGTCGCATCTGTTTAGATGAGTCATGTTTCATGTATTTTTTCTTTAAAGTTCAATCATGTATGATAGTGGTTTGTACTTTTTTTTCCATAGTTTGGACACTTTCCAATATTTAATTTTTATTACTGAATAATATTTTATTTTAATTATTGTCTTTAAATAATACTTCTCCGCTAAGTTAACCCCAAAGAAGAGCATTTCAAACAAAGAGGCATGTTAGAGTCTTTTCCGTCATCATATTTGAAATTCGGTGACAGTGTTATGTCTTGTCACCCATTTTTTCACTCCACCAATTTTGTTCATTTACTTTATTATGTTGTAGTCTGTTCACCTATGTTTTTTTTTTTTTATTTCTCTTGTGGGACATTCACTTCCTACGATCAACGAATCTTGAAACAGTTTAGTGATTATTTTTTTCTTATTAAATTGTGCATCCACGGAAAGTGTTGCATTATTCATAAACAATCAAACCGGTCTGGTTCGAACTATGAATGGTGACATAGGCCGGGTTGGCGCCATAGGCCGCACCTCTTTGGCCGATTCGGATCTGCCTCGTCCATAGATAAACAGCTCAGTCAGTCTCACCCTAATTCAAACCGGTCTGGTTCGACCTATGATTTGTGTAATTCGAACCAGCCCGGTTCGATTTACACGGAAAACCCTTTCTCCCTATAATTCGAACCACCTTGGTTCGAATTACATTCATTCATAATTCGAACCAGGTTGGTTCGATTTATTAACAAATAAAATAACCTAATTCGAACCACCTTGGTTCGAATTACATTCATTCATAATTCGAACCAGGTTGGTTCGATTTATTAACAAATAAAATAACCTAATTCGAACCACCCTGGTTCGAATTACTACCATTTCTAGTTCGAACCAAGCTGGTTCGAATTATATAAAAATGCGGTTTGGCTTATTGCTGAAACGATTTTTGCTTTGGCGTATTTACGTTATTTTTTGAGCCAGTTGGCTTATTATGGTTTTTTACCCTTTTTTAAACCTACTTTAGCTTTTCCTTTTTTAATCACCTTAGTCTACCCCTCTTCTTTATCACTTGTTGCTAAATCAACGTGATTTGCATGAGAAACGGTCTCCGAAAAATTCAAACGTTCCCTATTTTTTGGCTCCTCACCAATATAATTTCCAAATTCAAAAAATTGTCTTTTTTATCAACTGTTACATTCCTCATCTCCCACAATTTGTTGGTTTCCAACGACACCTTTCTATGGTTCTCATTTAAAACAATTCCTTCCACACCCTCATCAATGTAAGAAGAAGCACTCTTGTACTCCCTTGCTACATGATCATAGCATGAACAAGTCCCACAAATAAGATGGAGACTCTTGTATTCTACCTCATATTCATAGTCATTAACAATTATTTTCTTTATCATCGCCATACCGAAGTCGATCTAGACGTATGCACGTGCAAACTTGCCTCTCTCTCTGCCGATTTTGTAGCTAAGTCAACTTTAATTGACTTTTCCACTGTCGCTGCTATGTGCATCATTGCCTCCTCCTGGTAGTATCATATAGGAAGTCCAGAGATGCGGATTCAGACCATGGTGGATCCAAAAGAGGTCTCACATGGTCTAAAATCATAGGACCAAGATTTTACAGCCACATAAAATCCCACAACTAGCCATGGACCACCTAAGATCACTCTCTTCCTACTTTAAAGAGATCAAACTTAACCATGAAATATTCAAACCTAATATCTAACAATTCAAAACTACCTTTGAGGCGCCATACGACTTTAAGCTTGTGAAGAAGCGTTGTGTAACTGAAATGCTTTTCTAACACCTTAATAACCACTGCATCCATATATGGTTCAGCCAAAGAAGATCTAGCTTTCTTCGAAAAAGTTATACGTAGTGGTGTGGAGTCTCTCTACTTTCCAGTCACTATAGTCATGCTATCTCCAAAAAGAGATTCTGCCCATGTGAAAGTCTTAGCCGTCTTAGCACCCACCACTTTATCTTTAAAAGACACCTTTAAGGATTTGACCATCTCTCCCAAGTTGATCCCCTCCTTGTCCTCAGATACAAACCCCCATACACTCTCCCCTTTTATCTTTGTCGCCGACATTGCCGGCTTTCTCACTGTGTTTCTCCCTCGAACACTCTCTCCCGCTCTTTCCTCCACTCATGATTCTATTGTTTATTTGACCAACAGAGTAATTAAACCTATATTTATATATACTAACAATAGATAAGCAAATTATGCATATATAGATTATTATGTTAAATTAAATTAATTTTATTTGAATTATTGCATCACTAAAATATATAATTAATGTCCTTTGATTAATTATATTAACTAATGAATATACAAATTATCTTTTTCGTAAACTTTCTAATAATCAATAAAATAGATTTATCATTCATATTCTTTGTGTAGTTATAGTGACTATTGATATATTGATTATCCTTCTAATAACAATATTCAATTTAAAATTAGTTATTAATTATAATTACTATTCTTTTTATGGCTAATTATAATTACTATTCTTAATTATTCATTTATAAAAAATTAAGGTGTAAAACTTACTATTAGAGTTAAAGCTTTAGAATTTAAGGTAATATATTTAGTACGCAATTTTTTAAAAAAGTTTAACAAATATTGCATTGATTTACCTTAAAAAAATTTAATTATATTTATAATATTATATAATTACTTATTTATTAAGAATTTATGGTTTATAATTATGGGACAGTAAAATTTTAGGGGTTTAGGGTGTAAGTTTAGTTACTAAGCTTTCTATTTTAAATTTGTAAATTAATTTTGATTTAATATTTTTGTATATAATATTTATATTATATTTATTATGAATTATTTTTTTTCTCAAATAAATTAAGATGTAGTTATTATTATTAATATTTATATCTATATTAACAATATAATTAATATTATTATACCCTAATTGGCTTTGTCCATTAATTATTAATTATATATATATATATATATCTAAATTAAAATGAATTATTAAGTTCGAAATTTTTTTTTATTAATTTTGGATAGATTCTTCTACCGTTCTCTCTTTTTAGCAACGTCGACATTTTTTTTCAAATGGTTCCAAGCTCCAACTTCCACCTTATCCGAGTCCACCTTACGCATAAGCCATAATTGCTTCTATGAACGTTTTTTTTTTTTGGGCTTGGCTTCTATTAAAGTTTATCCAGTACAGATGAAATCCACCATTTTCATCAATTCTTTCAGACCCAACTGCACTCATTAAGCTAAGCCCATTAGCTATACGGCTTTCCTTAATCGCCTCACTTGCTTAGTTCTGGCCCCGGAATATGTTAGGCTACATTTGTTTATGAGGAGAGGATAAAATAAGATACAAAACACAAAAATACAAAATTTTATGTATTTGTATTTTATTTAATAATAAATTAAAATAAATTATAAAAATTTAATTTAATTTATTTTTTATTTGACAAATTTAAAAATAAAAATACAATAATAAAAAATATAATTATAAAAAATTAACAAGAATAATAAAAAAAATAAAAAATAAGTTGTATTTCTTATTAGTGTTTCTGTGTCCTTTCTATCAGGATAGATACAAAATAGTGAAATACACTAATTCAATGTCTTTAGACACAATGTCTCTGTCCATATCTCATATGTTAAACACGATTTTGTGTCTCCGTGTTTCTGTTCTGTCCTAATTAAAAATTTTTTGCCCGTAACCAACTTGAATTAGTCGAATAATATCTACTTAAACAAGTGTCGGAAGTTCAAATCCGTAACCCATTGAGTGACAAACCTTTAAATAGAATTAAGATTCGCAACAAATTAGTTCGGATTGGGGATATCATGGACAAATCCGAAGATACCAATGGCAGCCAAATTTTTTTTCTTGCCTCAGAGAACGAAACTACGGGTTGAAGCCAGGGCAACACCCCATATTTAAAGAATGCACATCAACTTGCTTTCGATCAATCACAACTATTAACATTATTTTTATTAAAACAGAACAGATGTAATGACTTAAATTTCAAATTTCTAATAAAATGATTGGCATATGTAAAAGTTTTTCAGAATTTTCATAGATGATACAATTAATTCATGGATTTTCTTGGTGAGTAAGGACAGATTTCCCCTGAACCTAAATCTGAACCTGTCCCAGCCTGCAAAAAAATCCTGCTTCAAAGTATCTACGAGTTCCATTAAGAATATCATTCATCTTAAATACGTTAAGAGATTGGAACAGTTTTCTTGTCTAGCTAGATTTTGTGATAAAATTCTTTTATCCAAACAATAAAATATTAAAAAAAAAAGAGCACCCAAGATAAGGTGCAATCAAGAAAAGAGAGAAGAGGCAACTAGCCAACTACTGCAAAGTAGCTGGCCAAGAACATGGGCTGGCGTTTGTTTTGATTATTATACTTTTTTTTAATTTTTTAAATAAAAAAATAAGAATAAATTAAACTTTTATAATTTGTTCTAATTTATTATTAAATAGAATAAAAAAACATTAATTTTTGTCACTTTTTTAATTTTAATATGAGAGTAGCGTTGATGTATTCCAGGGTTATTGGGGTTTGGCGTGCATTACATGGGTGTAGGGCTGCCTAAGTGAAATCGGACGGTCCGATTTAGGGGGTATGTAATCGGACGGTCCAATTACTGGCGTGGAGAATAAACAAATCGGACCGTCCGATTTGCGTACGGTTGCCACGCGTCGCACATGCAGCAAGCAGCCAGTAGATCCCTTCTCACTCTCGTGTAAACCCCAGCCTTCAATCTAGTCCCCCACTTCGTTCCTCTCTCACTCTCAGACCCTTCTATCTCTCTCAAAATCCACTTTCTTTCTTTCATTGAAGCTCCAGTAGTAGCAGAAAAATTTAAGGAAGGAGACCAAATTAAACAATGCCAAGGAGACGAAGAATAAAAGATGTTAATCGACCAGAGTTACACATTATTAATTATCTTGATCATCCTAATTATGTAAGTTTATTTTACTAAATTAATTTTTTAATTTAAATAATAATAATTAGGTTACATGTTATTTGAATATTTAGTTAATGTATAATGTTAATTAGTTCAAGTGTTAGAGTTGTGTAAGTATAATTAGTGAACTAAGTAACATAAATTTATTTTTCCTGATCGAGGTATTATTATTATTATTATTATTATTATTATTATTATTATTATTATTATTATTATTATTATCTAGTGACCGTTAGTTTAGTTTAGGTTTACTAATTTAAACTAGTTCAGATAGTTAATTAGTTTAGGTATATTATGGTTAGTTAGTAGAATAGATTATGTATGGTTGTTAATTTAATTTTGATATGTGCCCGATAATAATAATAATATGTAAGAAAAAAGTGGGAATCAGTTATATAAATATAAATTAGGTATTCTTAATAGTTATTAATATAAACCAAATAGAATTAAAGTTTAGATATTAGAATTAATATATATATATATATATATATATATATATATATATATATATATATTTATATTGCTGTCGAGTAATAATAAAAATTAGATTTAATTTTAAATTTATTTGAGTTTAACATTCTATTTACATTAAAGGAATGGAAATTGTTATTAAGAAATGAATAGTATATAGATATTAGAAAATATAGTTTTTATAGAAATATGGTATGTTAATTAAGTATGGTTATATTTGATTAATGTGATATATGGTTATGTTTTGTAGGGTTTACGGATGTTAATATGTGATCATTATTTGCCATCAGATTCATATAATCCAATTGTGGAGGGGCATTTGCGGGAGACTGGATTTTATCACGTTTCGCAGATTGGAGTTGTCCAATGTCAATCGGCATTGGTTAATGCTCTGATCAAAAGTTGGCGGTCCGAGTCTCATATTTTCCATTTTTCAATTGGCGAGTGTTCCGTGACGTTGGAGGATGTGGCAGTAATTTTTGGTCTTCCGACAAATGGTTACAGGACCGACTCTGAGTAGTTATGAGGCATTAGAGTTCGAATCCCTCCATCATTTTGGTGTTGCACCCAGGAAGACAGAATGTAGAGGAAGTTTTGTAAAGCTGACTTGGTTTCGGAGACTAAAAGATCATATAGTCTTAGATAATGATATTCAGATTCAGAGGTATGTAAAGTGCCACATAATGTTATTATTTGGGACGATTATGTTTGGGGACAAGTCTGGGGTAGGAGTGCACTGGAAATTTCTGCCGTTGCTCCGTAACTTCGACGGGATCAGAGAATTTAGTTGGGGTTCGACATGTTTGGCGCACTTGTATAGAGCATTGTGTAGGGCTACTCGTGTCGACTGCAAGGAGATTGATGGACCACTGACCCTTCTGCTTACCTGGGCTTGGATTCGTTTACTATTTCTCTCGCCTATACCAGGCAATCCTCGAGTCTTTCCGCTTGCTAATAGGTAAGTTCAAGCATCATCTGCTTTGAATAAGTGCATCACCTGCTAATAACACAATCAATATCAATATACTAATATACCAATGTCCGGTCCGGTTTGGTTCCAACCGGTCTGGTCCATTCAAACCGGTCTGGTCTAGTTGACCCGGTTCGGTCTAGTCGAACCGGTTCAATCCATTAGAACCGTTCCAGACCTGTCGAACCGGTCCGGTCCATTCCTCATGCTAACTAATCAATCTGTCATATTATTCTATCAAACATTGTATCAAAACTACATACCTGCATTCATATACTCAGGAAATTCCGGTGTATGCATGGTCTCCAAATCCAGCGAGCGCATGAAAGTAGGCTCAACAAACGGATGCTGGTTTACTAGTGCATTTGCCACATCGGCCATATCTGCCTGCATAGTGTCGTCGGCCTGATCTCCATCTCCACCCGGATCAAGGCATTCATAATTACTTTCGAACTCCTCCTCACTATCACTATTATAATTTTCCAGCTCAATATTCCGGTCTGCTTCTGACTGCTCAAACTCAATATACAGCTCGATGAATGATATCTGTGAGCGAGTTTCCAAGTACACTGAAAACATATCTTGCATGCTCGCTTCATCTGTTACATATTTGGTTTGAAACTGAACGAATCCACCAAATACAGATACTGGGTTCCTGTACAAAATGCACGATATTCTCCTACATATTTGAGAATCCATCTTCTCAGAAATTACACCTTTTAATTCTTCAAACGACAACGTAAATGGAATAACAATATTCAATGGATTTTCATACACAAATTTTAAACCTTCAGCTGTTTGTAATAAAATCTGCCCATGATAATAAATCTTTAACAATACTCTATTATCCATTATGATATACTCACAGAAAACACTCTCAAACTTGTTGCAAATAGAATCTTCAAACAATAAACATGAAAGCTGGTGCCGAAATAATGAAGAAGAAGAATGAAAGCTGGTGCCGAAACAATGAAGAAGAAGAAGAAAGAATTAAAGAGGTTTCAGAAGAGAGACTAACAAAAAATGGACACTTCGGGTAATGTTGAGGTATATATAAAACCATAAATCGGACGGTCCGACCGCATGCCAACAGTTAAATTTTATTACGCTCTGAAATCGGACCGTCCGATTTTGATAACCTTAAAATTCAAAATTTTAAACATGCATCAAATCGGACCATCCGATTTAAGTTCCCTAAACCAAAAATATCTCAGCCTCATGTAATCGGACGGTCCGATTACTATGCTAGATATTTTCCCTCACTCACAAATCGAACCGTCCGATTTGTGCACCCCCTTCTCCAACAAAGAAATCGGACGGTCCAATTTCTAGTCCCTATTCAGCTAACTAACGCCGTCACATTACTGTATTATCTCCTCAAAACATCATAATGTTGAGTTACACACGTTACTTTGTCATATGAAAATTAATGAGCTAATTTTTGTGTCTCTGTCCTTTGTATTTTATTTTTGAGTAAATACCCTTTTCGACCCCTGTCCATTTTGAAAATTGACTACCTGATGAGCGGATAATTTGTACGCTTTTTGGCATTGTTTTTAGTATGTTTTCAGTATCTTTTAGTTAGTTTTTATTATATTTTTATTAGTTTTTAGTTAAAATTCACTTTTCTGGACTTTACTATGAGTTTGTGTGTTTTTCTGTGATTTCAGGTATTTTCTGGCTGAAATCGAGGGATCTGAGCAAAAATCTGATCCAGAGACTCAAAAGGACTGCAGATGCTGTTGGATTCTGACCTCCCTGCACTCGAAGTGGTTTTTCTGGAGCTACAGAAGCCCAATTGGCGCGCTCTCAACGGCGTTGGAAAGTAGACATCCTGGGCTTTCCAGCAATATATGATAGTCCATACTTTGCCCAAGATTTGATGGCCCAAACCGGCGTTCAAAGTCACCTCAAGAAATTCCAGCGTTAAACGCCGGAACTGGCACCTAAATGGGAGTTAAACGCCCAAACTGGCATAAAAGCTGGCGTTTAACTCCAAGAAGAGTCTCTACACGAAAATGCTTCATTGCTCAGCCCAAGCAGACACCAAGTGGGCCCGGAAGTGGATTTTTATGTCATTTACTCATCTCTGTACACCCTAGGCTACTAGTTTTCTATAAGTAGGACCTTTTACTATTGTATTTTCATCTTTGGATTATTTTTAGATCCTTTGATCATCTTCGGACATCTAGTTCTTAGATCATTGGGAGGCTGGCCTCACGGCCATGCCTAGACCTTGTTCTTATGTATTTTCAACGGTGGAGTTTCTACACACCATAGATTAAGGTGTGAAGCTCTGCTGTACCTCGAGTATTAATGCAATTACTATTGTTCTTCTATTCAATTCCGCTTATTCTTGTTCCAAGATATCACTTGTTCTTCAACTTGATGAATGTGATGATCCGTGACACTCATCATCATTCTCACTCATGAACAAGGTGACTGACAACCACTCTTGTTCTACAAGCATATGAGGCTTAGTGAATATCTCTTGGATTCCTGATAACACGATGCATGGTTGATCGCCTGACAACCGAGTGCTCGCCTGACAAACGAGCCAGCCATTCCGTGAGATCAGAGTCTTCGTGGTATAGGCGAGAACTGATGGCGGCATTCAAGAGAATCCGGAAGGTCTAACCTTGTCTGTGGTATTCTGAGTAGGATTCAATGATTGAATGACTGTGACGTGCTTCAAACTCCTAGCAGGCGGGGCGTTAGTGACAGACGCAAAAGGATCGATGGATTTTATTCCGGCCTGACCGAGAACCGACAGCTGATTAGCCATATGCTGTGACAGAGCATGGGAACATTTTCACTGAGAGGATGGGAGGTAGCCACTGACAACGGTGAAACCCTACACGAGCTTGCCATGGAAAGGAGTAAGAAGGATTGGATGAAGACAGTAGGAAAGCAGAGAGACGGAAGGGAAGGCATCTTCATTCGCTTATCTGAAGCTCTCACCAATGATATACATAAGTATCTCTATCTTTATCTTTATGCTTTATTCGTTTATCACTATACCCATTTGAGTCTGCCTGACTGAGATTTACAAGGTGACCATAGCTTGCTTCATAGCAACAATCTCCGTGGGATCGACCCTTACTCACGTAAGGTATTACTTGGACGACCCAGTGCACTTGCTGGTTAGTTGTGCGAAGTTGTGTTTATGCCATGGTGTTGAGCACCAAGTCTTTGGAGCCATTACCGGGGATTATTTGAGCTGTGAAAAGTATTGATCACAATTTCGTGCACCACTACCCACCCCCTGTCCTTTATAAATTATCAAATCGGCCCTTATACATTTACTCCGTGATACCAATTAGCCCTTGAGTTGGTTTCTCCGTTCAAAGTCGACGGAAAATGCTGAGGTGTAACATGCTATCCGTGACGTGGCTTTGGATCATCAAACGTGGATTGCTCTGTAAGCATGAGGACAAATAAGCCCCTGTAGACTCAGCAAAGCGACGTCGTTTTAAAAAGAAGTCCTTTTGCTCGTTTAGGGCGAAATCTCAGTCTCCCCATTCCTGAACCCTAACACTAGTGACTGAAGCATGAGCGATCCTGAGCAATCTTCAACCTGTAACACACGCCGTGTCTGGAGGAAGAATTTGGTGGGTTCGAGTAGCAATGCAAGTGAGGGCAAGAAGGCCAAGTTCCAGCACCCTAAATGCAAGTGTGGCACCTATGCAGTCATGCAACAGTCTGGGACAGCGAAGAACCCAGACAGAATTTTCCTGGGTTGTTCCAACTATGGCGTAAGTGTGCACCCATCTTCAGTTTATGTAATCAACTTCCTACGTTGTTTAACAAGTTGTATTCACTATAATGGCAATTGCAGATGGAGCAACGTCACTGCAACTTTTTTGTTTGGCTGGACGAGGTGATTGCTAAACGTTCTGGCAATGAAGATGACAATGACATTCAAGGAAGACTGATGTTGATGGAGAAAAGGTTGGAGCAATTGGAATTCAAGATTGAAGATGAATATGAAGCAAAATCAAAAAAATGTAGTAATAGCCATAGTGTGTTTGTTATGCTGGCAATGTTAATTGTGTTAACAGCAGTTGTGTTTGTAGTGTTTTAGGGTATATTGTGTTGCTTTAAGTGATGCATGGATATCTGTTGAGATTTGTGTTAATTTGCTTTGTAATTGTAGATTCTAAATGAAATGAATGTGAATTTTTCTTTGTTATAATGTAAAGACTGAACCCAAGATAACTCTGCACAATGTTGTATAAGGTAAAAGCATAATGTTTATATTCATACTGCTAAGCACAAAGGCATTTACATAGTGAGCCAAAATCATCAGCAAAGGTCTGACTTCACAAAACAGAGAACATGTTCCATATTGTTTAGTGTATTACTTCCAATAACTTGACAACCAAAAAACTTTACACCAAAATATTCATAACTATAACTAGGATTATGTCATTTCTGAATCCTTGGTGGCCTAAACCCATATGTTGGCTTGAATTTGTGGGGTGCATTTAGGCCTGGTGTGGGGATAAACATGAAGGGAGTTGTGGCAGTCCCTGAGTCAGTTGCTCCTTGATGAGCGGATAATTTGTACGCTTTTTGGCATTGTTTTTAGTGTGTTGTTAGTATGATCTAGTTAGTTTTTAGTATATTTTTATTAGTTTTTAGTTAAAATTTACTTTTCTGGACTTTACTATGAGTTTGTGTGTTTTTCTGTGATTTCAGGTACTTTCTGGCTGAAATTGAGGGACCTGAGCAAAAATCTGATCCAGAGACTGAAAAGGACTGCAGATGCTGTTGGATTCTGACCTCCCTGCACTCAAAGTGGATTTTCTGGAGCTACAGAAGCCCAATTGGCGCGCTTTCAACGGCGTTGGAAAGTAGACATCCTGGGCTTTCCAGCAATATATGATAGTCCATACTTTGCCCAAGATTTGATGGCCCAAACTGGCGTTCAAAGTCACCTTCAGATTTCCCAGCGTTAAACGCCGGAACTGGCACCTAAATGGGAGTTAAACGCCCAAACTGGCATAAAAGCTGGCGTTTAACTCCAAGAAGAGTCTCTACACGAAAATGCTTCATTGCTCAGCCCAAGCACACACCAAGTGGGCCCGGAAGTGGATTTTTATGTCATTTACTCATCTCTGTACACCCTAGGCTACTAGTTTTCTATATAGGACCTTTTACTATTGTATTTTCATCTTTCAATCTTAGATCTTTTGATCATGTTTTTATGATTGAACCCTCTTTGGGAGGCTGGCCTCACGGCTATGCCTAGACCTTGTTCTTATGTATTTTCAACGGTGGAGTTTCTACACACCATAGATTAAGGTGTGGAGCTCTGCTGTACCTCGAGTATTAATGCAATTACTATTGTTCTTCTATTCAATTCCGCTTGTTCTTTGTCCAAGATATCACTTGTTCTTCAACTTGATGAATGTGATGATCCGTGACACTCATCATCATTCTCACTCATGAACAAAGTGACTGACAACCACTCTTGTTCTACAAGCATATGAGGCTCTAGTGTTTATCTCTTGGATTCTTTAATCGGGATCTTCGTGGTATAGGCAAGAACTGATGGCGGCATTCAAGAGAATCCGGAAGGTCTAACCTTGTCTGTGGTATTCTGAGTAGGATTCAATGATTGAATGACTATGACGTGCTTGAAACTCCTAGCAGGCAGGGCGTTAGTGACAGACGCAAAAGAATCAATGGATTCTATTCCGGCCTGAACGAGAACCGACAGATGGATAGCCGTGCCGTGACAGGGTGCGTTGAACATTTCCACTGAGAGGATGGGAGGTAGCCACTGACAACGGTGAAACCCTTGCATAAGCTTGCCATGGAAAGGAGTAAGAAGGATTGGATGAAGACAGTAGGAAAGCAGAGAGACGGAAGGGAAGGCATCTTCATACGCTTATCTGAAGCTCTCACCAATGATATACATAAGTATCTCTATCTTTATCTTTATGTTTTATTCATCATCTATACCCAATTGAGTCTGCCTGACTAAGATTTACAAGGTGACCATAGCTTGCTTCATACCGACAATCTCCGTGGGATCGACCCTTACTCACGTAAGGTATTACTTGGACGACCCAGTGCACTTGCTGGTTAGTTGTGCAAAGTTGTGTAGTGATCACAATTTCGCGCACCAAGTTTTTGGCGCCGTTTCCGGGGAATTAAATGTCCTAACTACAGTTTCGCATTTGTTCCCTGCAATAACAGTGCCATGTTTTGATCCGGCAACAACACCAAGTTTTTGGCGCCGTTGCCGGGGATTGTTTCGTGTATGGACAACTGACGGTTCATCTTGTTGCTTAGATTAGGTTTTTTTTTTTCAGAGTTCTTAAGAATGAATTCTAGAGTTTCATGATGATCTGTTGAAGTCTGGCTGGCTGAGAAGCCATGTCTAATCTTATTGGACCGAGGTTTCAACTTATCATCACAAGAGCTTGTTGATTTCTATCAATCTTGCTATTGGAGCAATGATCTGCTAAGGCTTGGCTGGCCATTGACCATGTCTAGTGTTTTGGACCGAAGCTTTCTTTGAAAGCTTGGCTGGCTGTGAAGCCATGTCTAATTCCTGGACCGGAGTCTTAGACTAGCATTGCAATGATTCCTGGAATTCTCATTAAGAATTTTGGTACCTTTATTTTCTTTTTCACATAATTTTCGAAAAAAAAAATCCAAAAAAATTTTTCAAAATCATAAAAACCAAAAATATTTTATGTTTCTTGTTTGAGTCTAGTGTCTAATTCTAAGTTTGGTGTCTTGCATGCATTGTTTATTTGATCTTGGTTCTATTTTCAAATCAATAGTACAGGGAACTGAAGATTCAGAACATGCAGCAGAGGAATTACACAGAAAAAAACTGGGCGTTCAAAACGCCCAGTGAAGAAGGACAGACTGGCGTTTAACGCCCAAAAAGGTAGTGCATTGGGCGTTAAACGCCAGAATGTGCACCATTCTGGGCGTTTAACGCCAGGATGGCACAAGGGGGAGGATTTTGTTTTCAAAATCAATTTTTTTCAAGTTTTCAAAGTTTTTTCAAAATCAAATCTTTTTCAAATCATATCTTTTCAATCAAATGTTTTCAAAATCAATTTCTTTCCTTTTTCAAAGATACTTACTAACAATTAATGATTTGATTGAACATTTTAAGTATGTTGCCTTTTCTGTTGAGAAAGGTTTAATGTTTGAATCATATCTTTTCTTGTTAGGCAAGTCATTAATTTTTAAAATCAAATCTTTTTAAAATTATTTTCAAATCATATCTTTTCAATCATATCTTTTTAAAAGCATAATTTTTTTTATCATATCTTTTTAATCACATCTTTTTCAAAACAGCTTTTAATCATATCTTTTTGATTTCTAATTTCAAAAATCTTTTTCAAAAATTACTTGATTCCTTTTCCACTCTTAATTTTCGAAAATCAATTAGAGTTTTTCAAAAATGTTTTCAAAATATTTCACTTGATTTTCGAAAATTTCTTCCTCTCTTCCCACATCCTTCTATTTATGGAGTACTACTCCTTCTCAATGCACAATTTGAACTCTATCTAATTAAGTTCGAATTCTTCTACCTCTTCTTTCTATTTTTCTGTTCCTTTGACACCTCAAGGAATCTCTATACTGTGACATAGAGGATTCCACATTTTCGTGTTCTCTTCTCTTTCATATGAGCAGGAACAAAGACAAAGGTATTCTTGTTGAAGCTGACCCTGAACCTGAAAGGACCTTGAAGCGAAAGCTAAGAGAAGCTAAGGCACAACTCTCTGTTGAGGACCTGACCGAATTCTTCAAAGAAGAAGAACCCATGGCAGCCGAAAACAACAACAATGCCAACAATGCAAGGAAGGTGCTGGGTGACTTTACTGCACCTACTCCCAACTTCTATGGGAGAAGCATCTCTATCCCTGCCATTGGAGCAAACAACTTTGAGCTTAAGCCTCAATTAGTTTCTCTAATGCAACAGAATTGCAAGTTCCATGGACTTTCATTGGAAGATCCTCATCAGTTCTTAGCTGAATTCTTGCAAATCTGTGACACTGTCAAGGCTAATGGGGTTGACCCTGAGGTCTACAGACTTATGCTATTCCCTTTTGCTGTAAGAGACAGAGCTAGGACATGGTTGGACTCACAACCTAAAGAAAGCCTGGACTCATGGGAAAAGCTAGTCAATGCCTTCTTGGCAAAGTTCTTTCCACCTCAAAAATTGAGTAAGCTTAGAGTGGAAGTCCAAACCTTCAGACAGAAGGATGGAGAATCTCTCTATGAAGCTTGGGAAAGATACAAACAATTGATCAGAAAATGTTCATCTGACATGCTTTCTGAATGGAGCATCATAGGTATTTTCTATGATGGTCTCTCTGAACTATCCAAGATGTCTTTGGATAGCTCTGCTGGAGGATCTCTTCATCTGAAGAAGACGCCTACAGAAGCTCAAGAACTAATTGAAATGGTTGCAAATAACCAATTCATGTACACTTCTGAAAGGAATCCTGTGAACAATGGGACAAGTCAGAAGAAAGGAGTTCTTGAGATTGATACTCTGAATGCCATATTGGCTCAGAATAAAATATTGACTCAACAAGTCAATTCGATTTCTCAAAGTCTGTCTGGAATGCAAAATGCACCAAGCAGTACTAAGGATGCTTCGTCTGAAGAAGAAGCTTATGATCCTGAGAACCCTTCAATGGAAGAGGTGAATTACCTAGGAGAACCCTATGGAAACACCTATAATTCTTCATGGAGAAATCACCCAAATTTCTCATGGAAGAATCAAGAGAGACCTCAACAAGGTTTCAACAACAATAATGGTGGAAGAAACAGGTTTAGCAATGGCAAGCCTTTTCCATCATCTTCTCAGCAACAGACAGAGAATTCTAAGCAGAACCCCTTTGGCTTAGCAACCATGGTCTCTGATCTAATCAAAACCACTCAAAGTTTCATGACTGAAACAAGATCCTCCATTAGGAATTTGGAGGCACAAGTGGGACAGCTGAGCAAGAAAGTTACTGAACTCCCTCCTAGTACTCTCCCAAGCAATACAGAAGAAAATCCAAAAGGAAAGTGCAAGGCCATCAACATGGCCGAATTTGGAGAGGAGGGAGAGGAAGTGAACGCCACTGAGGAAGACCTCAATGGGCATGCACCAACCCCCAATGAGTTCCCTAATGAGGAACCATGGGAATCTGAGGCTCAAAATGAGACCATAGAGATTCCATTGGACTTACTTCTGCCTTTCATGAGCTCTGATGAGTATTCTTCCTCTGAAGAGGATGAGTATGTCACTGAAGAGCAAGTTGCTAAATACCTTGGAGCAATCATGAAGCTAAATGACAAGTTATTTGGAAATGAGACTTGGGAGGATAAACCTCCTTTGCTCACCAAAGAACTGGATGACTTGTCTAGGCAGAAATTACCTCAAAAGAGACAAGATCCTGGAAAGTTTTCCATACCTTGCACCATAGGCACCATGACCTTCAAGAAGGCTCTGTGTGACTTAGGGTCAAGTGTAAACCTCATGCCTCTCTCTGTAATGGAGAAGCTAGGGATCTTTGAGGTACAAGCTGCAAGAATCTCACTAGAGATGGCAGACAATTCAAGAAAACAAGCTTATGGACTTGTAGAGGAAGTTTTGGTGAAGATTGAAGACCATTACATCCCTGCTGATTTCATAGTCCAAGAGACTGGGAAGTGCATGGATGAATCCATCATCCTTGGCAGACCCTTCCTAGCCACAGCAAAGGCTGTGATTGATGTTGATAGAGGTGAACTGATCATTCAAGTGAATGAAGAATCCTTTGTGTTTAAGGCTCAAGGATATCCCTCTGTCACCATGGAGAGGAAGCATAAATAGCTTCTCTCAAATCAGAGTCAAACAGAGCCCCACAGTCAAACTCTAAGTTTGGTGTTGGGAGGCCACAACCAAACTCTAAGTTTGGTGTTGAACCCCCACTTTCAAACTCTAAGTTTGGTGTTGGGAGGTTCCAACATTGCTCTGAGCATTTGTGAGGCTCCATGAGAGCCCTCTGTCAAGCTACTGACATTAAAGAAGCGCTTGTTGGGAGGCAACCCAATGTTATATTTTATCTATCTTCTTTTGTTATTTTATGTTTTTTGTAGGTTGATGATCATAAGAAGTCACAAAATCAATTGAAAAAGCAAAAACAGAATGAAAAACAGGAAGAAAAACAGCACACCCTGGAGGAAGAACTTACTGGCGTTTAAACGCCAGTAAGACTAGCAGGTGGGCGTTTAACGCCCAGTCTGGCACCATTCTGGGCGTTTAACGCCAGAAAGGGGCACCAGACTGGCGTTAAACGCCAGAAAAGGGCAAGAACCTGGCGTTAAACGCCAGAAAGGGCACCAGCCCGGCGTTTAACGCCAGAATTGGCTCAAAACGTGATTTTGCATGCCATTTGGTGCAGGGATGACTTTTCCTTGACACCTCAGGATCTGTGGACCCCACAGGACCCCCACCAACCCCACCACTCTCTCTCTTCTTCACCCATTCACCAATCACCTCAATACCTCTTCCCCAAAAACCCTTCACCTATCAAATCCCATCTTTCTCTTCACCACTCACATCCATCCTTCATATAACCCCACCTACCTCACCATTCAAATTCAAACCACTTTCCCACCCAAACCCACCCTCACTTGACCGAACCCTACCCCCCCTCTCCTATATAAACCCTACTTCACCCCTTCATTTTCACACAACTTAAACATCACTTCTCACCCTCTTTGGCCGAACACAAAGCCACTACCTTCTTCCTCATTTCTTCTTCTTCTACTCTCTTCTTTCTTCTTTTGCTCGAGGACGAGCAAAACTTTTAAGTTTGGTGTGGTAAAAGCGTTGCTTTTTCGTTTTTCCATAACCATTTATGGCATCCAAGGCCGGAGAAACCTCTAGAAAGAGGAAAGGGAAGGCAAAAGCTTCCACCTCCGAGTCATGGGAGATGGAGAGATTCATCTCAAGGGTGCATCAAGACCACTTCTATGAAGTTGTGGCCTTGAAGAAGGTGATCCCCGAGGTCCCTTTTTCACTCAAAAAGAGTGAATATCCGGAGATCCGACATGAAATCCGAAGAAGAGGTTGGGAAGTTCTTACCAACCCCATTCAACAAGTCGGAATCTTAATGGTTCAAGAGTTCTATGCCAATGCATGGATCACCAAGAACCATGATCAAAGTGTGAACCCGGATCCAAAGAATTGGCTTACTATGGTTCGGGGGAAATACTTGGATTTTAGTCCGGAAAATGTGAGGTTGGCATTCAACTTGCCTATGATGCAAGGAGATGAACATCCTTACACAAGAAGGGTCAACTTTGATCAAAGGTTGGACCAAGTCCTCACTGACATTTGTGAAGAGGGCGCCCAATGGAAGAGAGATTCAAGAGGGAAGCCGGTTCAATTGAGAAGGCATGACCTCAAGCCCGTGGCTAGAGGATGGTTGGAGTTTATCCAACGCTCAATCATTCCCACTAGCAACCGGTCCGAAGTTACTCTAGACCGGGCCATCATGATTCATAGCATCATGATTGGAGAAGAAGTGGAAGTTCATGAGGTTATAGCCCAAGAACTCTATAAGGTGGCGGACAAGTCCTCTACCTTGGCAAGGTTAGCCTTTCCTCATCTCATTTGTCACCTCTGTTATTCAGTGGGAGTTGACATAGAAGGAGACATCCTTATTGATGAGGACAAGCCCATCACTAAGAAAAGGATGGAGCAAACAAGAGACCCCTCTCATCATGAGATCCCTGAGATACCTCAAGGGATACACTTTCCTCCACAAGACTATTGGGAGCAACTAAACACCTCCCTAGGAGAACTGAGTTCCAACATGGGACAACTAAGGGTGGAGCACCAAGAACATTCCATCCTCCTCCATGAAATTAGAGAAGATCAAAGAATCATGAGAGAGGAGCAACAAAGACAAGGGAGAGACATTGAGGAGCTCAAGCACTCCATGAGACCTTCAAGAGGAAGAACAAGCCGCCATCACTAAGGTGGACCCGTTCTTTAATCTCCTTGTTCTTTATTTTCTTGTTTTTCAAATTTTAGTGCTTATGTTTATCTATGTTTGTGTCTTATGATCATTAGTGTCTTAGTGTCTATGCCTTAAAGTTATGAATGTCCTATGAATCCATCACCTTTCTTAAATAAACAATGTTCTTAATTGAAAAAGAGAAGAATTGCATGAATTTTGAATTTTATAACAGTTTAATTATTTTGATGTGGTGGCAACACTTTTGTTTTCTGAATGTATGCTTAAACAGTGCATATGTCTTTTGAATTTGTGGTTCATGAATGTTGGCTCTTGAAAGAATGATGAAAAAGGAGACATGTTACTGAGGATCTGAAAAATCATTTAAAATGATTCTTGAAGCAAGAAAAAGCAGTGAATACAAAAAAAAAGAGAGAGAAAAACGAAAAAAAGGGGGAGAAAAGAAAACGAAAAAAAAACGAAAAAGAAAGAAAAAGAAAGAAAAAGAAAAAAATAAAGTTGTGATCCAAGGCAAAAAGAGTGTGCTTAAGAACCCTGGACACCTCTAATTGGGGACTCTAGCAAAGCTGAGTCACAATCTGAAAAGGTTCACCCAATTATGTGTCTGTGGCATGTGGTGGTAATACTGGAAGACAGAGTGCTTTGGGCCACGGCCAAGACTCATAAAGTAGCTGTGTTCAAGAATCATCATACTTAACTAGGAGAATCAATGACACTATCTGGATTCTGAGTTCCTAAAGAAGCCAATCATTCTGAATTTCAAAGGATAGAGTGAGATGCCAAAACTATTCAGAGGCAAAAAGCTAAAAGCCCCGCTCATCTAATTAATACTGATCTTCATAGATGTTTTTGGAATTCATTGCATATTCTCTCCTTTTTTATCTTATTTGATTTTCAGTTGCTTGGGGACAAGCAACAATTTAAGTTTGGTGTTGTGATGAGCGGATAATTTGTACGCTTTTTGGCATTGTTTTTAGTGTGTTTTTAGTATGATCTAGTTAGTTTTTAGTATATTTTTATTAGTTTTTAGTTAAAATTCACTTTTCTGGACTTTACTATGAGTTTGTGTGTTTTTCTGTGATTTCAGGTACTTTCTGGCTGAAATTGAGGGACCTGAGCAAAAATCTGATCCAGAGACTGAAAAGGACTGCAAATGCTGTTGGATTCTGACCTCCCTGCACTCGAAGTGAATTTTCTGGAGCTACAGAAGCCCAATTGGCGCGCTCTCAACGGCGTTGGAAAGTAGACATCCTGGGCTTTCCAGCAATATATGATAGTCCATACTTTGCCCAAGATTTGATGGCCCAAACCGGCGTTCAAAGTCACCTTCAGATTTCCCAGCGTTAAACGCCGGAACTGGCACCTAAATGGGAGTTAAACGCCCAAACTGGCATAAAAGCTGGCGTTTAACTCCAAGAAGAGTCTCTACACGAAAATGCTTCATTGCTCAGCCCAAGCACACACCAAGTGGGCCCGGAAGTGGATTTTTATGTCATTTACTCATCTCTGTACACCCTAGGCTACTAGTTTTCTATATATAGGACCTTTTACTATTGTATTTTCATCTTTCAATCTTAGATCTTTTGATCATGTTTTTATGATTGAACCCTCTTTGGGAGGCTGGCCTCACGGCTATGCCTAGACCTTGTTCTTATGTATTTTCAACGGTGGAGTTTCTACACACCATAGATTAAGGTGTGGAGCTCTGCTGTACCTCGAGTATTAATGCAATTACTATTGTTCTTCTATTCAATTCCGCTTGTTCTTTGTCCAAGATATCACTTGTTCTTCAACTTGATGAATGTGATGATCCGTGACACTCATCATCATTCTCACTCATGAACAAAGTGACTGACAACCACTCTTGTTCTACAAGCATATGAGGCTCTAGTGTTTATCTCTTGGATTCTTTAATCGGGATCTTCGTGGTATAGGCAAGAACTGATGGCGGCATTCAAGAGAATCCGGAAGGTCTAACCTTGTCTGTGGTATTCTGAGTAGGATTCAATGATTGAATGACTGTGACGTGCTTGAAACTCCTAGCAGGCAGGGCGTTAGTGACAGACGCAAAAGAATCAATGGATTCTATTCCGGCCTGAACGAGAACCGACAGATGGATAGCCGTGCCGTGACAGGGTGCGTTGAACATTTCCACTGAGAGGATGGGAGGTAGCCACTGACAACGGTGAAACCCTTGCATAAGCTTGCCATGGAAAGGAGTAAGAAGGATTGGATGAAGACAGTAGGAAAGCAGAGAGACGGAAGGAAAGGCATCTTCATACGCTTATCTGAAGCTCTCACCAATGATATACATAAGTATCTCTATCTTTATCTTTATGTTTTATTCATCATCTATACCCAATTGAGTCTGCCTGACTAAGATTTACAAGGTGACCATAGCTTGCTTCATACCGACAATCTCCGTGGGATCGACCCTTACTCACGTAAGGTATTACTTGGACGACCCAGTGCACTTGCTGGTTAGTTGTGCAAAGTTGTGTAGTGATCACAATTTCACGCACCACTCCTTCAAGTGGAAGTTGTTGCTGAGTTGATGGTTGTGAGTTTGGGGTTGTTGCTTGCTGTAGAGGTGGCTGAACTATTGGGGCTGTGGCCTGCTGTTGAGAGTGGTGCACTGTAGGTACTGGAGGTCTAGTTATAGCTTGCTTGGGCCTGAAATTTGGCACCTGGGGGAGTGCAGTTGGGGTAGCAGGGTTTGAGGGCTCAATATTGGAGTCCACACCCTAAACCACATGAAAACAACTCAGTTTATTGTAAATGCTGTTGGGCCAATTAATTTTATAGTTAAAGAGCATGAATATGTAAAATAACATTACGTCTACTGGTGGTTGGGCAGGGTGTGAAGATTGAGTGTCAACCCTTGTCTCTTGTTGGACTGAGTGAGTGTTAGAGGTCTTAGGGGCTTTTTTCTTTTGCCTTTTTGCTTTACCCTGTGAAAGACATATGAGAAGCAAAGTAAGCACAGCCATGATAGAACAAAAAAATACTTAAGCTAAGGGGAACATTAAGTTCAAACAAAAAACTACCACTGGATCAATAGATGGGGCAGTAACATTTTGGGGAACATTGCTTCTAACTCCTTCCCCGGCCTGTGCAAATAAAAAAATAACAGTCTCATCTACTATACTTTTCAATTGAATAGAGGAAATAACAACTACTACAATGGGAAAGAAAAATATGTAGAAGGCCTCTTACCTGTGCTTCCTGCTGATCTGGAGGTGGCTGTGATGATTGGTTTCCAGTTTGTTGTTACTTTGCCTTCTTTCGTTTTGGCTGCCAATTCGGATTTGCAGGAGCTCCTTTGCAAGTCATGTGGTCGTGTCTCTTTTGCCCACATTTACTGCACGTGACTTGGAAAGACTTCCTCACCTTGTGACCTTGCTGCTGCATTTGTGACTCAGCCACCACATCAACAGCCCTTTTTTTGGTTGGTCTCCCTGGGGGTCTCCTAATGATTGGTGCCTTTGGACGCAGCCTGTTTGTTTCTTCCCAAAACTCCTCAGAATTCATTGGTTTAATGGAGTCCCCATAAGTAGCCCGAACAGCTTCCATTGTAAGCCATTTATGTGCAAAATCCTTTGGTTTCAGCCCTTGTTTCCTTAACCTTGAGATAGCAGCTACTGCATGCTTGCAAGGTAACCCTGGTAGGATAGATACAGAAATGACCTTTACTCACTCAAACTTTACTTAAATAATTGCCAAGAAATGAGCTGATGATTATACCTGTTAGTTGCCAAACGTTGCAAGCACATGTATGTCTTTGTAAATTGACAGCCACTCTGGTCTGGTACCTCTGAACTTCAAACAATACCCTTGCCTCATCCCCAGCCCACTCTACTGTCCACTTATTGCTCTCAGGAATGATGTACTCATCCAGCCTTAGTTGTTGAACTGGAGCCAATTTACCCTTGCATTTGCTTATTCTGTGCTTGTGCCCTGCCATCTTTCGCATTATGTAACTTCGAAGCTCCTCGCACATAGTTAAAATTGGTTTCTCTCTATACTCCACGATCTTGGCATTCCAAACTTCGCACATGTTATTGGTGATGTTGTCACACTTCGGGCCATGGCTAAAGTAAGCCTTCGTCCATGAACCAGGATCAAACTTCCGTAGATACTCCCAAGCAGCTGTGTTCACCTTCTTCACAAGTTCCATTGAGTCTTTGAATTCCCTCATTGTTGTGCTCTTAGCAGCCTTCCAAACCAGCCCTTTTGTGTGCTTGTTCTTAAAGTGCTTGATGAAATTTTTCCATATATGTAAGACACAATTCCTATGATGGGCTTGTGGCATTACCTCATGCAATGCCTTAGCCAAACCCTGCAATAACAGTTCATAAGAACAGTTGAATTAATTTATAAACACAGAACACAAACCATATAACAAAAAGGAAATACAAAGAAAGAAAGAATGTAACCTTCTGCTGGTCAGACATGAAGTTCCACCCATTGGCTCCCACAGAACCAAGATCATCATGCAGGATTGAAAGAAACAATTTCCAGGAATCAGTGTTCTCAGCTTCAACTACAGAAAAAGCTATAACAAAGAAACTATTATTAGCATCCTGCCCCACAGCTGACAACAGATGACCTCCGAAGTACCCTTTTAAGAAGCATCCATCCAATCTAATCAGAGGGCGACAGCCCGCCTTGAATCCTTTCTTACAAGCATCCAGTGAAATGTACAACCTATTGAAGAGTGGACGACCCTCCGGTTGAGGAATGACATCAACCATACCAGTGGATCCAGGATTGCTTCTGTGAATTTCATTTAAGTAGTCATGCAGCTTTCCATATTGTTCTCGCTCCTTTCCAATTACTTGCTCTCTAGCAGCTTTCAAGGCTCTGTATATCATCCTATAATTTATATGGACATTATAGTCCTGCTTCATGTGCTCTAGTGCCTCTTTCGGAGTCATCAGAGGTTGAGTTACCAACCTTTTTACCAGCTTACTTGTCACCCAAGATCTATCAGCCATGTTGCTGCTCAAATTCCTACCACAGTTATGCTCTCCAATGAATGTCTTGATTTGAAAACTGAGACTCTGACTATTATGAGAGCAAAACACCAGCCATGGACAACCTTCCTCAGCACACCTTGCTCTAATCCTCTTTGGCTCATTCTTCAAATACATAAGCTCTTTTCCCTCATATACAAAGTAATCCTTAAGTGCTTGCTTGAACATTGCCATGGTCTCAAAGTGTTGTCCAACCTGAAACTGAACTTCACCATACTCTGCATCCTCATTAAAATCAGGATATCTTGCCTTATGCTCCTCATCTGAGTCAGAAATTGGGGAGTTAAATGCCTCAGATTCATATTCATATGGCTTTTTCCAGGTCTGAGTCCAACTCCTCAGCCACTGGATCTGAATTGGGCTTATCCCTTGCCTCATCATTTGGGTCAACATCACCTGGCCCATTACCTTGATCTCTACTAGGCCCACTGTTTGGCTCATTGTCTGTTTCTTGTTGGGATAGAACATGTTTTCTTTTTCTTCCAACATACCTCTTAGCCTTCTTCTTCTTAGTCCTAGGAGACATGCCCTTATCACCAAAAATACCAGGTGGCACATTCTTCTTCTTCTTAGGTGTCTGTTGTCTAACACAACTCTTCTTCCTAGCACCCTTTTGTCCAGCATCCATTGCCTCTTTCATCCTCACACTAGGCTGCTTCTTCCTCACACTCTTCTTCTGTACATTTACTTCCTCATCACTACTACTACTATCAGATTCTAATCCAGTTGGAGGGGGTTTGTAGGGTTCGTCTTCGGTTGTTTCATATCCGTCATTGGAAGAAGGTGAATCTACCTCAACAACATCAGGGCCATATACTGGTTGACTAACATCATGCTCAAAGTAAATAACCAACAAATCCGACTCCACATTCTCCATCTTTTTATCACACATTTCATTGATTTCCTTATCCCCTTTCAGAACATGCAACCCAGACTCTAAATCAAGGGAACTGCCATCATACCAATACATCTGTTTGTAACTTGTATACCCTAAACCCTTGAACATTTCCTCCAAATCCTTGAAATTAACATAATCTATGTCTAACGGAGGAAATGTCTCAACACTTCCGTCGCGGTAGAACAATGCACCATCTTCATCCCTTTCAAACGAACCCCCATGATGAAAAACAGGGACTATTTCATATGACATCTATTAGAACAACAATGTGCAATAATTAGAAATTAATTAACAACTTCCATCACGCCTCATTTTAACATTTTAGAACATGCATGGGGTGATCACTAATCTAAATCATCATTAACAGTAACCAAGTTCAGAAAAAAAAAAAACGGAGCAACACAAGCTAACGAAGCTTCAAGACTCAGATAGCAACACTAACCTTAGTAGCGCCGTCAATTCCTCCGTCTGCAGCACCGTCAAACCCTCCCTGTTGGAAGTCTCTGTCAGCTTGCTTGGAGGGAGACGTTTCGGTCTCTTAGGGTTTCTTCGTAATTTTCAGGATAGAACGAGGGTGATGTATGGTGATTGGGGTGTGCACAAGGGGGAGAATGAGATTTCACCCCAAACGAGCAAAATGATGCCAAGCAAAACGACGTTGTTTTGCTAAGTCTGCAGGGGCTTATTTGTCCACATACTTACAGAGCAATCCACGTTTGATGATCCAAAGCCACGTCACGGATAGCACGTTACACCTCAGCATTTTCCGTCGACTTTGAACGGAGAAACCAACTCAAGGGCTAATTGGTATCACGGAGTAAATGGATAAGGGCCGATTTGATAATTTATAAAGGATAGGGGGCAGGTAGTCAATTTTCAAAATGGACAGGGGCCGGAAAGGGTATTTACTCTTTATTTTTAGTATCTTATCTTATCCTATTTTAAACTAAACATAACCATAATGATGAATGTTAAAGTCGATTCCTTGCATGGCCGGCCGGAAAGAGGCAGTCCAAGGCTCCAAGGTCCTCCTAGCAACACTTCATCTCTATCCTCCATTAGATCACACTTCACATGGAAGTAACGAAATCCTAGATCAAGAACCTCAGCCGCCAAATATTCTTAAGGCCATGTACTAGAGCTAGTTTTTCAAAGGTCTTAATAAATAATAACAATAAATCCTTCCTAAGGTTCATCTAAATCCTTCACCCTGCTTCTCCATCACTAGAGCCTATTGGATCTGAAAAGTAGCTTTAGAATCATGATCATAGATCTAACTTTTCACTTGACAGTTAAAATCATCAGGTACAATCTAAATAAACCTCTCAATAGTTCTATAGTTTTTTAATTAATTACAAGTATAAACTTAGTTTAAGAGTATATGCCTCGGAACTTCATTTTTAATTAATAAAATCGACCAAAAACAAAATTAGCATTTCTAAGTTGGCCGAAACACCACCTACTTAATTCCATGCCTAACTCCATAATTACCCCCGAAGCCTCCACCTCTACAGATTGGTATCAGTTGCTATCAAAGCATCATCGAAATTGGTAGCTGCCTAAAGCCTTAAGTCGTTAAAAAACTGTGGATGTAGCCTGGTTTTTTTTTTCCCCTTTTGGTCATGATGTAGCCTGGTTTGGAAAAGTTTGGGTCTGTAAGCTAGGGGCTATTTTGGAATTTTGAATTTTGTATGAGTGTTGATCTGCTGAGTGAAGATCAGAAATTTGGTATGTTCACCAATCCTAATGGGTCATAAGTATTGTAAGCCGAAATGTTATGCATATAAAAAAAAACTAACTACTAAATTAATTATTATGTATTTATTTTTAAATATATTTAATATTTTATAAATTTTTTAATTAAATAATTAGTTACTAAAATAATCAAATGTATTATAATAGAATAGTCAAATCTACTATAGATGAATAATCAAGAATAATAGTATAATAAAATTTTTATTATGAGATATTAAATACGTATTTCTATATATAGAAATGGATTGATAATTGATTTTTAATGTGGACTTAGTATAGTTGATTGTAAACAGTAGGATTATACATCATTATGATGTTTCTATTGTTATATAATTAACATTTTTTATTAGAGAAAAGCTTAGTATACAAGCGATTAGGGCTTGTAACTATTACAAGTTCATTAACGCCTAATCCGCTAAAACACGCTGCAACTCCTACGTCACTTACACGCGCCATACAAAGATCCCGCGTTTGTATAACTACCAAATTTAAAAGATTTGTTTCCTTCTTTGTTTTCTTTCTTTTCAAATTTCATCGTTCTTCTTCTCGCGCGTCTTCCCCTGATTTTTCGATCGTTCTTTTCCTCTCCTTTCTCATTGGTTTGTTCTTCGTCATTGACGTTAGTTTTTCTCTCTGTAACTCCAGCTTCGTTTTGACATGGTGTATTTATAGTTTTTGACATAGTGTATTCTGCAACCTCTCTGTTGTTGATGACCAGTTTGTTCCGAAGGTTGGAATGACCTTTACCACCCTTGAAGATGCTCGAAAGTTTTATAGAAACTATACCAAGGTTGCAGGTTTTTCTACAAGAGTTCGGAGCACAAATAGAAAGGAAAATGAGATTAAGAATCAATTGATTACATGTAGCAGAGAGGGAAAATGAAACTCTCATAGCAAAGACTCATTTGATAGGAATTGGAATGATTTTCTGCTAAACTTTGGTCTTGTGGACAACAAGTGGCTTTCATGTAGTGTTGGGTTAAAATCTGCAGCAGGGGTGTAAATTTAATTTGTTATCGGGTGTATTTATAGTCTGTGTTTGGGTGTATTATGCAGATCTCTATGCAGACCGTCATATTTGGGTTCCAATCTATCTGGATCACCACTTCATATTATAGTGCCTGTAAATCAGACATTTTGAATACACCAGAGAGAGTTTAATTAATTTTGGTCTTGTGGACAACAAGTGACTTTCAGGTAGTGTTGGGTTAAAATCTGCAGCAGGGGTGTAAATTTAATTTGTTATCGGGTGTATTTATAGTCTGTGTTTGGGTGTATTATGCAGATGTCTATGCAGACCGTCATATATGGGTTCCAATCTATCTAGATCACCACTTCATATTATAGTACCTGTAAATCAGACATTTTGAATACACCAGAGAGAGTTTAATTAATTTTGGTCTTGTGGACAACAAGTGGCTTTCAGGTAGTGTTGGGTTAAAATCTGCAGCAGGGGTGTAAATTTAATTTTTATCGGGTGTATTTATAGTCTGTGTTTGGGTGTATTATGCAGATGTCTATGCAGACCGTCATATATGGGTTCCAATCTATCTGGATCACCACTTCATCTTATAGTACCTGTAAATCAGACATTTTGAATACACCAGAGAGAGTTTAATTAATTTTGGTCTTGTGGACAACAAGTGGCTTTCAGGTAGTGTTGGGTTAAAATCTGCAGCAGGGGTGTAAATTTAATTTGTTATCGGGTGTATTTATAGTCTGTGTTTGGGTGTATTATGCAGATCTCTATGCAGACCGTCATATATGGGTTCCAATCTATCTGGATCACCACTTCATATTATAGTACCTGTAGATCAGACATTTTGAATACACCAGAGAGAGTTTAATTAATTTTGGTCTTGTGGACAACAAGTGGCTTTCAGGTAGTGTTGGGTTAAAATCTGCAGCAGGGGTGTAAATTTAATTTGTTATCGGGTGTATTTATAGTCTGTGTTTGGGTGTATTATGCAGATCTCTATGCATACCGTCATATATGGGTTCCAATCTATCTGGATCACCACTTCATATTATAGTACCTGTAAATCATGCATAATTCAGAACTCTTTCTCTTTCTCCTCCTCATCTTCTGCTGCTTCTTCTTCTTCAAAAACGATTTTACCATGAATAATCGAAAAAAACGAGAAAACAGAGAGAAAAGACGTAAATGAAGAAGAAGAAGAAAAAGAGGAAAACGAGGAAGAAGAACGTGCAGAAACGAAAGAAAAGGAGAAGAAGAAGAGTAAGAGGAAGAAGAACGTGCAGCAAGAAGAATAAGAAAAATTTCAGAAACCATGAAAATCGAAAAAAAAACGAAGAAGAAGAAGAGGAAGAGGAAGAGGAAGAGGAAGAGGAAGAGGAAGAGGAAGAAGAAGACGAAGAAGAGAAGAAGAAGAAGAAGACGAAGAGAACCGTTTGAGTGGGGCGCGTGTAGTTACGCTCCATTCAAAATGAGTTAATGCGCGTGTTAATGAAGTTTGGGCTGATAACTTGTAAAACTTGTACGGCCTTTTTACTTGTATGTGTAGCAGGCCCCTTTTTATTATTACTTAAAAGAGTAGGTTTAACTTAGAATATAATTTGTCTTGTAGTGATAAATCTAGGTATAGACAAAATTAGACTCTCAATTTTTAATGAATGGAATCCTGTGTATCATAAACAATAATAAATAAAGGAAAAACACAACTGAAAATGCTGAGAATCCTTTGTACTTGAAGTAAAACCAACCTAAAATGCTACTAAAATAAGGTATGGAATATTCACCACATTCAACTGACAAAAAATCCATAGTTTTAAGTACTTTAAGTACTAGTGTTTGCATTTTGCAAATTAGCTGAACAACTTCATTCCAACACCAATTAGATCTATGAACTCAAATCAAGTTCCGTACACCTCAATAAAAAATCATTTAATTTTCTTTATAATAAAATTTAAATAAGTTTGATATCAATAAGTTTGTTGCATTATTGATTAGTGCTACCCCAAAATAAGAAACAGTAACTTTATTTTTTAATACAAGGTAAACACTTTCGTTTTTCTTTTGGTATTCTTTTCCTATCTCTATCGTTAATTGAAATGTTAAATTTTCATTAATTAACACATTACCTGATCTAAAATATGGTTGGCACCAACGAAAAAGTCCAATGCAAAAATGAAGACTTGAAGCTCCCAAAAACCAGTATTGGAATACGAGATGAGAATAGTAGCTGAACATAGGAGTTGAACTTGAAGCTTTGTGAGATTAAATAATTAGTCATCAAATCTGTTATAGTAAAATAGTCAAACCAACAATGACCAATAAATAAACTTGTTTTTATAGGTATAATATGTTAGAAAACTATTTAATTTTTTAATTTGTTTATGGACAATATATATATATTAATTATAATTACAAATTATACTATTTTAATTAAATAATTTATATAACGGTGATCTCATTTATTGTTATAAATGCTAAATTGAATAAGTTATAATTATTTTTAAGGTAAAGTACTAATTATTTAACATTGACTTTATGGCAAGACTATATTGAAGCTAAATGAAATTTTTTTAAATTCAAATAAGACACTTTAAATTTTAGGGACCAAAACAGAATTAGACTAAAACATAGGGGACCAATTTAATACTTTACCATTACTTTTAATTTAGAATTAAATGAGAATAAAATTAGATAATATCTTTATTTGGGTTTTAGATACTTTTTTTTAAGGTTTAATGGATGACATGCTTAAATATAAATAGTAATTTTAGAGTTGTGGTCTCAAGATATGAAAGCCACTTTCGTAGCTCTTTTTCCATCAGATAAGTTGTGATTCCGTCCTATTAAGAATACATAAGGTTTTGATTGAGGAAGATCAAAGAACTAAATTCTTCTGATCACTTTTATGAGTACAGATATGTTTTTAGTATATATATTTTTGATGATTTAATATGGATTAACGAAAATTATTTATTCTAACATAATAAAATCTATTTCTTACTAACATATTAGTAGTAACTATACTAACCAACCTTAGCATAAAAATTATTTCAATTACAAATAGTATCCTAAGGTATCAATGAGAATAATGGGTTCAACTCGCACTAAGATTTGAAACGATGTTAGCTACATGTTTAGCTACTATTCTTAACTTATATTCCAAACTTCTGATCAATCGAGTCAACACTGCTTTGTCTTTTGTGCAACGTGTTTTTTTTTCTCGGGCATTGGACTACATTCTCGTTGGTGCCAACCATATTTCAGCTAAGGTAATGTGTTGATGAAAATTTAACATTTCAATTAGTAATAGAGATATGGAAAGAATATGAAAATAAAAATGACACCATAGTAGTGTGATCATCAGCTTATAGTTTGCATTGAAGTTCAAAAAAAACGAAAGTAACACCTCCTCTTAAAAATGTTGACGCTTCTTATTTTGCTAGAATTGATCAATAATGCAACAAATCATACTTCCTAAATTCAATCATTAGATCAGTTATCATGTATTTTCAATATATATTTATATCTAATTATATTATTTGTATACAAATAATAATTGCTAAATTAGTCATTTATATAAAATTCATTTCAAAATACAAAATATAAATTAAAATAAGTTAAACAAAATTTGTATTTATATATAATTACATTATTAATTTTTGGTGTAAATATCATATTTTTTTATATTTTTATATTTTATATAAATAATTGATTTAATTACTGATTTTTAATGTTAAAATACTCATATGCAATGAAAGGTGGTTTTTGGAATGGAGTGCAGGGTTAATTGTCTTATTATGCTCCTTCATTTTCTCTGCTCATGCAACTCAGCAAAATGGGAAATAGACAAACAGTATAATGTGGAATGTGGTGATAATGTGATATCATCAAGAAATACCACTTGGCCACATTGGTTAATCAGCAACTCCTTCACTCAAAAGTCAAAATCTACTTATTGATTGAGAAAAATAAATTGTTACATTATCAATGTTAGTTTTCACGGTGTAAATAATTAAAAAATAATATTAAAAATGAATTGTTTTATTAAAAATATCAATTAATTTTTTTAAATTATTTTATTATCTCAAAATTTTATTTTCTAAATAAAAGAATCTCTTAATCTTAAATTTTAAATCTAAAATTCGAAATTTAAAGAAAAATAAAATTTAAAAATTAACTAATATTTATTCACTAAAAAATCGTTCTGTACTTTTTCTTAATCAAATAGTAGGGTTATTGTATAGAAAAAAAATGTTGCATGAGTAGTTATAAAAATAACGAATTACATCCATTCATTGTAAAATCTCACTTATAAAAGCAACAAAATAGTTCCAGTAATCATCAAATCTCACATCATCTCGAGCATAGTTTCATTCATTATTTCTCTTATTCACTTTTCCATAATCATGTCAATCATGAACACCAGGCTTGGGTCACATGATTATCATGCTGCAATTCTCTGTCCACCAGGCTTGGGTCACATAATCCCTTTTCTTGAACTTACCAAAAAACTTGTGTCACACAAGAAAATTACCAAACTGACCATATTCGTAGCTTCAATAAAGAACAACTCTTCTAAGCCTCAAATGGCAACAAATATTGTTCAATCATTAATGAAGCATGACCTCTTTCACATCATTCATGTCATTCATCTCCCACCTATTGATATTCCTACTAATACAAACACAGGAACAAAGCTAGCAATGCTAATGAGAGAATTAATCCCACATATTTGTCATGAAATCTCCACCATGACATCACCAAAACCAACCATTCTCATCACAGACCTATTTGGATCACTAGTGATGCCCATTGCTGAAAAATTCAACATGTCAAAGCTTGTTTTTTTCACTTCTAATGCATGGAATGTTGCACTTACACTTCACACCCCAACATTAGATGAAGTGGTGGAAGGTGAGTACACAGATCAAAAGGAGTGTATCCAAATTCCTGGTTGCAACCCCATAAGCCCTTGTGATTTGTTCACACCATTGCTTGATAGGAATGATCAATTGTATCATGAATATCTCCAAATTTGTGAGCAGATAAGAAAGGTTGATGGGATTTTTGTGAACACTTTTCATGAGCTAGAGGCTAAGACAATTGTGGCACTAAGAAGTGGGAACATATCTAAGGTAACAGTTTATCCAATTGGGCCATTGATTAGGGAAGCTAAAAAGCAAAGCTGTGAGGATGAAAATAGAGATTATGTTATTGATTGGTTAGACAAGCAAGAAGAAGAGTCAGTGATATATGTATCACTTGGTAGTGGATACACAATGTCACATGAACAAGTCAAAGACATGGCTTTGGGGTTGGAGCTAAGTGGGAAGAAATTTGTTTGGTCTTTAACATCACCATCTACAAAAGCTGGGGATGATCATTATCTCATGGCAGGCGAGAATGCCGAATCGAATGGCGTTGCTATATCTCAAGCATCAGTCAGTTCTTTCCCAGATGAATTCTACAAGATACAAAGCAAGGGATTGGTGGTAATGGATTGGGCACCACAACTGGAGATTTTGAAGCATTCATCAACCGGAGGGTTTTTGTCACATTGTGGATGGAACTCAATACTAGAGAGTGTGTCATGTGGGGTTCCAATTGTGGCGTGGCCTCTATTTGCGGATCAAATGATGAATGCTGAAATTATAACTAAAGAAATTGGAATTGGAGTTAGATTGAATGTGACACAATCTACAAATGTAGTTGGAAGTGAAGAGATAGCAAAAACTATATGTAAGATAATGGATAAGGAGGACATTGAAGGTTGTGCAATGAGGAAAAGAGTTAAGGAGCTTAAGCACATAGCAGAAAAAGCTTGGTCTCAAGATGGTCCTTCCTTTTGTGAAATGACAAATGCATTTGTGAGAATAAGTCAGACACATGGGGTGTGATCAGTGACAACATTATTCTAAGCTTTCTATGAAGAAATAAAGCATTTGTAAGAATAAGTCAGACACATCGGATGTGATTAGTGGCAACATTATTGTAAGCTTTCTATGAAGAAATAAAGCATTTGTAAGAATAAGTCAGACACACATGCGGTGTGATTAATGAAATAAAGCATTTTACTGTAAGCTTTCTATGAAGAATAAACCATTATGGTCCCTTTTTTTTGTTGCTGTTATGCTTTGCATGAGAAATTCAGACTAAAGTTAACCATTTCAAATTTTACAAATGAAATGTCAATTTTGTTTAGAATTTTCTTTTCAATCACATGCCAATCAGTACTATATTGTGTTACATGATGCAGTATTGCTTAAGGTAACAATTACATTGCTCTAATCAAATGATTCCAAACTAAGCATTTTTATTTGTTATACTGAACTAAGCATGTATCAAAAGTAATAGTAAGAAATAACAAGGGAAAAAAAAGGTAAGAAACATTAGATTACATGATGATTCTCTACTAACTTTTAATGCATAAATCACACAGATGATACAGTTAACAGATTGGTGGTACCATCATGAATTTTCCAGATTCAATGAAAACTTTATCAAGTAAATTGAAAATAATAGCAATTCCCTTGTCAAGTAATATAGATACTATCAGAAGTTTTGTGATTTGACAACTGCAGGTAATGATTTGAGAAGGGATAATGAAGGCTTTCGAGTTGTGTGGTTAAGCAATATCATAAATGAAAGAAGTGTTAAGGCACCAGCTTGATGTGCAGATCCCAGTGAAACAGGTACATATGAGAGAAGTGTTGAAACTCCTAAGGTCACCTGTAACCATATTCCACAATATACCTCATGATCTAATCATAAAAGTAAGGTTTTGCTTACCAGTGTTTTAAGGGCATTTGTTAAGATTTTGAAACATTAAGTTTTTATCGCACTGGAAACTTTAACAGTTTATTTCCTCGGCAAAAACTTGCAGTTTTGATAAACCTTAACACCTTGTTAACTCTTTTGCCTACCTACTGTCTGTCTAGAAGGTGCAATCAACAAGAAAAGAGAGAAGAGGTAACTATTGCAAAGTAGCTGGTCAAGAACATACTTATAAATGTTAAAAGACGATATAAAACTGAAAATTGAAGTAATGACCTGAAGAGCTGCCATGCCAAGAGTGCCCCCAATCAGTGCTCTTACTGCAGGGTGTATGTCCAGCTTTCTTGTCGACAACCATAAAATGGCGACTGAAAGTAGAGATGCAGTGGCAAGTATACGGTGGTCAAGCTGTTGAAGGCAAAACAATTATTAGAAGGTTGTGTTAAATTTTCCATGTATAGGCTTAAAAAACCTTTGAAGGAATAAAGAAATGAGATTTGAAATCAAAACTTCTCCTATCAAGACACACTTAAAAGGATAAATATATGGCTTTCATGCCAAATATAGGTGCTTCAAAAAGCATTTCTTAACAATGACTTCAAATATCTCAATACTTAAAAGGTTTAAAAAACCAACCATACAAAAAGTCAAGAGAAGAAAGGTATTGTGATTTTTCAAACTTCTTCATTTATATCAGCACAAATAATTTACCTGCACAGTTGACGTATTCTCGAAGAAATTCCAAATCAGAGGTGTCATTTCAAAAATGTCATCAGGTATCCATGTATCACCCATCTTCGGAAATGTATTAAATGCATGCCCCTGGTAATCAACATGCAAGCAGAACAATTATCCTTCATCCTCATCAAAGGTTCAACTATTATGTCAAGTACAAATACCAAAGGGATGAAACTGCTGAATAACCAGGCTACCGTACAGCATCATTTCCAGCAACAAATGCACCCGAGATAGCAGTAAGACCGACAAGTAAGCTGATAGGTAATGCAAGTCTCTTCACTTTGGCAGCCCCACGAACCCACGCTAGTGATTCAGCTGGTGGTTCAGGCATAACAACAGATAATGCAGTCCAAAAGAGACCACAATAAATAGCAAATGCCGACGTAAGATGAGCTGCAAGACGATATGGGCTTACCCTTGGTTGCACATACTCTGATGGTGGTTCCTAAGGAAGGAAAATGTTATTAGAATGAGGTAGTTCTATCCAATTTAACTTCAAACAAATAGAGCAACTTATTTTATCCAATTCTCCAACCTCTAAACCACTTTTAACCATCCACCAGCCAATGAAACCTTGCCCCGCACCCAGAGCAAACAGAGAACAGAGTCTCAGTCCCAATTTCACTGTAATGTACCCCTTCCGGAGAAAATATGAATAAGGCAACACAAACAGAATTCCCAGTGCCCTTCCCCACATTCTATGTGCATATTCCATCCAATATATGAATTTGAAATCTTCAAGTTTCATCCCTTTGTTAACACTGAGACAAATGCGAAACAAAATTACCATCACAACATCCATAATAACTGCAAACAGGATCATTAAGAAGGAAAAAAAGTGCAATTACCCCCCCCCCCCCTTAAAATTTGGCCCATTAACACTTTAAACCTTAAACTTCTAAAATTTGCAATTTGTGTCCCTAAAATTGTCGAACGGCGTGGAAAAGATCTCCTGTTAACCAATATCCTTTCAGAAAATTTGTTTTATTGGCAAAACTATCCATTATTCAATGAGTAATTTTGAATGAAAAGTTAATAAAGGACTTTTGTACCATTAACAATTAAATTAAACATTTTTAAAGTTTATTATGAGAAGGGAATGAGCTAAAGGGTTAACTGCATTTTCCCTATTTCCATATAGAAACAGCACACGAGTATTGGAGTAGTTCCAAACAAAACATTTGGGCATTGGTTCATGAAGTAAGGTAGTAAACTATTCCACAAAATTATATCCTATGGTAATTGCAACCTTTGTACCCTAAAATACACAATCATGTCATTCTTGCACGAGTGAAATTATACAGTAATTCCTAAAAAACCCTCATAAATAACATGTTTACCGCAGCATATGCTCATCTCTATGTAATGCAAGCTTGCGGTGACACTGCGAGCTTGCAAGAAACCGGTCATAGTAGCACTTGGAGCCTTACCGCTTGTACTCAGGCGACTGCTTATATTTCTCAAATTCTTGATGCCATTCCTCGTCAGACATCGGAGGGAGAGTACCAGTGAACTTCCAATCGGTCATGGAAAGACCGGATCTGGTGAGCCTGGTAATGCCACCAAGTACCACCAAACTAAACACCCATGCGGCTGAGCAAAACAGCCATGTTCCAACCGCTTTCTGGGCTTGAACACCCCCATTCACAAGCAGTTTCAACCCTTCTTTCTGCTCAGCTCCAACAGAGGCTGCCCTAGAAAAGCTCCTGAAACAAGGCACATTCTGTCCCTACAAAGCACAACCACAACTCCCTTTCAATTAAACCACATGTACCAAACATTCACACACACTAGATGAACAACATTGAAGATCAGAACCAAAAACAGATCTTTAATGTAATGGATTGAGTTTATAATGAAAGAACAATGATAAGAAGGAAGCTACAAAACAACAAATCTAACTACATTTACCCATTCTTCACACATATAGTTAGATCAACAAGAAGTAAGCTAAAAAAATTTCTTCCCCAAAAAGAACATTGAAATTTAATTGTGATACATGATTCAATTGAAATTAGGTGTATGGAAGTTGA
Organism: Arachis stenosperma; assembly: GCF_014773155.1. Lineage (NCBI taxonomy): Eukaryota > Viridiplantae > Streptophyta > Magnoliopsida > Fabales > Fabaceae > Arachis > Arachis stenosperma. Next base: position 106,504,735 of record NC_080378.1, read on the forward strand.
AAACTTAACACTTAGCTTAGCAAAATTGTATATAAATTAATTAATGAAAAATTCAAATTTAATTTTACAATCACGTGTTCAACAAACTGATGCTGGACCAAAGCATCTCGATGCTGTGAGAATTTAAAAAAATAAATAAATAAATAACAGGGATGAAAGGAAAACAAAAATAAAAATTGAAACTTGGAGAGGGAAATGGGAAATGAAAGACCTTGAGAAGGGGACGATGACGAAAAGCATTGATGAAGTAGTGCCTAGCAATGATGGGAGGAGAGAGAAGCTTGATGGTTTCATGGGTGGATGAAGAGGAAGAAGAGGGTGGTTTTGTTGTTCTTATTAAGGGTTGGTGATTGTGATATGAAGAATACTTGTTGCGCTTCACAATTGAACTTAGGAATCGCCTTCCCAACATGTTCTTTCTCTTTCTCTATTCTGTGAAGTCTTTAGAGGATTGAGTTGAAGCCTCTGGGTACGAGAGGTTTAACCAAGGTTTTGCGACGACGACCGCAAACTTTTTACAAGACAATTTCTGGCTAGTCCGCTTATCTTGTCTTAGTTGCTCAACCAATGACTTATTGGTTGAATCGGCTGATCCAATCCTACTTAAATAAAAATATAAAATAATCAAGAATGTAAAATTAAATTTGGAAATATATATCTTCATTAACACTTTAACAATAATCAAATTTCAAATTCTAAAATAACTAATACAAAAATAAATATAAAATTAGTCAATATTACAATAATATCTTAATTTGACCCAATAATAGTAACAATCAATTAGGCAATTAGCAATCAATTCCAATTAAGCTATTAACAATCACACTGCAACAACGGAGCCTATTAACCAAGGTTTTGAAAACCAAACCGATCATCAAACCGCTCTAACTACTGGTTCACTGGTTTATTGGTCCAACCGGTGGTTCAACCGGAAGAACCGTTTTAGAATAAAATAATAAATAAATTATAAATAAGCATCCTAAAATATAATTATTCGAAGCTAAATAAACATTGATATTGTGGTTTTCCATTCACTATTTGTAGAGCAACATATTTCTGAGCTAAATCTGTTTTCCCCGTAAATTAGAACCTTGTGACTGACTATCGTTAGAACTAGGAGGATTAGGATTAGCAGCCCTCATTCGAAGTAGAATGATTGGCAGGCAAGTCATTATTCACAGATGCATTGTTATTAGCAATTGCTTCTTGATTAATACTATCATCCATAACTCAAATTAATAAATCATGCACAAAATTAAAAACAGCAGCAGCACAGCCAGAAATCAAATAATCATCCATAAGACCATATCTGAAATCAATAATAAACACCAGACCACACTAACAGCAGCTCTCAAAGGATAAACCCAATCAAAAACACCATTAACAAGAGGCTAAACAGAGCCAAGAATCAAGAACAATCAGCATCCCCAACAAACATTACAAAACAAGCATAAGTAACCACACTAAACCTGAAATCAATAAAGATAAACAAAAATAAAAAATTTCAATAATGATTTGATTTCTATTTTTTGCAACAGCAAGAAAATTTCAAAAAAAAATTTAGAAACTGAAAAAACAGCAGTAACACAAAATCAATGAGCCGAAGCACAAAATTTCAGTAATTATTTGATTTTCCTGTTTAGCAGCAGCAACCAAATTTCAACAAAAATTACAGAAATTAAAAACATAGCAGCAGCACAAAATCAATGAGCAGAAGCACAAAATTTCAGTATTTATTTGATTTCCCTGTTTAGCAGCAGCAACCAAATTTCAACAAAAATTACAGAAATTAAAAACACAGCAACAGCACAAAATCAATGAGTAGCAGCACAAAATTTGAATAATGATTTCCTTTCCGTTAATCGATTCACAACTCACAAGAGAACTTTCAGACTACACCAAGGTTCTGAAAACCGGACCGGTCATCAAACCGTTTTAGTTACCGGTTCATTAGTTCATTGGTTCAACCGGTTCAACCGTAATTCAACAGGGAAAACCGTTTTATAATAAACACCTAATTCTATAAAAATTCAATGAATAAAGCAACTGGTTCTAAACACTCTTCTACTGCACTTTTTTACTTCAAAAGGGGATCATAAACAACTAGTTCTATGAATAAACAAACTACAATGATATGCAATGCCAAAAATAGGCCAATGATGAAATAATAAAGGGTTTCTCTCTTCAATTCTATGTTCAAGCTTGTAGCGAACCAGAATCAACAGAGTAATACCATTGAAATAGTCTTCCTTCTTAATTCTTATATACCTCAGAATTTCCTACAAAATGAAAATTGAACACAATACACGGCTTTAAAACAAAAACAAAACAACACTCAGAAATCAATCATCTCTTCCAAACACAGCCTTAAAACAAAACAGAACAACATTCAGAGTATGAGCATTGACCACAAAAAATTGATTTCTGAAACAAAACAAAAACAGCAGAACATTCAGAGTTTGAGCATTGATAACAAAAAAATGATTTCTGAAACAAAACAAACACAGCAAAACCAGCAGAACAGCATTTAGAGTTTGAGCATTGATCACAAAAAATTAATTTCTGAAACAAAACAATGAAAACATAATTTTTTTTTCCTTCAGAAGAAGAAAACAATGAAAACATGAAGCATATAATAAATCAATGATCACCAATATCCAGCAAGAATCTCAAAGACAACAATAAATACACAACAATTATTTAGCAAATAAACAAGAACAAGACCTAAATAGAAAATCCAACAAATTAAATCGCAGAAACCTAACAATTTAGCAAATTAAAACAACAGCAGCCCAAAAATTTACAAGAAGAACACTAATGCAAGTGGAATCATCATGCTAATATGTTTTCTATAAAGATGCTATTTGTGCAGCTAATATTTCCTAATTACTAAGATCCGATTATTCTAATTTCACATGCAATCAACTTACTAAGTTTCTAAAAGCTAGAAATGATAAAAAACAACCCGAAATATGGTTAAAGCATTTCATCAAACATGTTGAGTGCGGTAAACTTAAAACGAAATAATTACTTATTGTAAAACTTAAACTTTAATTCAGTCTATGAAAAAAATCCAAACCACTACTAAATCAAATAATTACTTATTGTAATAGAAATAAGAAGTTGCAGAGTTTGAAGCAGAGTATTGGTGTTGAGTGAGTGTATTGTCTGGTGGCGGGTTTAGCGGACTCACGGCGGCGACAAAAGAGAGCAGTTCGACGGCTAGGTGGAGCGCGCGGGTTGGTCGCAGAGTTTGAAGCAGAGCAACGTGGCTTCCAGACGAATGCGAATGCGAATGCGAACCCGAAGGGTGAACGGCGAGTGAACGCGAACGGTGAACGCCGAGCAAACTTGAACAGCGAAGAACGCGAACGAAGACGACGGCTGAACGAAGACGCGAACGTGAACGGCAAACAAACGGCGGCGGAAGCGCGGCTGAACAGACAAAGACGAGGGACGCCGAGCTCGAGGAAGCAGCTGCGATCGGTGACAGCGAACAGGGGTGGTGAAGACTTGGAGCACGAGGGAAGCTAGATAGACGGACGGACGGCGGCAGTATGCCACTCCTTGCGGCGGTGGTGTAGGCTTACAGTGCTAGGGTTTTTTGGCTAAGTTTCTGTGAATGAAAGAAAGGGAGGGAGAAAGGGAGAAAGAAACAAAGGGAGCTTCAGAACCAAGATGAAAGTAAGCCAAATTTGCGAAAAAGGACGCCGTTTCTTTTAAACCGGTCGGTTCCCTGTCCGGTTCAACCGGCCAGTTCGGCAGTTCTTCCTCGGTTTTTGGAGAAACGGTTTCAGGAGACAAATTAAACCGTAATTGTTGTCGGTTTATAGTTAGATCGGTCAAACCGACCAATCCGGTCCAATTTTTAGAACATCGGACTAAACAGATTGATAAAAGGAAGAAGTGAAGAAACGGAGAAGTGAAAGCAGCGACACTAACTTTTGACGGAAAAACAGACGACGAGTAACGAGACGACGGCGAACTACTCCAAGCCTTGAACAGAGAAGTCAGGGACGATGAGGACGACGTGCCGAGCTACAGCCAACAAGAAATGGCTTGGGTTTGGAAAAAGGGAAGGAGGAAGCCACGGACGACAACGGTATTGCGACAAAACTGTTGAGGATCGGAGGAAGCTAGGATTTTGGACTTCAGATGGGATGAGTGAGAGTGTCAAGTGTCCGAGTCTGAGAGTGAGTGTGAAATTCGTGAGCGAGGGGGGTTCGGGAAGGGAGTGGATCCTCTCCAGTGGAAAAAAAACTGGATGTTATCCAGTGAAAGATTTCACCCTTCATTGCATTCTCTCTCTCATTTATTTCTGGTCCCACTTGTAGAATTAAAGGTAGGAGATTACACTTTATTCTCTCCAATGACAAAAAAAATGTAGAGGATCTATTTCCGTTGGGAAAGAGGTGGAGGAGTCTGACAAGGTGGATTTTTTTTTTTTAAAAAATCAAAACGACGTCGTTTATACAAACTCCGTCGGTTTTTAATCCAATCCAACCAGCTAATTTTTTGCCGATTCAACAATTTTAAAACGGTTTATGAAATTATAAATAGTGGATTAGACCTTTTTTTTCCTGATTCCTGGTCAAAACGGTTCGATTGGCCAATTCGGACTAGTTTTTAAAATATTGGTTTAAATATTTTTTTTCTTCCTAACAATATGTTTTGATTTTTCTTCAATTAAATTTGAAATTAGTCCATTTTCGTAATTATAATTAACGGTCTGCACTAATTATTAAATGAAATAATAACGAAATAAGCTAAAATGGTGCTAATGTATCGAGTTAAAATATAAATAAATTACTTCTACATTTTATATTTTCAAAAATTCAAAATCAAATAAATTTATAAGGACAAAAAAAAAATTCTTTAGTAAGCTTAATGTTTTTTATATTACGTGGTTAAAATAATTTATGTGTTTAAAAGGAGTGATATACAATTAAATTTATGTTTTTAAATAGTTATTTTTTTAGGATGATAATACATCACTAAATTTAAATGTTTACCCAAAACCTTTAAATATGTTCATAAAAATTCAATACATTATCATATTATTTATTGAACTATAAAAAATTGAATTTTAATATTAATTTTTGAATTTAAAATGAAAAAAAGGGGTAAAAAATCAGTGATAGTCGAAATTTTTAAAAAGGAACAACGAACAAATGCAAAAAGAAATGAAAGAAAAAACACAAAAAATAACAATTAAAAGTTAAAATTTAAAACAAGTGTTAATTGAGTAAAAATAGCTTATTTTTCTTTAATCAATATTTAATAATATCATTTAAAATATAAAAAAATTAAAATTTAATAATTTTTATTAATCTTTTACTTTCACAAATTTATCTAATTAAATTTTAAATCAATTTTAAAATAAAAAAGTTCGTTTTTTTTAGAAAATTGTTTTTGTTCAAAGTCAGATTTTTTTTTAAAACCCATCTTTTCGGTGTAAAAAACCAGTTTTTCAATCTAAAAAAATTCAATTTATTTACAAAAATATTTAAAAATATTTTTTTATGTTCTAATTCATTAATAATCAATTTTATCATGTAAAATTAGTTTGGTTAATTAAGTTAAAATAAATGTTTGATTAACTAAAAACAGGTTAAGTCATTTAGGTAGTGTTTGTTTAGTGTTCTTGTCCAAGTACATGTGTGTTATTTATTTTGTGAGACATAAAAAAGAGAGAGACATAGTTACACACAAGAGGACATAAAATACGTGTATTTTGTGTCTTTCCCAAATTATGAGATACGAATTTTCATCGTGAGACACAAATTAAACTAAAATTTTTGACAAATTTATCCTGAGTATTTTTTGAAAATTTCAGATTTATCCAAACTATTTGGCCCTTCTCTCTTCCTTGTGAGTGCCTCAACCCCCTTCTTATCTTCTTCCTTCCTTTTTTCTTTCTTTCTTTCTTTATTTCTTTCTTTCTTTCTTAGAAATCATACCACTGTCTCGCCTCCGGCCTTTCTCAATCTCCTTGCCGCCATTGCTAGCCGCATCCTTCACTTGGAACTCTGCCGACTCAACCTCTCCTCTCACCATTGTGTTGTCTCTCTTCTGCCTCTTACCTTTGCGCTTCTGCATCTCGCCGTGCCTCCTTCCCTCCTTGTCACGGGTCTCACCGCATCGCTCTTCCCTCACCGTTTCAGACTCGCCGTCAATGTGAGTGCTGCAGGTGTCCATTATTATATCTATTTCAACTTTACCTCAAAGATTTTTTCTTTTTTAGATAATAATATTTGAACACAGATTTGGTTGAGTTTAGTTTGACGGTTAAATTTTGATTGTAGTTGATTAATATTAATGTAAGTATCATTGTACTACGATTATTTTGTTTCTATCTTCTTGTACTTCTTTATTTTTATTTTTAAATTTGATTATGTAGATGAATGTTCTGGTTTTACAATTAATTTTATTATGTAGATGAATGTTCTGCGTTCATTTTTTTTTGTCGTCGATAGCTATTGCTCCTCCATCAAGAACCCTTCTGCTCCTCCTTCTCTTTCGAAGGGTTCGGGCTACGAGAGTTCAAATCCATCGTCATCCAGATTCGCCAGCGCTTCCCTCCACATCCTCTCTCTACCAACGTCGTTCATCCTTTTCAGAAAGAAGCGTCTCTGATCTTTTCCTCTTCTATTATCCCTTTATTAAAAAAAAATTATCTGTGTATTTTATTTTATAGATATGCAACAAATTAAAATTTTTGTTGATTTTATTAAATTTAATTTAGATTGGCATATTGTTACTTTTGTATTTGGTTGAAGATTATAGTGGTATTGATGTTGATGATAACTTTGAAAGAAGATATTAGACAAAAATAATGATAGAGAAGAATGATGGGGATAAAATTGACATTTTAGTAAAATTTTGAATTATATATTCTGTTGTGTCTAAGTTACCAAATAAGATAAAAAATTGATTGTCTTTTATGTCTATGTACTCATGTGTATTTGTGTCTATGTTTTTATTATTTCAAGACATCAACCAAACGCAGAGTTAGTTAACCTTATTCATTTACCGCCTTAAATTGAAAATAGAGATTATGTTATTGATTGCTCCGTAATATATGGATCACTTGATAGCAAGGGTGTTCGCGGTGTACTTTAGATCGATTTTGAGTAAAAAATTTATTTGATTCGAATATTAATTTTACTTGCAGTGTAGTTTAGATTGAATTATTATTTTTCTAAAAAAATCTGATCTGATCCAATCCAATTTCAAGTATTTGGATTGGATTGGATTTGCGGTTTTGTAAATTAAAAAAATTAAATACATATAACAAGCCTTAACATCAAATTTTAAATAATTAATAATGACATAACAAGTCTCAACAATATATTAAAAAGCCAACGATAACATAACAATAGAGATAAAATTATAGGTTAGTTAAAATAAAAGTTTAATTACTCTGTTGGTCTCTATAGTTTTGCAAAATTTTTAATTAGGTCCCTATACTTTTTATCATTTTAATTGAGTCCCTGCACCAATTTTTTTTTTAAGTTAGGTCCCTCTTGCTAGTAATTAGTTTAATTGTATAGGGACCCAACTAAAAACAATTGGTATAGGGACTCAAATAAAAGGAAAAAAAAGTATAGGGACTCAATTGAAAAAAAATTGATGTAGGGACCCAATTAAAAGGAAAAAAATATAGGGACCTAATTGAAAATTTTGCGAAATTATAGAGACCAACAGAATAATTAAACCTAAAATAAATAAATAAATAACATTTAGAATATAAAATATTTATTAAATAATAATAATACATGAATAATATAAAAATGTATAACAAACTCAACATATTATAAGTATAATTGTAAATATAATAATAAAATAATAATAATATAGCACATCGGTTTGGATTGAATTGAATCGGTTATGAAAAATATATCCGAAATCTGATCCGATTCAACGGTTTATAAAAAATAGAATCTAATCAAATTTAAATTAGTGCGGTTTTAATCGATTTTCAATTTAAATTAAATTGAACGAGTGATTTAATTTAAATCAATTTGAATTTAAACACCCATACTTGATAGTAGTGGAAAACAGAATATCACAGCAGGCAAGGATGCCGGATGGAATGGCGTCCCTAAATCTCGAGCATCAGTTAGTGCCTTATTGGGCACCACAATTGGAGTTTTTGAAGCATTCATCAATGGGAGGGTTTGTGCAATGAGGAAAAGGGTCAAGGAGCTTAAGCACATAGCAGAAAAAGCTTGGTCTCAAGATGGTCCTTCATTTTGTGAAATGACAAATGCATTTGTAGAAATAAGTCACACAAATGGGGTGTAAGTGATAATTCTAGTATAAGTTTTCTATGAAGAAATAAAATATTGATGAACATGTTTTTCTTTTTAAAAAACAAGAGCTCAACACAATAAGGTGGAGCAAACAGAACTAGTCAATAATTCAATATAACTAAATAAAGACAACAACACGAATACGATCTCCAAATCATTTCTGGCATAGCCATCAACAACAAAACGGATCCACACCACTCCACTCGTTAGCGCTAATGAAGGTCATGTTGATAATTTTTTCAACGTCTTTGCTTGTATTTTGGAATATCTTCCTATTCCTTTCTATCCAAATGTTCTAGAGAATCGCACAGAAGCACCTCAACCGCTGCTTTTGATTCTCCTTACTCCTCGGTTCCTCTGTCCAACTTAAAAAGTGTTCTTTCATCGAAGCCGGACAATACCATTGTCGGCCAAAAGCTGAAATCCAAGCACTCCACACCTGCCAAGCAAAAGTACAGCCTAGAAACAAGTGATGTACATGTTCCACATCATTATTACATAACACACATACATTATCTTCCTGAGTGATAATACCAAATCGGCGTAGCCTTTCCTTTGTATTCACTCGGCTTATTAACACAAACCAAGCAAACAGCTCCACTCTTGGTGGAACAAAATCTTTTCAAATAGTCCTAGTAAAGCTGAAACTGGTTACCTCCTCTGGGAGTATTTCTTCTTGCAACACCTGCACAAATGAGTTAGTTCAAAAAATACCTTACCTATCATATTTTCACACCACTCTATCCTCTCTGTTATGTACTAGTTTTACAGGTTAGAGCCTCATGCAATTGACTCAGAAGTTTCGATTCCCATTGAAAGAGCTATTGCCTCCATTGGAAGTTTCAAATCCACTCTAACCCATCCAAAAAATCACAATCCCCTATAACAGATCCACCTTGGTTTGAAACAGAGAAAAGCCTCAGAAACTAATCCTTTAGAGCTCCACCGAGAAGCCAAACATCCTCCCAAAAACGCGTCTGTTGCCCATCACCCACCTCCATTGACAAGCCTGTAACCATATTATCCCTAATATGTTGATTCGTGATATGTACTTGGCATATATCCTTCCATGGCCCTCCTTTAGTAGGTAGTACTTGAGTTGATAGTAACTCATTTGAGTTTAGATTATGACAGGAACACACTATCTTCTTCCACAACGGGCACTCTTCCTTTGCAAACCGCCACCACCACTTAAACAATAGAGTAGTGTTTCGAATCAAAACATCCTCAACTCCCAAACCGCATAGCTTTTTAGGAGCCTGCACCACTTCCCATCTTACAACTGCCATACCATTTCGACCATCTTCCTTACACCACTCCAGCTTATATTTAACACCTTAGCTTTCTACAGACTGAGTTTCTCCTCCATTTTGTCTATTATAGGCTTACAGGTCTTCACCAACCTCAGATTTGCACCTAAAGAGATTCCAAGGTATTTAACTGAAAGAGTGTCCCACTTGCAACCCAACAAGTTGCACATACGATGGGCCCACTACTCATCACAATTGATTGGAATCAAGCTGGACTTATCAAAATTGATACTAAGCCCGACATCAACTCAAAGCATCTCAGCATCTGCTTGTAATTCTTAATAGTCTCCTCTTCTAGTGGGCAAAATAGAATGGTATCATCAGCAAACTGAAAGTGTGACAATTCTATACTGTCTCTGCCAACCAACAAAGGTGATATCCGTCCGTTCCTGATTGCCTCTCCAATCATTCGATGCAGTACATCCACAACTAGAACAAACAAGAAGGGTGAAAGGGGGTCACCTTGTCTCAATCCTTTTTCCATTTTGAACGACTTAGATGTCGACCCATTTATTAGAACTGACATAGAAGCAATGGTCACATACTCCATAACCCATGCCCTTCATTTCTGTCCGAACCCCATCTTTTGTAGCACAATGTCCACAAAGCTCCACTTGACTCTATCGTAGGCTTTTTGAAAATCTAGCTTGATTATTGCTACCTCCTTTTCTTTTAGTTTAAGCCAGTTTACCGTTTCACATGCGATAAGTGCCCCATCATGTATTTTCCTTCCCTTTACAAATGCACTCTGAGTCTTCCCTACTAACGCTGGCATCACTGATCTCATCCTCCTAACTAGGACCTTCGAGATAACCTTGTAAATACATCCCACTATACTAATAGGTCGTAAGTCTTTGATCTCCTCCGCACCAATGAACTTAGGCGCTAGCGCCACCCAAGTGATATTAGAATCCGCCGGTAGCTTGGACATCTGGAAAAACCCCACCACGACTGCCATGAATTCTGTCCCAATCTCCCCCCAGCACCTCTTAATGAAATTCATGTTGTACCCATCAGATCCTGGTGCCTTAGAAGACTCACAGTCCCACACAGCCTCTCGAATCTCCTCAGCCGATGGCAGTACTTCTATAGTCACAGCGTCTTGCTCATCTATCTTCTCCACCAGACCATCTCTAAAACCCAGCATAGGAGACCGTTCTTGATGATATAAATCTTTGTAAAAATCTCTAATAGTAATCTTTATTCTAGCTGGATTCATGACCCGTCTGCCGTTAATTACCAGTGTATTAATCATATTATTCCACCTTCTTGTTGATGCCATATTGTGGAAGTACCTTGTATTTTTGTTCATATCCTTCGCGTGCCGAAACCGAGATATCTGTTTCCAATGTACTTCTTTTCTCACATACCATGACTCACAGCAAGTAACCAACGCCTTTCTTCTAGCTTCCATCATTCCATCATACACTCCATTGCTTACCATATCATCAATTCTCTTGATTTCTTTCTTAAACTTTGCAATCTTCTTGTCCATCTCTCCAAAATTGTCCTTATGTCATCTTCCCAACGGAATTGTCAAAGCCTTCAATTTATTTGTGAACTGTTTGTCCCCCAGACTTCTCCATTTCTCCTTTACTATTCTAAGAAAAAACCACGAGTCTAGGCTTCTGAATGGCCTTAGACCATCTGTCAACTTCCTGTCCTCAACTATTATAGGGAAATGATTCGACAAGCCCCTTGGCCCACCTCGAAGCCGAGTCTCAGGGAACTCTTGTAACCACTCTAAGCTAAGCAGAGCTCTATCTATACGACTGCAAGAACGTTCCCAGAACCATGTAAACTTACAATCAGTGAGCGGCAGATCCACTAAGCTCATATCTTGTATCCAATTCTTGAATTCTTCCGCAGACCGAGTTAAACCAGTAGCACCTTTTTGTTCCTCCTCACGTACTATTTCATTAAAGTCTCCCAGAAAGCAACAAGAAACTTGACATAACCCAGCTATAAAGCTCAACTCCTCCCAAACATGATTCTTATGATCTCTATCATGTGTACCATAGACTAAGATAAAAGAACAATTGAATATACTCTTTAATATTACTCATTCAACACACAACCACCTCTCCCCCTTATAGGAATTATTCATTTTAAACACCAAATCATTCTATATTAGTAACAGCCCACCAGAGGCACCATCAGAACCTACATATTCCTAGCCTAAACCATCTTGCCCCCATATTCTTGTAACGTCAAACCTCGTCACTACCTGCATTTTAGTCTCAATCAATCCAACCATATCTAATTTATGTTTATTCTTAAGGTCCTTCACCATTCGCAACTTTCCATCACCTCGTAACCCCCTAACATTCCAAGAACTAAAAATCATTTAAAAATGTTTTTACACACCTGGTTTTTATTTTTTGGTCTGCACCGTCTCATTTTCACCTTCTGCTTTGCTACTTTTCTTTTACGAGCTATTTCTTCATTTTGTGCTTGGAGGATTGCCATAATGTCCACATCCTCATCTTGCAACATAGCACCTGACTCTTTTGCCAGCTCCCAGGTCCTTCTATTTTCCAGCAATTGTTCCTCTAAATTTAAACACTGACTGTCGCTGTCTTCTGCATTATTTTCCAAGTCCTCATGTCGAAGAGCACCTCCTTCGAAACCATCCTCACTCTGTTTGCAAACCCTCCTCCTACCGCTTTGGATTAAACCCTGGCCTCCATCAGATCCCAGTTTTAGCAGTACACCGGTGTCGTCACCGGTCTTTCTATACCCGTGGCCCCCCTGAGTGCTTCAATTTTTGCTTGAACATGTTTGTTTGAATTTGTTTTTCTTTACAATTTTTGGTCCTTTTTCTTGTTGCTGTTATGCTTAGACTAACAAGATAAATTGAGACTCAAGATAAATGGTCCTTCAAAATAAATTGAAGGTGGGAAGGTGATGAAGGAAGATATAGACGAAGAAGATGAAAGATGAAGGAGGTGATGAGATAAAAAGAATAAGATGTTTTTTTTAATTATCAAATTTTATAAAGAATAAATTTGTCAAAAATAATGATTTTCATACTAAATTTAATGTTGGAGACTATTTTAAATTAAAAAAAAGAGTTAAATTTTAAATTTTAGAGATCAAAACAATAATTATTCTTAAATAATAAGAATAAATCTTTCATAGATCTAACAACTTCACTTAGCAATTAAAATCATCAGATACAATCTAAATAAACTTCTCAATACATCTATAATTTTTTTAATTAATTAGAAGTATAAACTTAGTTTAAGATTACATACCTTGCCATGACAATATATATATATATATATATATATATATATATATATATATATATATATATATATATATATATAGGGTGTAGAATACTACTTAAGTCTTAGGGGTAACTTCAGATATGTATTGGAACTTTATTTTTAATTAATAAAATCGACCAAAAACAAAATTAGCATTTCTAAATTGCCAACATTGGTTGCTAATTAACATTGATAGCTTGTGTTGGCTTAATGGTTGAAACTTGAAACACCACCTACTCTGTAAGCTTGGAATTTTAAATTTTCTATTGAGTACAGTGTTGATCTGTTGAGAGTGAAAATAAGAAATTTGGTAAGTTCGATTTTTTTATTATAATAAGCAAAGAAAAATGATTATTTCCTCAAATATGCATGGAGGATAATAATGCCAAGAATACGCAGGTCCATTTCAAGCCAAGCACTCACGAAATGAGTTTGGCCTCCAATTCACTCCAGCCACCCACGAAATAGGCCAGAATTTCAATTCAAGGTCAGCGCCCATGAAATGGACATCTCTAACTCAGAAACCACGAATTGGGCCAATTTGCTGGTGGTACACGCGAATTGGACAACTCTGCCTGGCCAGACACAAAAAAGAACCATAACAATTGTACTCTACACGAAATGGAGCCAGGAATTCGCTATATAAAGGGGCGTGGAAGACAGTTTGAAAGCATGGTTGAAATTTTTTGGTGTCTCACCGAAACATTCATCTCAAGCAACTCTCTCCTATCTCTATGTGTTTCCTTTCTTTTTACATTTTTGTAGATGCTATTTTGTTGTGTCTATAGCCACCGAAAATGTGTACGTTGTCGTATATCCTAATGGAGAAATTTCTATTACATCTGAAGGTGTTACATTTGTTTGTGATGATCTACTGTGGATAATGATCCCACCGCAGACGTCTTTGGAGGAGCTGAAGAACGTGATCCTGATGAATACCGGTCTAGTAGGAAAGAAGAAAATCACGAAGTTGACTTACAGAATGCCCATTGCAGTTGCCAACTCGTTTGCATATCAGAAAATGCACATTAAATATGACCAACAAGTTTCGATGATGTTTTCTTATCATTGGAGCATTGGAAGTATCTACTCCTAACACTCCCTACCACTAATTTTCACTGTATGAAGAGCACTTGGTCCCCTACCCAACTTCCCTTTATATAAACACAGCAATGCATGATTCCCAAGCTTGCCACCTCATGCATCCAATGCAAGCGTGTACGGAAATTGTTGCACTGGAAAATTGCAGCCTTGCCATTTCGTTGCTGCCGCCACTGAAGTGACCATCTCATGGGCGCCACATAGGAGATGGTCCATTTCGCGTTCGCAGGTCACGGGTTGGTCCAACTCGTGGTCACCCAACTTGAGATGCCCATTTCGCTGCCGCCGCCACAGATTTTTGCCATTTCGTTTAGGCTAGGCTTGACTTGGAACTGTGTCAGATTCTCTGGCCCATTTTGTGGGTGGCGGGAATGAATTCGAGGCCAAACTCAGAATTTTTGTGTTGGCTTAATGGTTGAAACTTGAAACACCACCTACTGTGTAAGCTTGGAATTTTGAATTTTCTATTGAGTACAGTGTTGATCTGTTGAGAGTGAAAATAAAAAATTTGGTAAGTTCATCACTTCTAATGAGTTGTAAGTATTGTAAGACAAACCCTTATGCATATACAAAAAATTAACTAAATAAATTAATTATTATATATTTATATATAAATATTATATATAATATTTTACATAATTTTTTAGTTATGATATATATACAAAAAATTAACTAACAATTACTAAATTAGTTATTATATTAACATAAAAAAATTAATTATTATATATTTGTATATAAATATACATAATATTTATATATTTTTAATTAAATAATTAATAAAAAAATAATCAAACTTATTACTATAGTAAAATAATTATACTTATGATAGACGAATAATCAAGTTTGTTTACAGTAATATAATAAATTTTGTTTATGAGATATCAAATATGCATTTTTATATGTAGTGGTTGATTAATGTTTGATTTTTAATGTCTGTGTAGCAATAATTGGTTGTAAAATAGTATGATTTTGCATCATTATAAAGTTTCTAATGTTATATAATTAAAACTTTTTATTATTACTTAAAAGTGTAGGTTTAACTTCGAATATAATTTGTTTTGTAGTGATAAATCAAGCTATAGACAAAATTAGACATTCAGTTTTTAATGAATGGAATTCTGTGTATCATAAATTAGTGATAAATAAAGAAAAACAACCAAAAAATGCTACTAATATAAACAAAGTATGGAATATTCACCACATTCAACAACAAAAGATCCATAATTTAAGTCCTTGTGTTTGCATTTCGCAAATGGACAAATTAGCTAAACAACTTCATTCCAACACCAATTAGATCCATGAACTCAAATCAATTTCCGTACATACACCTCAATAAAAATTAATTTAATTTTCTTTATAGTAAAATTTAAATAAGTTCGGTATCTAAGTTTGTTGTACTATTGATCAATGCTAGCGAAATAGAAAACAGTAACTTTTTAAAGAGAAGGTAAACACTTTTATTTTCATATTATTTTCCTATATCTCTATTATTAATGGAATAAAATTTTGAATTTTCATTAACTCATTACCTCAGTTGACATATGGTTGACACCGACCAGAAAGTCCAATGCAAAATGAAGACTTGAAGCTCCCAAAAACGACAATTGGAATATAAGATGAGAATAGTAGCTAAAAATAGAAGTTGAACTTGAGGTTTTGTAAAATTAAATAATCAATTATCATAATAATATATCTGCTATAATATAATAGTTAATCTTGTATTAAATGAATAATAAAGTTGTGAGAAAGTATAGATAAATAATATTTTTTTGAATAATGTAAATAATAAATTAAAAAAATTAATTTCAAATTTTGAATTAACTAAGTTTAATCATAATAAAAAAAGTTAATTTTAATTTTAAAAATTAAATTTGAATTAATTATGTTTACTCTTAATTTTGATTTTTTTTATTTTTGCCACAACTCTCTCTTGTAATTCTTGTATCGCCTGTTGTCTCGTTACTTATTTCTTATCAACTAAGTCGAATGTTCATTTTACTGTGTATGCTGATAGTCTTTTCATTTTAAAATGGATGTTTATTTAGATATATAGTTGGTATTTTAGTTGATTTGTTTGATTCTGCATGCACATGCTCCACAGGATGTTCAAACTTTAGTTTCACCAAAATCATTCCACCGCCCCAGTCCCTGTGACGACGCTCATCGCCGCCTCCCATGTGACGCCGCTCACTGTCGCCGGCACGAACTTGTCAACGCCGCATTCGTCCGCCGTCACCGTAACAAAGTCACCTTCTCCTTTTCTGTTCCGCTGCCGCCCCAATGTACTTTTGTCCAGCGTCCTCCCCAACGCCGCGTCCCTATACCCAATGTGGTCGTTGTCGCAGCCTCGAACTAGCACCGATCGTCATCTTTGCCCGCGTCTTCAACAGCCAAACCCGATCTGGTTGCGCCACCACTCTCCCACCTATAAATCTCCTGTGTTTTTATCGCATTTGTATTTTTTTTTTCAAATATATATTGAAAGGAGAAAAAAATTGGAGATTTTCTTTGAAATAAATGTGTTATTGGACCTACGCAAACAGAATTGCAAACTTGTTAACACATTTATTTCTTATTAATTAGTAACTAGTAAGTAGTAGCTATACAACCAAACTTTAGTATAGAAACTATTCTGATTATATATAAATAATATCGAAGGTATCAATGAGAACAATCGGTTCAACTCGCCCTAAGATTTCAAATGATGTTAGCTACAATGTTGAGCTACTATTCTCAACTTACATTCCAAACTTTTGATCAATTGAGTCAAAACTGCTTTGTCTTTAGTGCAAAATTTTTTTTTTTTTGGCATTGGACTTTCTTGTTTGTGCCAACCATATTTCAGCTGAGGTAATGTGTTAATGAAAATTTAACATGTCAAATTAATAATATAAATATGGAAAGAATATGAAAATAAAAATGATACTATAATAGTGTGATCATCATTTTATAGTTTGCATTGAAGTTTGAAAAAACAAATTGTTTACCTACTCTTAAAAATGTTGACGCCTCTTATTTTTTGCTAGCATTGGTCTTTGGTCAATAATACAACTATACTCTTATCAATTATATATTTTATATTTAATTTATTATTTATATATAAAAAATCAGTTATTAAATCAGTCATTTAAATAAAATATATATTAAAATATAAAATATATATTAAAATAAATTAAATAATATTTATATTTATATATAAATACATGATAATTAATTTTTTTATAAATATAAATTTTTATTTTACATTTTAATATGTATTTTATATAATTAATTTAGTAACCGATTTTTTACATTAAAATAATCATATGTGATGAAAGGTCGTTTTTGGAATGGAATGCAGGGTTAATTATCTTTTTATGTTCCTTCGTTTTCTTTGCTCATGCAATTCAGCAACATAGAAAATACTCAAAATAGTATAACGTGATATCATCAAGAGATACCAACTGGCCACATTGATTAATTGGCAACTCCTTCACTCAAAAATTAAAACGGTCCTGAATAGTCAAAAGTCAAAACCTACTTGTCCATTGTTGGTTGAAAAAAATAAATTGTTACATTTATCAATGCTGACTTTTCACGGTGTAACTAATTAAAGAACAATATTAGCGAATTAAATTTTTTTTATTAAAAATATTAGTTAATTTTTTAAAAATTATTTTAAATTTTGTATTCTAAATAAAAAAATCTTTTAATTTTAAACTTTAAATTATAGATTATAAATTTTAGAAAAATTAAAATTAAAAAAATTGACTAAAATTTAATCACTAAAAAAAAAAATTAAAAATTCGTTCTGTATTTTTTCTTAATCAAATAGTATGGTTATTATTATAATAAAAATGTTGCATGAGTAGTTATAAAAATAACAAAGTACATCCATCCATCGTCCATGGTAAAATCTCACTTATAAAAGCAACAAAATAGGTCCATATCAAATCTCACTTCATCTCAAGCATAGTTTCATTCATTATTTCTCTTATTTACATTTCCATAATCATGTCAATCATAAACATTCATGCTGCACTTGTTTGTCCACCAGGCTTGGGTCACATCATCCCTTTTCTTGAACTTGCCAAAAAACTAGTGTCACACAAGAAAATTACCAAACTTACTATGTTCCTATCTTCAACCAAGAACAACTCTTGTAAGCCTCAAATAGCAACAAATATTATTCAATCATTAATGAAGCCTGACCTCTTTAACATCATTCATGTCATTCATCTCCCACCTATTCATGTTCCTACTAATACAAACACAGGAACAAAGCTAGCCATCATAATGAGAGAATTAATCCCACATCTTTGTCATGAAATCTCCACCATGACATCACCAAAACCAACCATTCTCATCACAGACCTATTTGGATCACTAGTGATGCCCATTGCTGAAAAATTCAACATGTCAAAGTTTGTTTTTTTCAGTTCTAGTGCTTGGAATGTTGCACTTGCACTTCACACCCCAACATTAGATGAAGTAGTGGAAGGTGAGTACAGAGATCAAAAGGAGTGTATCCAAATTCCTGGTTGCAACCCCATTAGCCCTTGTGATTTGTTCACTCCAATGCTGGATAGGAATGATCAATTGTATCATGAATATCTCCAAATTTGTGAGCAGATAAGAAAGGTTGATGGGATTTTTGTGAACACTTTTCATGAGCTAGAGGCTAAGACAATTGCAGCACTAAGAAGTGGAAAAATATCTAAGATACCAGTTTATCCAATTGGGCCATTGATTAGGGAAGCTAAGAAGCAAAATTGTGATGATGAAAATAGAAATTATGTTATTGATTGGTTAGACAAGCAAGAAGAAGAGTCAGTGATATATGTATCATTTGGTAGTGGATACACAATGTCACATGAACAAGTCAAAGAGCTGGCTTTGGGTTTGGAGCTAAGTGGGAAGAAATTTGTTTGGTCTTTAACATCACCATCTACAAAAGCTGGGGATGATCATTATCTCACGGCAGGCGAGGATGTCGAATCGAATGGCGTCCCTAAATCTCAAGCATCAATCAGTGTTTTCCCAGATGAATTCTACAGGATGGAAGGCAAGGGATTGATGGTAATGGATTGGGCACCACAACTGGAGATTTTGAAGCATTCATCAACTGGAGGGTTTTTGTCACATTGTGGATGGAACTCAATACTAGAGAGTGTGTCATGTGGGGTTCCAATTGTGGCCTGGCCTCTGTTTGCAGATCAAATGATGAATGCTGAAATTATTGCTAAAGATATTGGAATTGGAGTTCGATTGAATGTGACACAATCTGCAAATGTAGTTGGAAGTGAAGAGATAGCAAAAACTATATGTAAGATAATGGATAAGGAGGACATTGAAGGTTGTGCAATGAGGAAAAGGGTTAAGGAGCTTAAGCACATAGCAGAAAAAGCTTGGTCTCAAGATGGTCCTTCCTTTTGTGAAATGAGTCAAATGACAAATGCATTTGTGAGAATAAGTCAGAGTGTCAGACACATGGGGTGTGATCAGTGACAACATTATTCTAAGCTTTCTATTAAAGTAATGATAAAGTAGTTGAGAGTTAGTAGTTTGTTAGATGAATATTTATGTTGGGAGTTAGTAGTTAGTAGATGAATATTTATGAGGTTATTGGTAATATCTTTATAAATAGTGTGATTGTTGTCCTATTTAAAAATAGCAACTTCAATATATATATCATTTTCTTTAATTCTAACTCAGTTTTCTTGTTATCAGAATCATGTATTTTCCTTAAAGATGATAAGCGGTTAATTTTTCAATGAGAAATTACCATGTTTCTTTTTTTTCATCTAAATATTTTTTTCAATGCTTTTTTCTCTTTGTTCTTGTTATTGATTTAATACTTTCTCACATCACCAAATAATCCATTCTTTTCGTCTTGTCCTTCGGAGTCCAACCGTCTAAAATTATGGTCGTTGAGAACTAAAAAACGAACCTTTACGCTCCTCTCAAAATTTGTTATCACCATCACTTTTTTTTTCCTTTTTCTCTTCTGTTTTTCTCTTCTTTACCGTCCTTTTTCTCCTTCTTCTTCTGCCAAGAACCACCTTTTGTCCGCACCTTTTCTCCCTCTTTTTATCTATTTGTTCAGCTCACCGCCGGTCACCTTGCGTCTGTCGTCACGGTATCCTCGCGTCCCCTTTCTTCTTCTCTTCTTTTTCTTCCTGCTTCTCCCCCTGGTTATCTTACTCCTGTCTCACTCTCAAACGCAGAATCAGAGTAGTAACCCTGTTTTTCCTTTCCGTTATGACCAGAATCATCAACTCGCACCACACGCATCTTCCTTCTTCCTCTACATCACCGCGCTGCACGCATCTTTGTCTGTGCTGCCGCGCCACACGCGTCTTCTTCTGTGTCATTGCGCTACACGCATCTTCCTTCTTCTTCTGTATCACCACGCCGCACTTGTATACCTTGTTCCTCTGTGTCACCGCGCTGCACGCATCGTTCTCTGTGTTTTGAATCGTCTTCTCTCTTTCAGTTTGTCACTTTTTCAGGAGTTCTATCTGCATTTTTCTTTTTGCAGTTCTATCTTATTAGTTGTTTTTCAATAAATTTCAAATTCAAGTTCTGACACTTTTGAGGGAGCATATTAATATAATGATAAATAGTTAAGAATTAGTAGATAAATATTTATAAGATTAGTTAATAGCATCTTTATCGTATAAAAATAACAACTTCAATATATATTTATCATTTACTTTAGTTTTATCTCTATTTTCTTGCTATTTTCTATGAAAAAATAAAGCATTATGGTCTTTTTTTGTTGCTGTTATGCTTGGCGAAATATGAGAAATTGAGATTAAAGTTATCCCTTCAAATTTTTCAAATGAAATATCAATTTTGTTTAGATTTTTCTTTCCAATGACACAGTGCAAATCAGTACTATATTGTGTTACATGATACACTATTGCTTAAGGTAACAATTTTACTATTTTAGTCAAACAATTCCAAAATAAGTATAAAACAAACATTTTTTAATTTGAATACTACCTTTTGGCACATTTTTATTTGTTATACTGAACTAAACATGTATCAAAAAGTAATAGTAGAACTAACAAAGAAAAAAAAAAGTAAAAAATATATTGGTTTACATGATGATTCTCTATTAACTTTTTTCATAAAAATCACAGAAATGATAGAATTAACAAATTATTTTCAAATTCAGTGAAACTTCATCAAGTAAAATGAAAATAATAGCGGTAATTCCTAAGGAAGGAAAATGTTATTAGAATGAGATAGTTCTATCCAATTTAATTTCAAACAAATAGAGAAACTTATTTCACTGTAACTACCCCTTTCGAAGAAAATATGAAGGCAACAGAAACAGAACTTCGTGCCCTTCCTCACATTCTATGTGCATATTCCATCCAATATATGAATTTCAAATATTTGAGTTTCATCCCTTTGTTTTTTTTTTTAAAGATAAATATTATTTTATTAATATAAAATAAAAGTGTTTCTATAAGAAAGTACAAAAGAATTGGATATTCCCATTTATCATCAACTATAACTGAAAGACTAAGAGCTTAGAAAAGAGTAAAGTAAGAATAAAGTAAGAGTAAAGTAAGTAAAGAAAATTAGCAGCATCTATCAGGTATGGCTCACGAGTTCACGCATTAAATTGCTGGCTTTTTTCACTATCTCTGGTGTTGGGCTTATTACCTTCTCAAAAACACACCGATTCCTCGCTTTCCAAGTGCTCCAATACAGCGTCGCTATGAGGAGTGTCTTTTATCTATCGTCGAATTGAGCTGCTGCCCAGAATAAGACTCGTTGCCACCAATTGAAAAATGTCTTTTCTTCTCTCATCTAAGGTTATTAAACTTAGGCTCCATATTATTGAAGACAGGGGGTATTGAAACAAAGCATGAGAAATTGATTCAGCTTTCAACATGCATCTTGGACAAGTGGCAGAAGTGGATGCGAATCGGCTGTGAACTTGTTGCAACACCGGAAGTTTTTCATGAAGACTTTTCCATAGAAAAACCTTAATTTTATAAGGTAATTTCAATTCGCCAATGTCATCCTCTTTTACCATATCACTCTTTGTGTCCTTCAGCAGATCATGGCAGTTTTTCACCTCGTGTCCCAATTTTGCGCAATAGGTACAGAACTTTCCAAGTCTCTCATAGCGCAGTGCCACTTCTACCTCCTTTTTATTAGGTTCTGCCACTATTAACTGATCTCTCACTTGTCTGGTAGTATCAATATTGATTTTGGCCTTGACAATCATAGTTTTTTTGTCTCGCATTTGAAATTTACCTACCTCTAACACTGTGTCCAGTTTCTCTCCCAATTTACGTCCAACTTCAAGGGTTTTAAACGATTCTGGCAAACCCCAAAATTGAATCCAAACTGAAAAATTGAAAATAATCTCTTCATCACAGTTCTGATCTTCTTTCCATCTCTTGACATGGAGTACATAATCTTTGAATAGCCATGGAGAACCACGTTCAACACGCAAGACATCCACTTTTTTATTAAAAAAGAATTGGAAGGAATTATCCCCTTTGTCACTCACGCTAAATCCTTCCGATTTTCTCATATAGCCTTTAAAACATTCTCCGTGGTTCCAACTGAGAAGGTTTTGGAAGCAAAGAGTTTGCCGTAGAGATTATTGGAACAAGCGTTAATACCTTCTGATATATTTGTCCCTTTCAGTAGAATCACATTTCTACTTCCTTTTCGATTGTCTTCCTCAATTTGATTTTCATTTCTCGTTGTCTTCACATATAAATTACGTAAATTTGTATTGAAATTTAATTGACGTTGATAATATAACTTTGACGACAGTAGAAATTCTGTTAAAAAATCCTATCAAAGTAATAAAAAATCCTAACAGAACAATTTGAAGGAGTTTATTAATAGTCAAATTTCTTTTATTAATAGTCAATCATCCCTTTGTTAACATCCAGATAAATGCGAACTAAATTATCATCGCAACATCCATAATAATCAGGATCAACCCTTTTATATTTGTGTATTAAAGAGGAGAAAAGTCAATAAAAGGCTTTTTTTGCACCGTTAACAATTAAATTAAACATTTAAGAGCTAAAGGATTAACTGCATTTTCACTGTTTATTAATGACGGTACGAAATTAAATACATTTGTAAAACTCTTTTATATTATATATTAAAATTAAATTTTTATATTAGAGTAAAGTAATAATTAAATATTTGATGATTTTAATATAAAATTAATTAATCTTAAAAAAATGTTAATTATGTCTAGATAATGCGAAAAGAAACAAATTATTTATATATTTTATTATTTATAATAGTGTGTATCTTATTACTATTATATAAATATAAAAATAATGTAGTTTTAGGTAATAAAATTATTTATTATCTTTTAAATTTTTATATAACAATATATGTTAAAACACAAATATACATTGAAAATAAATTAAACTACACATGTATTTATACAGAAATATATTGGTGGTTGATTTTAGTGTACAGTTAGCATTTTTAAACTTTTTATCAATTACTCTTATAGTCTTATTTACTACGAATTATATCAAAATAGATAAAGTTTCGTTCCAAAAGTTGTTATCTGCGTGACAATTATTCATAAATAGACACGTCACAATAATTAACAATACATATAAATGTCATCAATACATTTTACGAGATGAATTAATAGAAAAACATAATAAGATGAATTAATAGAAAAACATAATGGTGTGTATTGTTTACTATAGAAAAAGAATTAAATTGATACTTTTTATCTTCGGAGAGTAATTAGTCTAAATTCAAAATTTTCAAAAACTTAATTGTTACTTTACTTTTTATATTATTACTAAAATTAATGTAATATTTTTACAATTTAATCATATCTTTAATTTTTATTTTTATAAATTAAATTATATTATTAAATAATAAAAAATATAACCATCATTTTAATTTTAATTATACTTTTTACTTTTTAAATATGGTCAAATTTCACATTCATATCATGTATATAATATCAAAAATATTATTTGTACACAAAAAATAATTAATTACTAAAATTAGTTACTAATATATTTGTATATAAATATATAATTTAATTTATTTTTAATATATATTTATATTCTAACATATATTTTATACTGATAATTGATTTTAGTGGCTAATTTTAGCATAGTAGACATGATATACATAAATATTTATAGCTCACAACCCAATTGGCAGAGCATAGAGTTCAAACCCTTCATCAATCATTTGACTTCAAAAATTCATTTTATCTTTTACTTTCACATCCATGGCCCTCTCAAACTCTCATCATCATCATCATCATCATCATCATCATGTTGCACTCTTTTCTTCACCAGGAATGGGTCACATAATCCCAATTCTTGAACTTGCCAAACACCTTCTCACACACCAAAAAATCACTATTACCAAAATAACCTTATTCATTCCTTCAATCAATTCATCATCATCCAAAGCTGAGAAAGATGTTCTCCAATCAACCATAAATCAAAACATTTCAATCGACATAATCCACCTTCCCCCAATTGACATATCCAACCATATTAGTAATAACGTTCTTGACCCTAATAATATTGTAACCTTAGAGACCAAGATAGCAATCACAATGCATGAAGCACCAAAACTCTTTGTAAGTGCAATTTCCAACATGAAATTCAAACCAACCATGATTATCACCGATTATTTCCTAAGCCAAACTCTTCCTCTAGTGAAGAAAATGAACAATATGGAAGTTCCTATGTACCTTTTTGCCCCAACAAGTGCATGGCTTGTTGCACTTGGTTTTCACTCACCAAAGTTAGATAAAGAGGTAGAAGGAGAATATCATAGCCATGGAGAGACACCAATATTAATCCCAGGTTGCAAAGGTATACATCCTAGTGATTTGTTCCAGATGATGGAGGACAGAACACATAGGTTGTATCTTGAGTATCTTCTCATGTGTGAGGCGGTAATCTCTCTCATAATAAACTCAATAATCTCTTGATGAAAATATGCTTTGACTTGTTATAATAATTTTTTAATTTTTAATATGTTACTAATCGTTATATCTTATGCAAGAATATAGCATATACAATTGAAGTTTGGATGATGTCTATGTTTGTCTTTATAGCATGTTAAATTAAGCTTTTCGTTACCAATTATTTAGTTGGTGTAGTGGTGAAAATATCTAGACCACATAATACTAATAAGGTCTTTTAATATTATTATCAGAAATTTTAAACAGTCAATAATATAGCAACTTTTTAATAATTTATTAGTTTCTATATATAAGCTTTTATGGTGTAGATTCAAGTTCCCATCATAGTCATCATGTGGGGGCTTTCTCTATATGTTCATAATTTTTTTTTATTTATAGGTCCAATTTAAATAAATAACTTAATTTTATTCTTTTTAAAAAATAGTTTAAATAATAAATATTTATATTAAAATAATTTATAAATAAATTATTTTGTATTTAATTTTTTAATTTTAAAAGTGTTTATTTTTAAAAAAATCTGATAAAAAATTTTTATTATGAGAAAAGTTATTTTTTTTTTAATTTTTTCATAAGTACTTAAATAGTTTTTTAGAAAGTTATAATTTAATTTTAAAAATTGCACCAGGTATTAATACTATTATTTTTTATAAATAAAAAATTAAAAAAAAATTTGAAGCTTTGCAAACGGATCTATAGTATAGCTAGGTTAATTTGAGTACTTAATTAGCATTAAATTCTGAAGGGCTTCTCTAACAATGTGACGTTGTACATTGTCTATTTTGTTTTCTGAAGTTTTGCCCTTTATGGGTAGACTCTTCACTTATCAAATAAATAAATAAAAGTTGAAAAACTAAAAATAGATAATTAATTAAAAAAATTTAGAGAATAAGAAAAAATATTGGAATTAAAAACACTCTTAATAATATATAGAATTTAATTTTAATACATTCATAATATAAAAAATACATAGCTATTCAATTATGTTTATATATTTAAAAATTAGTTACTTTAGTTGATGTAAATAAGGAAAAGTCTAGGGGCTAGCACTTTTTTAACAATCTGGCCAGCATTTAACTATATAAAAAAAGTGAATGATCTCTCACTATTGGATGTAATCTCACACCATTAAAAATACTATTAATGGTCAATTGATGGTTACAAAACACAAAACTTGTTGGCCCTAGCATTAATAATATACTATTAGATGAGTGTACAAAACTCCTTTGCACTATTATTGCATAAAAATTAAATTAAAAATATATGAAAAAACCGTATAAACATATATACATATATTTGAAGAAAAAACTATCAAATAACATATTAACATCCATCTTGTGTTATCCATCTTTAATCAAGCCTCAAGCCCCATTGTTTGTAATTTTTTTTTCTTTATAAATAAATATGTTAATAATAACTTTAGTAACTTATATATATTTGGAACAGTTAACATTGGCTGATGGGATTTTTGTTAACACATTTGAGGAGTTAGAGCCTAAGACACTTGAAGCACTAAGAAGTGGAAAAATAACAAAGGTACCCATTTTCCCAATTGGGCCAGTTATAAGGGAAACTAATAATAAACAAAATAGAAATCATGTTGTTGATTGGTTAGACATTCAAGAAGAAGAGTCAGTGATATATGTTTCACTTGGAAGTGGATACTCAATGTCACATGAACAAATCAAAGAGATGGCTATGGGGTTGGAGCTAAGTGGTCAAAAATTTGTTTGGTCTTTGAGGCCACCATCCACAAAAACTGGGAATAATAACTATTATCTCACAGCAGGTGAGGATGCTGAAACAAATAAAAAATGCCACTCATCAGTGCAAGAGGCTTCAACTCAGATGGATATTGAAAAGGTAATGTTCAAATTTTTGTGTGGATTAAGGGTTTGTTTGGGTAAGTTTTTAAGAAAATATTTTTTTTTAAGTTATTTTTTTTAAAAGATATTATGAAAAAGTAAGTAATTTTATGTTTAGATATTTTATATAAAATTATTTTTTATTTATCAATTATGTTTGAATATAATAATATAAAAATACTTTTTTATTTATTTATTATATGAAAAATATCTTTTTTTTAAGAAAAAATTTTTTAAAAAAATGTAAATTACAACTTCTCAAAAAAGATGTTTTTTTTATTTTCTAATACTTTTACTTTTACTACTAAAAATTTGTTAAATATACTAAAAAATAAAAAAAATTATTAAAAAAATATTTTTTATTAAAATAATAACATCCAAACAAACACTAACATAAGTTAATATAATATCTCATTGTGTTCTATTCTCCTCATTCCATAATATCTATCTCGCTTGTGATTCTTAAAGTTTCAAAATGTTTATCCTATATAAAACATGAATTTAATGATGATATATTGACAGAACAACCATATTAACTGTATAGTAAATTAGTTATTAAAATTAGTTATTGATATAAAATATATATTAAAATAAAAAAATATATTAATAAGTTAAATAATATATATATTTATATATAAATATATAATGATTGATTTTAGTTACTAATTTTAATGTATAAATAATATTTTTGTTGATATAATATAAAAAATTTTACACAATTTAGATTCATATAATTAGATCGATGACCTTTTAAATAATAAATTTATAAATATTAGTAACTTTTATTTATGTGACAGTAAACTTGTTTGTATAAAATATTTTATACTAATAGTTTATGAAAATTAAATTAGTATAATATTTAAATAGTATTAGTTTCTTTTTTCTAAATTTACTCCTAATAATGATGTAATTTGAAGAAAGAGAATAGTGTAATAACAATTGTATTAATTGAAATTTGTCTTTTTAGGTGAGATTAATTTAATTTGGTCTGTTCACGTAATTTCTACTACTATTATCAATTTTTTTTCTTGGTCCTTGTGATTTTTAATTTTTGGCAGATATTATAAAACAGAAAAAGTATACTCAAATTTACTATTTGTCAGAATAATCAAAATATATTATTCCTACATAAACTTCTTGTTTTCAATAAATTTAGATAATCCTAAAAATTTGTTTCTACTTGTTATTGTTCATGCTAAAGATAGAATTAAATCAATCCTTATTTTTAAAAATTAATTTTTCATATTATTTTCTTAACCAAATATTTTTCAGATAAATGTAGACGACCTTATCCTTAAAATCGAAAATAGCAAAAAAAATGGTGCTACTAAATCTCAAGAACCAAGTGATTTTCCAGAAGAATTCTATAGAGTACAAAGCAATGGAATTGTTGTAATGGATTGGGCACCACAGTTAGAGATTTTAAATCACCCATCAATTGGAGGGTTTGTGTCACATTGTGGATGGAACTCAATCATAGAGAGTGTTTCATGTGGTGTTCCAATCATTGGTTGGCCACTATTTGCTGAGCAAAGGATGAATGCATCAATGCTACAAGATGAAGAAGTTGGCATTGCAATTAGATTGAATGTGGCAATGTCTACAAAGATTGTGGGAAGTAAAGAGATAGGAAAAGCTATAAGGAAGATAATGGATAAAGGGGATATTGAAGGGTGTGCAATTAGGAAAAGGGTCAAGGAGCTCAAGCACATAGCTCAAAAAGCTTGGTCCCATCATCATGGTTCCTCTTATTTTGCACTTTCAAGAATCGTTAACTCAAATGGTGTGTCATAATTACTCATTGGATATTGGACAAGAAATCTTTGTTGGTAAACCAAACTTATGTGTTTTAGAATAAATAAACTGTAGACACTAGACAATCCTATGATATTGTTTACTTTTCCAAACAATATTAATAAACAAAATAAAAATTGAGGCATTTTTCATAAAGTGCTGGCCAGCTGAGTTTTAATCTGCCATACAAATTTTTGATTTATCACTTGGGATATGGCTGGGTGTAGTGTGTGTGTGTTTTCCTATGTCTGAGGTTTATGGTTTCCATTTTTTTTTTTTTTGACATGGCCCATGGACTTACGATTCAAAAGTGGTAGAGAAAAACCGGATAACATAGAATTAAAAAAAGTCGATAGTGTGTGTGTGATGTAATGTCTAGATGTGAAAGTTGTTCGATCTATCTATAAAAAACTCCTCAATGGTAAATTAATATGGGTTAGTCTAATATTTAGTTTATGGAGATCGCTAAGTAAATAATGACTATTTTGAACAACATAAATAATTACTAATCAAATAAAAATACATTACACTTTTAAATTACTTATCTAAATCTTAAGAGTAAGCACCCAATCCGGTCATTGTCCATTTTCACGAAGGACAAAGCGATCACTGTCCAAAAAAAAGGAATACTTCGACCCTCAACCTTTTTTATTTTGGGACAATCCGATCCCTCTGTTAAAAAAATTATTTAAATAATAATAAAAATTGGTTTTGTATGTATTTTGTGGGGGTTTTAAACCTCCGCAAACTATTAATAAGTTTGTTTTTGAAAAATTCCTTCACCAATGGTGGTTAAGTGAAGAAAAACTATCAATGAAAATGATGCCACAAAAAAAATAGTAATTGTAGTACAAATACTTTTTAAAAGAAAAAAATAACATCGAATAAGAAATGAAAAAAGAGAATTTTAATATTGATAATATTGGTATTAGTGATGATGACGGTAGAGGAGATAATGATGATTATAAATCAATAAAAATAATAGAAGTAGGAGCGATAATAATGAGGATGAAAAAGGTAGTGGTAGTAGTGGTAGTAATTAGCTATATTATTAAAAATAATTTTGTGAATGTTTAAAACTCTCACAAAATACAAATAAAATCCCCACAAAACTAATTTTTATTATTATTTAAATAATTTTTTTAACAGAAGGATCGTATTGTTTCAAAATAAAAAGGTTGAGGGTCAAAATGTCCCTTTTTTTAGACAGAAATCGCTTTATCCTTTATGAAAATGGACAAGAACCGGATTAGGTGTTTACTCAAATCTTAATATTAAAATAATAATCATCCGTACACCTAGTAAAATAAACATTCAATATATCTATATATTATTCACATTATTTAATATTTTTATTGTCTACCTATACTTTTCCTTAGTTTATTAGTATTCTTTGACCGGTTGGACTAAACAAAATCGGTGGTATAGTCAAGTTAAAAGAAAGGGGCTCATTTTTTTGTTAACAAAAAACTGTCGACACACAAAAAATATCGAGGTTCAAATCCTGGAATGAAAAATTTTAAAATTAACTAGTTATTAGCACACAAAATCTTTGTCTAATAGTTATGATTTTGTCTTGCTTTATATATAGATTTGAGAATTGGCTGAAGTTAATAATAGATGAAAGTATGACGTTATTAATGTTGAGTGTATAATGCGTAGTATGCGTAAATATTGTGATGCGTAAACTGTAATTAGATTCATAAATTGAGTTTTAATTTTACTTCAATAGTATTTAGAAAATTCACATCACTTTTATCTGGTTTTCGAAAATACGTATCAAATACAAAATACATCATTTCTTTTCATTTTGTTGGATAAAAAATAATGTTAGGTTAATCCTTATCAACTATCAATATAAAATATATATTAAAATATAAATATATATTAAAAATAAATTAAATTATATATATATTTATATATAAATATATTAATAATTAATTTTAATAGTTAATTTTAGTATATAAATAATATTTTTATTTAAATTAATATTAAATTATACATAAAGTATATATAAGTGAGGTTAATTTAGATTTAAGAGATAACTGATTTCAAACCGCTAAAGATATCGAGTATTTGATAAATGACATTGACGTTTCAAACATAAATTTTTAAAAAATACTACATATCTTTTAAAATTTAATTTTTGATTAATTTTAAAAAAATTATTATTATTTAATTAATTTAAATATCTATTTTTATATATTAATTATTTAAAAAATAAAAAAACATTCACTTTTAATTTTTTAAAATTAAATAAAAAATAATATTTAAAAAATATCTAATTACATGAATAAATTTATTATACCAACTAACAAACATAGTTGTAAAAATCGGACTGGTCGGTTCGACCGAAAAATTAGTGAACCGAATTCTATACCAGTCCGATCCAGTATTTGAACCACACAAAGAATTGAACCAGTTAAATTCGGTGTGAACCGATACGAACCGGTCAAAACTGGTGCGAATCAGTCAAAATCGGTAAAGTGGTCTGACCGAACCACTTGAAAAAAAATATTTCCAAAATGCTTGAGGTAGGGTTCAAACCCAACCCTGCCCTCAAGGAAACCAAAAGGCTCCACAACCATCAAACCACTATGTTTTCTATTAAAATTTATGCAAATTATAATACATATAGATATCTTTTATCAATAGTTTACTTTTATTTAATTTATTTTAATTTTAATTATAAATTTACTCATTCTTAAATTAATTATATTTTTATTTAACAATAATTATAAACTCACTTATTTTTTTATAATGATATAATATCTATTAATATTATTTTTTAATAAATACTTGTAGTATATAATAGTATAAAGGATATAAATTAATTAATAAATTATTAAAATTTAAAAATAATAGTTATTTTAATATAAAAACAAAATAAAAATATTTGTGATTGAGTAAAAATAATAAAATATTTATTATTTATGTTCCATATTGTTTTAAAATAACTTGATATTTTAAAATGTTAGTAAAAATATGTATTTTAAATTTTAATTTTAAATTTTTAACTATTTTTTATTTTTTGTTTACATAGGATCGAGTCAATTGATTTAACCAATAACTCAACAGTTAAACCAATAACTCAATAATTTAATAATCTGATCAGTTCGATTATCGATTCGGTTCTGACAACTATACTAAGAAGTGCAGTTGTCTCCGCAATGTTTACCTAAAACGCTATTGCAATTGTCATATCATACCTCAATTTGCCATGCAAAGTCAACGGTTTGAAGCTCCCCTTCATGTTATTCCACTTATCACCTGTCCTTATTTTAAATAATATGGTTAAGTATTTTTTTTATTTTTAAAGTTTGAAATTAAAATTAAAATTATCTCTAATCTTTTTTTATTATTAAAATAATTTTTAATATTATAAAATATTATAAAATTATTTTTTTATTTTAATCTTTTTATTAAATTATTTTTAATAATTAATATAAATAATAAAAATAATATTAAAAAAAAAAACAAAATCCTTCTCCCCACTTACATCCCACTCCCATACTTCTTCTCTTCTTTGCTCCTCATCCCCTTCCTCATACCCCCGGCGCACCCCATGCCCTTCAATTAAAAAAAAAAAAAAAATTCGGTATGGTCAAAAAAGAAATTACCTCACAATAATCAATCTTTTATGAAGTATTTTATTTCATTCTGATTGTGATGAATCATGTTAGGTTTGCCAAATAAGTGTTTAGGGAGATGGGCAATAATCGTCACTGCACGTGGATGTCCATGTCTTTACCCATCTCCCAAACATTACCACCAGCTAGTTCATACTTCAATCTGACAACAAAACCCATATAATGTATCTATGCATAGCATTACAAACAAAACACATCACTACTAACTACCATTAATTAGTGTTTGAGTCAAATTGGGAAGAAAGGAAAGAATGTTACTGTGTTTGAGCTTGAAAGGGAAGAGATACGGGAAGGGAGGGGTATGAGGAAGGGGATGGGGAGATAAAAAAAAGAAGAGATTCGGGGGAGGGGAGAGGAGAAGGGTTTTGTTTTTATTTTTTAATATTATTTTTATTATTTATATTAATTATTAAGGGTAATTTAATAAAAAAATAAAATTAAAGTAGAAAATGACGATTTTATAACGTTTTATAACGTTAAAGATGATTTTAATAACAAATAAAGGTCGGGGACGATTTTGATTTTGGCCTCAGATCTTAGGGACGAAAAAAGTACTTAACCCTAATAATAATAATAATAATAATAATAATAATAATAATAATAATAATAATAATAATTTGTTGAAGTTACTAATATCCGCCGTACACAATGCCGTTGTCGTTGCCGTTGACGGAGCGCTCTTCTTTGATTAGGTTCTCCTTTCTGTCGTACATTTGAGGGGCTTTCTTCTACTTCCGCAATCTCTCCTTTTTTTATTTATTTGAATTTTCTGTGTCACTTTTTGAGACTCTCTTCCACTCTCAAAAATTGAATGTTACTTCCTTTGAACCCTTAACCACCCTTATTGTTCTCAAAACATAATCTATGTCTAATACAAGGCGGGATAAAGTTAGACAGCCCCATGTTGAGAAAGATCCACGGATTTAGAATTGGAAAGCGTATCTTCGTTTGGAAAGTGAATCATTCACAATTTTTGTGGATAATTTACCCTACAATGTTTCGAAGAATGAATTGTTCCATATGTTCAAGTGTACAGGAAGGATAAATGACATCTATTTGGCACGTAAAGAGAAGTATGACCGGATCCATCTATTTATTTTTATCAGGTATACTACAAAAGGAGGGGCATTAAAAGCCATCAAGGAGATGAATGGAATGTGATTAAGGAGCAAAGAGATCTTTGTGGGTGAGGCCAAGTATAGGAGGAGGATTGATGCCCGAAAAAAAATCACTACGCACGATGAAGATGTCAGGGAGTCTCCTGATAAAAAACAGAAAAAAAGTAAAGGAAAGGATATTGAGGTGAACGAGAAAGAGAGAGTTATTTTGAAACACCATGGAAGTGAAGAACTAGAAGCTCAGAGGGAACCGTTGGAGATAGAATGAGATGCGGTGGTAGTGATGCCACAGGGGCTACGGGAGACAGAGCATGACAAGGATAGAAAGGTAATTGTCGCTGAGGATTTGGATGAGTGGCACGAGAGTTTTTTGAAAAGGCGAACAGATAATTCTTTGGTGTATCCGGCAATTATGGTGAGTGCGGAATCAATGAGATCTCAAACAATCAATAACGAAGCAATCTCTGAAAGAACAGATACTTGGGAATATGGGGATAAACGAAAAGAAGGGGTAGATTTGGTGTTGAACAAAAGTTCAGTTGGGGCTAGGTTGAAGCACATAACACCTAATATGTTAGTGGGGTGTGGCAGCGAAGTGGCTGTGTAGTGCGAAGAAGAGTACGTCATTGTGCGTTTTAAAAGGGCCTCCTTGCTGGCTGCTGCGGACGACGATGAAGAGAGGGGGGTGTGGCTCGTCATGGAGTTCGCGAAGGGGTTGATGCCACGGTGAACAACGCTGACGAGACAGATCTGGGAGCAGCGCAGAAGTCAGCTGCTGGTGGCGGAAGTGATAATGTTCGTGCTGAGCTTGATGGTATGGAGGGCAGGGAAGAGCATGAAGCCCCTGATGCACCCGACGAGCAGAATCAAACCGGAAAGGAGATTTTCAGAGGTGCAGAGAATTGTTCGAACAACATAGTGGAGGAAAACATTCCACCAAGTGTAGTTAATGAGACCCACACTAGTTTGGACGGGAGCGGTAAGCAGCATGTTGGCATATGTCTGATGAGGGGTGATGCAGTACAGGATTCAGATTTAGAGGATGAGAATACAGTGGTGCAGAAAATTGGGTTGGATGATGAAGGGGCTAAAAGGAACATGGTAGATTCAGGGACTCAGAGCAGGATGCAGACTGTGAAACTAATCAAGATGAGCACGGAGGAAGTTGGGATAAAGATATGGCTGAAAATAGGGCTTCTTGAGATCTGGCTGTCGAATCAGGAGCTGTTTTATATGACGAGGATGATGACATTATGGCTATTCTCCAAACTCAAAATGAAGTATTGGCACAAAAAAGAAGACGAGCAAAACAGAAAAAGAAAGTAAGAAGGAGCCGCCCCAAAAACCGAAATAAGGTGTGTAATAAAATTTTTAAAAAATTTTAGTTCGTGAAATATGAGGGGGTCTAGGGAGTGTTGGAAAGTGGAAAATGGTAAAAATTTAAGCGTAAAAATAATGTGAATATGTTAGGATTGATAGAGACAAAGAAGGAGGTGATTACAAAGTTTGATGTAGTGCAATTTTGGAGTAATGATGCGGTGTGTTTAGAATTTGTGGGATCGAAAGGTGTGCTTCTGAAGGTTTATTAATAATGTGGGATGTTATGATATTTAGGTTGAGTAATTGTTACAAAGGAGAGAAATTGTTGTGTATAGAAGGAGAATTGACAAATAATAATTTTCATTTGTGCAGTTTGCTTGGTGTATGGTGTGCATACAAGGGAAGAGAAGCTTGATGTGTGGGAATAGTTGAGTTTTTTATCGGAAATATGTCAAGTTCTTCTTTGCTACATTGGAGTCTTCAATGAGATTGTACAGTTGGAAGAAAGAAAAGGCGCAAGTGTGTCAGCATTATAGAACTGGTGGATATAAAGCTGAATGATTGTAAGTTTATGTGGTTCAGAGGTCAATTGTGTAGTCATATTGATAGAATGTTAGCGAGTTTGGTTTCATTGTTATCATTTGGAGCACTTAGTTGAAAAGGAATGACAGAATCTTCAGGAATTAAGAATCAGGTATTGCAGGGATAGTCAATAGGTCGATTAAGAGTTACAAAAAGCGAAGTGATATTTGATCTTTTGAGTGTTGATGACTTTTGTCTATTTAGTACTTTTCCGTTGATGATTCACCTTGTTGTGTTGAACTTTTTGTTTAAAAAAAAATAATTTGTTAAAGTTCTAGATTTTTACTTCAATAAGATCAAATTGAAAAGGAGACGTACAATACCCGCAAACGAAATTTAACTTCTATTTTAGCATCACAAAAGCATTTATATTACAATTGACAAGGATGACACATATAACTGAAATCAAAATAGTATATTTAAAAAATTACATCATGTGCCATTCATTGATATTGAAGACATGAGTTGTGCATTGATCCTTGAGGAGCTTATTCTTGATGATTTCGTTGCAAACACTAGCATGCAGAATAGGCCTATCTTTAAAAAAAAGTGTTATAAATTTTCATATCTTATGCCAAGATCGGCCACATATTTATTCACCAAAGTTATAAAATACACCTTGTGTATAAATTATAGGGAAAATGACTTGGTTAAACCAAGTACATTTGAAAATGTCCTGAATGTCCCAAACAAAAAATTGCAACGTCAAAATCTCAAATCATGTTTCTATATAAATCGAATTGAATAGATTCTATTTAGCAAAACAGGTAGTAAATCGAATCTAAATGATTCGAATTAGGTGCATTTAAGTTCAGTGAACGTAAATCGAATCAAAGGAATTTGATTTAGATATGAACGTAATTCGAATCAATTAGATTCGATTTATGGTTGAACGTAAATCGAGTCAATTAAATTCAATTTACACATGCAACCAGCATTAGAGTAAATCAAATGTAATTGTTTCGATTTACAAAGCAGGGAGGTGTATAAAAAGAAGCTGCTATACGAAATTTTATAGAATGAGTGAGATTTACAATGGCTAGTGATGAGAGTTTTGTAACTCTTGTGCACTACAGAGGGTCCATTAAGAAGAAAACGCGATCAGGAATTAAGTTCACTGACAAAGATCCGCTGAGTATTTTTCTCAAACCTTCGACAAGTTTTGCTGAGTTTAAGAATAGTATACTCCAGAGACTAGGAATGCATGACGTGAAACGGGTGGAGAAGTTGTCCTATCGAATTTTGATTTCCGTGTTACGCGATGATGTGAAGTATGATTCGTTCATTATTAACAGTGATGAAGAAATGCAAGTGTTGTTTCATTGTCGCTGTTAGTTTCCTGATGTGAGGACTCCGGAGTTGTTGGCGAAACTTGTGGATATGGCATCAAGTTCTGGAGGCTTGAACAGGAATATGCAGTCCACGGGACATATAGCCAACTCTAGTGAATTGCCTGTTGGATCATCGTCAGCAGTGCCGGTGATTGCACCTGAGCCAGACTTAGTGGCTTCACCATCGTTTGCCGTCAATCTAAATCGAAGTTGTGATGCATTAGTTGGCGAGGCTGGACCGTTAGGAGACGGTGATTTTGTGGCGCCCAGTTCTCCTCCGTGTGTTCCGGTATTCGGAGAGGTTGGAGCACCAGAAGGGGTTGAGGATGCATTGCAGGATGATGATGATGATGATGTGGAGCCCGCAACAATTTCTGCGGATGATAGCGAGGAGGAGACACCACGAACGAGTCCACCTGTCGGTGGGGGAGCATCTAATTCAGGTACTAATCAATACCCCCCCCCACTTCTCTGCTCTAGACTTGGATGCCATGGCACCTCAGGAGGATCCCTCTGTACCTGTTGGCTTTGGGGCAAGAGACTCGCAAACTACAGGAGGTATCTATGTTTCAGGTTGGCCAGCAGTTTCAGGATAAGGAGGAAGTCGTGCTTAGCATGAAGACCTATAGCATCCGCCGCGGGGTTTAGTACAGGGTATTGGAGTCAGATCACCGCAAGTACTATGGCAAGTGCAAGGAGTTCGGGAGCGAGTCCGTATGGCTAATCCGGGTCAGCCTCCACAAGGTCATGTGACGTGGCTCCAAGATCTCGGGATGAACCACCTGCACGACCTCCGCCAGGCTCTATGGCATCCATAGAAACTGTGCATTCAAGTTCAAATTGTTAGTCAACATAAACTAAAAAAGATTCACACACAACATGAACATGAAAATACTCACATCTCCCGGCTGGAGCAAATCAATCCTCAGTCTCCAATTCGCGACACGAGCCCCCTTGTCACTCAAGCTCGGCTGATAACCTCCCCATCTGATAACCACAACATTTAGTTAACAGTAATTGTAAATGCTAAATAAATGGAAAACAGTTCGCACAGCTAAATTGAGACTACCTCGAGGCCAACGGCCAATGGAAAACATCATATCCGTCCGGCCGGAATCCAGGCAACCTCCAAAAGATCCACGACTGTAGCAGCTGAAGTGGACCAACCAACTTGACGACATTTCTGTTTGTCACGCAGCACATGCACCTGTATAGCCATGACAACGCAGCGGAACCCCAACTGTACTGACCCATGTCCTCTAACCTGGCGACATACGACAACCATCGGATGTGAAGGCGGGTACCTGACTTGTCCCCAAACAGCTGTGTCGATAGGAGCATCATGATGTACGCGGGCGTACCTCCTCACCGTCTCGTCATCTGCCCCCTGTGGAAGCTCAGTAAACGTCTCCTCAAACCATGTGCACTTCACTGTGAACTTGTTGATGCAGTTTGCTAGGAGGCAACACTCCAAGGAGCTCCTCAAACCGCACCCATGGTGGTCGGCCACCCTCTATAAACTATAGAAAGTCTGTCAGGCATCCGCTAACATACTGCCTGTCGATCAGGAGACCAAGGTGGTACGCTACATCCTGTCGGATGATCGTGCACTCCCCAAACGGCATGTGGAATGTATGCGTCTCAAGACGCTATCTCTCCACGAAGGCCCTGACCAACGGCTCGTCCAACCGAAACCAACTCTCGTTCAATCTTGCAAGATGGTACAGACCAGCCATCTGCAAGTAAGGAACGATCCTATCATCCAACATCATACCGTGCTGCCATCTCATATTGCTGATGCATCGATGGGGCTGCATAAGAATAGAAGATGACTTCTCACATTCGTCACAAAAATACCCCTCAATGCATCAAAATTTCAAGTTACCACAACATTGCATGCCATCACTTTCAAAACATTTTTATCTTTCTATCCCTACCAATATATAGAAAGGCTAACTACTACATTACTCATCTACAATTCTTCATATTAACAAAAAAATTACTAATACGAGATAAAAAATTTTCTCTTTATTAACAAACATAGAAAACAGTAGTTAACCCTGTTCATTAATCTACATCTAGCCCTATTCTATAGTTAATGACTCACTAAGCATGACATGAACTAAATTCAAATATCTATTTCTGGATTTATTTTAAAAATCTCACACTAACAATTATAACTAACTACTAACTTATTTAAAAACAAATTAAATATTAAAAAACACTAACCTCGAGGTGGACGGCTCCAGCAATATGCGCGACTCCGTCAAGTCGATACAAACGATTCGGGTCGTCCTCCATGCATGCGAAGTTGGTCCAACCGAGGTTGCTTTCAGAGAATCTCGGAACTGGGACGTGGGGTTGGGAGAGGTTATGGCGTTTCTGGGTTCGAATCAAGTGACTTCGATTTGTTTATATAGCGAAAAAGCAAGCAAATCGAATCAATTTGATTTGAATTATGCTCGTTCCATTTGCTTATAAATCGAAGCAAGTCAGTTCGATTTAAAAAAAATAAAATCGAATCAAATAGATTCGATTTACGTGAATTTTGAATTTCGTGGTAAAAATTGAATCGTGTTGATTCGATTTACAGGTTTTCCGAAATCGAACTCACTAAATTCGATTTATGCATTTTCTTACCACGAACGTAAGTCGAATTAGGTTGATTCGATTTGCATTCAATCACTTTTCTCACTTAATTCGAATAATTTTGATTCGATTTAATACGTGTTTGGTTAAATCGAACTCACTCAATTTGATTTATATAGATATCAACACTGGGACTTTGACGTTACAAATTTCTGTTTGGGACATTCAGGACATTTTCAAAAGCACTTGGTTTAACCAAGTCATTTGCCTTAAATTATATTAGGTAAGAAAATTATTATTCAATCAAAATCTTAAACAAACAAAAAATATAATATCAATATTTTTCTTTTTTTTTTCCTTTTTTCTCCTTTGTAATCCGGAGTAAATCCCCAAAATGGTCCCCCAGATTAGGCCCGTACACTAATGTTGTCCCTCAGTTTCTAAATGCTCTAAATACACCATCCAATTTGAGCTCCGTGTGAAATCCTGGTCCTTCCACCCAATTCCGACACGACTCAGCAGCCGGAGCGCTGAGCTGCCGGTTCCACCTCTACGTAGGCTTCATTACCCTCCACCATCACCATCGTTCCTTCTCTTCTCCCAACGGAGCCACTACCCTTCTCTCTTTTTCTAATCCTCCTTTCCCTTTCTCCCTTCCTCAAGCATTGTAGCCCTTTCCTTCTCTCAGTTCACCAGCCTTCAGATCACTACTTCAGAACCACTGCTGCAATCCTTTTTCTTTTCTTCTTCCTCTCTTCTTTTCTCTTTTTCTCTGTCCATTGGAAGGGTGGATGAATCAGAACGGTGTCATTTTGTGATGGAAGGGAATTGAAAGGTTTCTTGGAGAATATTTCCATACACTTTCAGCAACAATCAGAATCCAACAAACTAAATTAACCTATCATAACCACCTAAAACCTGAAACACAGATGAAATTTCAAAGGAGAAGTTGAACTAAAACCTGTTTGAAGAACAGGGAAGGAGAATGCGAAAATAGAGGAAGTTGGGGTGGTCAGACAGGGAAAGAAGGCAAACCAAAACATGAGGAAGGAGAGGAGGGTTAGTCATTGTGGGTAATGGAAATGACAAGGAGAAGCAGACGAGAGGAGGACATCGACAGAGTAGTGGTTGCAGCGGCTATTGCGGTAGCAGTAGTTCGGTGATGAGGAACAAAGATGAAGGTACCGGTCGGCTTGATAAACCCCATTTTTAGGGTTTATCTTGTATTGAATTCAGAGTATTTTGATAACCTTTTCTCGCATTTAGCCTATGAATTGGCATGTGGTGGACGAAATTGTGATCCTCAAAGTTGGTCTCTTTGTATTTGTATGAAATCAAAAATACCCAAAAGAGATCATGGTGTGATGAATTGGGATCTTAATAATCCCTGGTGTGATCATAACTCCGTTCAACTAAACCAGCAAGTGTACTGGGTCATCCAAGTAATACCTTACGTGAGTAAGGGTCGATCCCACAGAGATTGTTGGTATGAAGCAAGCTATGGTCACCTTGTAAATCTCAGTTAGGCAGATTAAATGGTTTATGATGAGTTCGAAAATTAATAGTAAACAGAAAATAAAATAGGATAGAAATACTTATGTAAATTAATGGTGAGAATTTTAGATAGGTGTGTGGAAATGCTAGAATCCTTTCGAATCTCTGTTTTTCTATTGCTTTCATCCAATCCTTTTTACTCCTTTCCATGGCAAGCTGTATGTAGGGCATCACCATCATCAATGGCTACTTTTAATCCTCTCGGGAAAATGGTCCTATGCGCTGTCACTGCACGGCTAATCGTCTGGAGGCATCACCCTTGGCAATGGCTACATCCCATCCTCTCAGTGAAAATGGTCCAAATGCTCTGTCACAGCACGGCTAATCATCTGTCGGTTCTCAATCAGGTTGGAGTAGAATCCCTTGATTCTTTTGCGTCTGTCATCACGCCCAGCCTTCAGGAGTTTGAAGCTCGTCACAGTCATTCAATACCGGAATCCTACTCGGAATACCACAGACAAGGTTAGACTTTCCGGATTCCCGGGATCCTACTCGGAATACCACAGACAAGGTTAGACTTTCCGGATCCCCATGAATGCCGCCATCTATCTAGCTTATACCACGAAGATTCTGTTGGGGAATCTAAGAGATATGCGCCCGGCCTAAAGTAGAACGGAAGTGGTTGTCAGTCACGCGCGTTCATAGATGAGAATGATGATGAGTGTCACGGATCATCACATTCATCAAGTTGAAGTGCAATGTATATCTTGGAATAAGAATAAAAGAGAATTGAATAGAAAATAATAGTAATTGTATTGAAACTTGAGGTACAGCAGAGCTCCACACCCTTAATTTATGGTGTGCAGAAACTCCACCGTTGAAAATACATAAGTGAAAGGTTCAGGCATGGCCGAATGGCCAGCCCCCCTGAAGGTGATCAAAAGACCGAATGGTCAAAAGATAAGACGTCTAATACAATAGTAACTTATCATATTTATACTAGACTAGCTACTAGGGTTTACATGAGTAAGTAATTGATGCATAAATCCACTTTCGGGGCCCACTTGGTGTATGCTTGGGTTGAGCTTGATCTATCAACGAGCTGAGGCTTTTCTTGGAGTTGAACGCCGAGTTATAACGTGTTTCTGGCGTTCAACTCCGGGTTATGACGTGTTTCTGGCGTTTAACTCCAGACAGCAGCATGTACTTGGCGTTGAGCGCCACTTTACGTCGTCAATTCCCGAATAAAGTATGAACTATTATATATTGCTGGAAAGCTCTGGATGTATACTTTCCAATGCCATTAAGAGCGCCGCATTTGGAGTTCTGTAGCTCTAGAAAATCCATTTTGAGTGCAGGGAGGTCAGAATCCAACAGCATCAGCAGTCCTTTTGTCAGCCTTTTTTCAGAGTTTTGCTCAAGTCCCTCAATTTCAGCCAGAAATTATCTGAAATCACAGAAAAACACACAAACTCATAGTAGAGTCTAGAAATGTGAATTTAACATAAAAACTAATGAAAACATCCCTAAAAGTAGCTTGAACTTACTAAAAACTACCTAAAAACAATGCCAAAAAGCCTATAAATTATCCGCTCATCACAACACCAAACTTAAATTGTTGCTTGTCCCCAAGCAACTGAAAATCAATTAGGATAAAAAGAAGAGAATGTACTATAAATTCCAAAATATCAATGAATATTAATTCTAATTTAGATGAGCGGGACTTGTAGCTTTTTGCTTCTGAACAGTTTTGGCATCTCACTTTTTTCTTTGAAGTTTAGAATGATTGGCTTCTCTAGGAACTTAGAATTTCGGATAGTGTTATTAACTTTCCTAGTTAAGCATGTTGATTCTTGAACACAGCTACTTATGAGTCTTGGCCGTGGCCCTAAGCACTTTGTTTTCCAGTATTACCACCGGATACATAAATGCCACAGACACATGACTGGGTGAACCTTTTCAGATTGTGACTCAGCTTTGCTAGGGTCCCCAGTTAGAGGTGTCCAGAGCTCTTAAGCACACTCTTTTGCTTTGGATCCTTTTTACCCTTGCCTTTTGGTTTTAAAGGCTATTGGCTTTTTCTACTTGCTTTTTCTTTTTCTTTCTATATATATATATTTTCGCCATTTTTTTCGCAAGCTTCTTCTTTTTCACTGCTTTTTCTTGCTTCAAGAATCAATTTCATGATTTTTCAGATCATCAATAACATTTCTCTTTGTTCATCATTCTTTCAAGAGCCAACAATTTTAACATTCATAAACAACAAGATAAAAAATATGCACTGTTCAATCATTCATTCAGAAAACAAAAAGTATTGTCACCACATCAATATAATTAAACTAAATTCAAGGATAAATTCGAAATTCATGTACTTCTTGTTCTTTTGAATTAAAACATTTTTTATTTAAGAGAGGTGAAGGATTAATGGATTTTATTCATAGCTTTAAGACATGGTTACTACATACTAATGATCATGAAGTAGAGACACAAAATATAGATAAACATAACATAGAAACCGAAAAACAGAAAGAAATAAGAACAAGGAATGAATCCACCTTAGTGGCGTCTTCTTCTTGAAGGACCAACAATGTCCTTAAGCTCTTCTATGTCCCTTCCTTGCCTTTGTTGCTCCTCCCTCATTGCTCTTTGATCTTCTCTTATTTCATGGAAAATGATGGAGTGCTCATGATGTTCCACCCTTAATTGTTCCACATTATGGCTCAAATCTTCTAAGGAAGTGTTGAGTTGTTCCCAATAGTTGTTGGGAGGAAAGTGCATCCCTTGAGGCATCTCAGGGATTTCTTGATGATGAGCTTCCTCATGCATCTCTTGAGAACCGTGGAGGGTCTCTCTTGCTTGCTCCATCCTCTTCTTGGTGATGGGCTTATCCTCTTCAATGGAGATGTCTCTTTCTATGATAACTCCAGCTGAGTAACATAGATGGCAAATAAGGTGAGGAAAAGCTAGCCTTGCCATGGTGGAGGGCTTTTCGGCTATTTTGTAGAATTCATTGGAGATGACTTCATGAACTTCTACTTCCTCTCCAATTATGATGCTATGAATCCTCGATCCACAGTAACTTCAGATCGGTTGCTAGTGGGAATGATGGAGCGTTGAATGAACTCCAACCATCCTCTAGCTACAGGCTTGAGGTCCAGTCTTCTTAGTTGGACTGGCTTGCCTTTGGAGTCTCTCTTCCATTGAGCTCCTTCCACACATATGTCCATAAGGACTTGGTCCAACCTTTGATTAAAGTTGACCCTTCTAGTGTAGGGGCGTACATCTTCTTGCATCATGGGCAAGTGGAACGCCAATCTCACATTCTCCGGACTAAAATCTAAGTATTTCCCCCGAACCATTGTGAGATAATTCTTTGGACTCGGGTTCATACTTTGATCATGGTTCCTAGTGATCCATGCATTGGCATAGAACTCTTGAACCATTAAGATTCTGACTTGTTGCATGGGGTTGGTTAGGACTTCCCAACCTCTTCTTCGGATCTCATGTCGGATCTCCGGATACTCATTTTTCTTGAGCTTGAAAGGGACCTCAGGGATCACCTTCTTCTTTGCCACAATATCATAGAAGTGGTCTTGATGGCTTTTGGAGATGAATCTTTCCATCTCCCATGACTCGGAGGTGGAAGCTTTTGTCTTCCCTTTTCCTTTTCTAGAGGATTCTCCGGCCTTAGGTGCCATTGATGGTAATGGAAAAACAAAAAGCTTATGCTTTTACCACACCAAACTTAAAATATTGCTCGCCCTCAAGCAAGAGAAGAAAGAAGAGAAGAAGAAAAAGAAAATATTGAGGAGAAGGGAGAGATGGTGTTTCGGCCAAGGTATAGAAGAGGGGGTTGTGTTGTGTGAAAATGAAGTGGAATGGAGGGGTTTATATAGGGAAAGGGGAGAGGGTAGGTTCGGCCATTTTAGGGTGGGTTTGGGTGGGAAAGATTTTTGAATTTTGGAGGTAGGTGGAGTTTATGGGAAAG
This sequence comes from Arachis stenosperma, assembly GCF_014773155.1. NCBI lineage: Eukaryota > Viridiplantae > Streptophyta > Magnoliopsida > Fabales > Fabaceae > Arachis > Arachis stenosperma. The sequence goes on from NC_080378.1 coordinate 106,549,415, forward strand.
AGTGGATGGATGTGAGTGATGAATAGGTGATGGGGAAGAGAGATTGAGGTGATTGGTGAAGGGTTTTGGGAAGTGTGATATGGGGGAGAGTGTAAATAGGATTAGAAGGTAAGGTAGGAATATGTTAGGTGGGGATCCTGTGGGGTCCACAGATCCTGAGGTGATCCTGTAGGGTCCACAGATCCTGAGGTGTCAAGGAATTCCATCCCTGTACCAAATAGGCATGTAAAATGCCTTTGCATACCATTCTGGCGTTTAAACGCCGAGTTGATGCACGTTCTGGGCATTCAACGCCCATGTAAAGCATGTTCTGGGCGTTCAACGCCCATGTAAAGCATGTTCTGGGCGTTTAACGCCCATATGTAGCATGTTTCTAGCGTTGAACGCCAGTTCCATGCTTGTTACTGGCGTTCAGCGCTAGCTTTTCTCAAGGCACATTACTGGCATTCAAACGCCAGAATGTTGCTTGTTTCTGGCGTTCAGCGCCAGATTCATGCTCTGTTCTGGCATTGAACGCCAGCCAGATGCTTCTTACTGGCGTTGAACGCCAGTCTGTGCTTCCTCCAGGGTGTGATTTTTCTTCTGCTGTTTTTGATTCTGTTTTTAATTTTTATATTTTTTTTGTGACTCCACATGATCATGTACCTAATAAAACACAAAATAACAATAGAATAAAAATAAAATTAAAAATTAGATAAATAAAATTGGGTTGCCTCCCAACAAGCGCTTCTTTAATGTCAATAGCTTGACAGTGGGCTCTCATGGAGCCACAAGGTGATCAGGTCAATGTTGTATAGTCACAACACCAAACTTAGAGTTTGGATATGGGGTCTTAACACCAAACTTAGAGTTTGGTTGTGGCCTCCCAACACCAAACTTAGAGTTTGACTGTGGGGGCTCTTCTTGACTCTGAACTGAGAGAAGCTCTTCATGCTTACTCTCTTTTGTCACAGAGGGATGGCCATGTGCCTTAAACACAAGGTAGTCCCCATTCAATTGAAGGACTAATTCACCTCTGTTGACATCTATCACAGCTCCTGCTGTGGCTAGGAAAGGTCTTCCAAGGATGATGCATTCATCCTCTTCCTTCCTAGTGTCTAAGATTATGAAATCAGCAGGGATGTAAAGGCCTTCAACCTTTACTAACACGTCCTCTACTATTCCATAAGCTTGTCTTAATGACTTGTCTGCCAATTGTAATGAGAACAAGGCAGGTTGTACCTCAATGATCCCCAGCTTCTCCATTACAGATAGTGGCATAAGATTTATCCCTGACCCTAGATCACATAGAGCTTTTTCAAAGGTCATGGTGCCTATGGTACAAGGTATTAAGAACTTGCCAGGATCTTGTCTCTTTTGAGGTAAAATTTGCTGAATCCAGGTATCTAGTTCATTAATGAGCAAGGGAGGTTCACTTTCCCAAGTCTCATTACCAAACAACTTGGCATTCAGCTTCATGATAGCTCCTAAATATTGAGCAACTTGCTCTCCAGTCACATCCTCATCCTCTTCAGAGGAAGAATAGTCTTCAGAGCTCATGAATGGCAGAAAGAGATTTAATGGAATCTCTATGGTCTCTATATGAGCCTCAGATTCCTTTGGATCCTTAATAGGAAACTCCTTCTTGCTTGAGAGACGTCCCAGGAGGTCTTCCTCACTAGGATTTTCGTCCTCCTCCTCCCTTGTGCATTCGGCCATGTTGATTACATCAATGGCCTTGCACTCTCCTTTTGGATTCTCTTCTGTATTGCTTGGGAGAATACTGGGAGGAGTTTCAATGACTTTCTTACTCAGCTGGCCCACTTGTGCCTCCAGATTTCTGATGGAGGATCTTGTTTCACTCATGAAACTGAATGTGGCCTTTGACAGATCAGAGACTAGATTGGCTAAATGAGAAATGCTTTGTTCAGAATTCTCTGTCTGTTGCTGAGAAGATAATGGAAAAGGCTTGCTATTACTCACCCTATTGCATCCACCATTGTTGAAGCCTTGTTGAGGCTTTTGTTGATCCTTCCATGAGAAATTTGGATGATTTCTCCTTGATGAATTATAGGTGTTTCCATAAGGTTCACCCATGTAATTAACTTCTGCCATTGCAGGGTTCTCAGGATCATAAGCTTCTTCAGAAGCTGCCTCTTTAGTACTGTTGGATGCATTTTGCCATCCATTCAGACTTTGAGAGATCATGTTGACTTGCTGAGTCAACATTTTGTTCTGAGCCAATATGGCATTCAGAGCATCAATTTCAAGAACTCCCTTCCTCTGAGGCGTCCCATTATTCACGGAATTCCTCTCAGAGGTGTACATGAATTGGTTATTTGCAACCATGTCAATGAGTTCTTGAGCCTCTTCAGGCATTTTCTTTAGGTGAATAGATCCACCTGCAGAATGGTCCAATGGCATTTTCGAAAATTCAGATAGGCCATAGTAGAATATATCTAATATGGTCCATTCTGAAAACATGTCAGATGGACATCTTTTGGTCAGCTGCTTGTATCTTTCCCAAGTTTCATAGAGGGATTCACCATCTTTTTGTTTGAAGGTCTGAACATCCACTCTAAGCTTGCTCAGCTTTTGAGGAGGAAAGAATTTATCCAAGAAGGCTGTGACCAACTTATCCCAAGAGTCCAGGCTATCCTTAGGTTGTGAATCCAACCATATTCTTGCTCTGTCTCTTACAGCAAAAGGGAAAAGCATGAGTCTGTAGACTTCAGGATCTACTCCATTCGTCTTAATAGTCTCATAAATCTGCAAGAACTCAGTTAAAAACTGGTAAGGATCTTCAGATGGAAGTCCATAAAACTTGCAGTTCTGTTGCATTAAAGCAACTAGTTGAGGCTTAAGCTCAAAATTATTGGCTCTAATGGCAGGAATGAAGATGCTTCTTCCATCAAATTTGGACGCTGGCTTTGTGAAGTCACCAAGCATTCTCCTTGCATTATTATTATTTTCGGCTGCCATCTCATTCTCTTGCTCTAATATTTCTGAAAGGTTACCTTTAGATTGTTGTAACTTAGCTTCTCTTAATTTTCTCTTCAGAGTCCTTTCAGGTTCTGGATCAATTTCAACAAGAGTGCCTTTTTCCTTGTTCCTGCTTATATGAAAGAGAAGAAAACAAGAAAAGAAGAGGAATCCTCTATGTCACATTATAGAGATTCCTTTATGTTAGTAGGAGAAGAAAAGGGAGAAGAATGTAGAAGAGTGGGTTCGGATTTTTAGATGAAGAGAAGTGAAGAGAAGTGTTAGTAAATAATTAATTAAATAGGATAAGAAAAGGGAGGGAGAATTTCGAAAATAATTTTGA